>NC_087444.1:12794482-13098879 GCF_036321535.1 Camelus dromedarius
AACTTCACAGGGCAGTGTTTTAAAAGGCTGCATCTTACTGTGATGCAGATGTTCCCAAGCATTGATGGGTTTAAGCTTGTCATTGAGCAGAATGGTTTTCCAAGGGAGAGTATGAGGTTTTGGAGACGTCACCTATCAGTGCTTAATTTGGACTCCTTAATGTGCATATGATCAGCATAACAGATTTAATAATCTATCCTTTAAATACATAATATGGGACTAATTGTATGCATGCTATATACTAAATCAAAGATGAAGACCTACTATAGCAACGCTTCCTCTCTGCAGTTTTGGATTTTCCATAAAAGTCTTTAGTGTAAGGGTGCCTGACACAAGGCTGTAAAGCTGTCTCAGGATGCTGTCATATCAGACCTGTTTAGGTGCTCCTTAGCCCAAGGTCTAATGGGAATCCATAAAGTCATTTGTGTTATGACTTTCACGTTCTCCCCTCCTTGACACACGCATCCATACCTGCTCCCTCAGAGTCGTTATGGCCTATTACATCAGGGCAGCTGCCACATAAGCGCAGTCACTGCTTAGCCCTGATATGTAAATGCTTGCTGCGAAATGGATTCAGTAATCACCTGCCTTGCTAGTGACACCCTTATTAGCTGTGACTATAACAGTTCTGAGCACCGAGGGGACATTTGGTCAGAGAAATATCCTGTAATTCCCATAGCCAATTTATTTTATATAAAGTTGAAGTTATTGGCAAAGCATGGAGGGTCTGTGTTGCTGCTTTTTGCGTTACTTCCATCATTACATGGCAGTGACCATCCTTGAATGCTGCATTTACTTTAGAGTGAAATTTTAGGGAAAAAGGACTACATAATTCCATTTGTAGAAGTAGATCTCCGCTTATTAACCTAGATAACCTACTTAATAACTCTTTAACGTCTAGTGATTTTAAATTGTTGTGTACCATAAGTATTCGCATTTTAAACATCAGTTTTATGGGAGATTCTGCCATTTCTACTTATGAGAGTGGAAATACATATGTCCATATACATATATATGCATGAATTCTGTATATTGAGACCTTGCATTTCCCTTTTAATTTAATTTGGTATATTCCTCACAAGTTGTTGATGGCTAAAAAACCTATTTTTGTTAGCGAGGAACAATCTGAAGGGTAGAAGAGGGTTGAGCATTTTTTTTTTCGGCTGGGATAACATGTTAATATAGATCATGTCCTTCCTTCAGCCACATTAAACCTTCAGGTAGCACAGCTTTGTCAGAAAACACAGATCATCTAGTGACTACAGTTTGTTTCAATTTGCATAAAGAGCAAATAGGATGATCTGAACCTGTGTGTAAAGCTGAAGTGACAACAACAAAGCTATGACTTGTTCTTTGTGTTTAGACAAACTTAGCTGTCATATCTCCATGCAACACCCTAGTGGCTTAAAAATGGCAAAATTATCTGCAATTATCTCCAGCCTGCAGCTAATTTTCTGGATAAGTTAAACAGAAGCTTTCAAAAGAAGCCTGTAGACGGAAGAAATCATAGGCGTTTGTACAATTTATGGCACAGAAGTGCTGATGATGGTGGAAATGTGAGCCCTTGAGTGCAGCTATGGATTTCAGAGCCAATCAAAACTAAATTAGGAAACAAAGATTATTAAAAAGTCTTCTGTGCATGTAATTTTGGCTTAATATTATGAGGTGGACATTAAATGCTTCCCTTGGAGGCCTTTGGCGTCATTAATGCAGCACGCCTTTAATTACATGTAGACTCATATTACTAAAAAATGGAAAAAATAAAGTACTCTGAGGTGTAGTTAGCAATACCCTCATTATGTTTACTGAAATAATTAAAAGAAAGGGTGTAATTTTTCTAAATAAAATGTCAGAATTTGAAATGAAAATGGATTTTCTTTAGGAAATTTGCTAATGTGTGCCTGCACTCTTGATAGGCATTTATTCAAGCACCATAGCAGGTCTATTAATGATCATTCCATATTTTGCTGTTTCTAGATAGACTCCTATTAAGAAAAAAAATTTAATTATTGTAAGCATTGTGGATAGAGAGTATTTTATTATGTTCAAATGAAATTTACAAAAGTGGTAGAAAGCCTTCATGTTTTATGATGTTAGAGGAACCCTGCGGGATGAGTGTGTGGTGTTGCATAGTCTCAGGGCTATCCATAACTTACATTTCTGATTTGACATCAGCTCAGGTTGCCATCTGGTGGCTATCAGGTGGCCTTTGAGAAGTTAATTTGATAAATTCAGTTACGTTTTCAATGACAAGGCATTAATATCAATTTTCCAAAAACTGGAAATGACATATGACATTGACATATATAATAATCGAATGATCTTAAAAATCCACTCTGTTCACATGAAATGTAATTTAATAAATGAATGAAGTTTTAATAACAGTGACATCTTTCATTTGAACTGATTTATCCCTTAATTATGCCAGAATGGAATTTTTAAAGCCTTCAGTTCCTTCATTTTTAACACTTCATTGTTATTTAGTTCATTATTTAGACTTGTTTCTTAGAAAAGTTTTAATTCATGTTTGCAGTGAATGAAGTTCCACAGAGATCAGTCTTTCTGGTATATCTGGTATCAAGTATTCCCCTTTTGAGGAGCCTACAGTAGCTCTCTGTTATCCATTGCATCAAGTCTAGAGTACTCTACCTGATTTTTAAATCTGAGCGTTTACAGCCTTATTTCACCTTATTTCCCACTGGGACCCTATGGCATCCCTAGGGGATTTAAGACCAGCCAGCTGTCTCATTGGAAGGGGACTACTGGATTTGGGTTGAGGCTGCATTGGCATAGCATGCATGGTTTATGGGGGAGGCCTTGGGAGGTAGCTGGTAAGGATTATGGTGGGGCTAACAAAACTTAAAGCCACCTCATGTCATTCATTGTTTCCAGACAGCGTTCTCTATGTGCACAAGTGGCCTGTCTCCATTGGGCTAAGGCACAAGTATTATTCCAGACTACTGTGTACAGAGTGACGCAAGCACAGAATGCAGAACCTGGTGGTGGTGGTGGTGGTGGAGGCGGCGAGAATCAAAATCAAATAACATGTGGTGCCTGCCTCCAGAGGAAGTAGAGGCCTAAGCAAAATTAATACAAAGTGGTGTGTACCCAGAGAGGTAAGACTAGCACTCAGAATTTAAAGGTGAAACACTATTTTGCTGCATTTTAAAGGGCCACTTGGAAAATACTGTCTGGTATATACCAAGTGGCCTAATGTTAAACTGTGTCTGCAGAAGATAAGAAAAAAGTCTGGATGCAGCAGATGGAGGCACAGCATTTAAATGACAGCCCAGTGGTCTGATTGATGGTAGACTGATACATCTGCAGGATGGTAGAGGAGCAAAAAAATCACAGAGCCTGATGAGTTTTATATATATATTCTCAACTGAGGAGATGCTGGAGAATACTGCATAAGATAAGCATGGCTCATATACCTGGAGCTCCAGCTCTACACAATAATTAGGAAAAGCATTTCACTGAATGCACAAATGCAAGATTTTTAAAGATGGAGCATGAGATTTCAATGTAATGGCTGCCTTGTAGTGGACTACTTTGAGTTACTGCCTTCAATTCCCCAAGAGGTATGTGACCTTGTCTGCTTTAGAGGAATATCACTTGAAAAATGTGAGAAACAGTGTCCTAAGCAAAAGTAGGATCTCTTAGGCATATTGTGTAGACTTTTGGTGGTGGGGGGGGGCTTTTTCTACTTGGCTTTGGAGCTGTGATGGGTCTTAGGCTGGCGTCTTGTTCCTAGGATGTTGATGACTAGAGTCATCACACAAGAAGTCCCTCATCTCATGTGTTTTCTCTACCAGGACAAACAGAAGAGATTCCTCTTGCTTGGAATAGTCTCTGCTTATCCCAATTCCACCCATTCAGGGTCTAATGTCAAGTTGGTTTCTCTATATTCTTCCTGCCAATTTCAGCTTGTATCATTCTCTTGACTTTTACGTATGTAGGTAAAATACATGCCTATCTATGTACTCTATTGCACTGCACCATTTAGCACTTCATTGTATTTTATTGATTTATACACTCGCATACACATTTGTTTCATGTGCTAACCGTATCCAGACTCTTGATCTGGATCACTATGCTTTAAATGAGATGATACGTGAGACAGCATCCTGTACTGTATTCTCTGATGAAGAGTATCTCTGCTCAGCAGAGACTGTATGTTGCTTTACTACCTCATAACATTTACTATATTCTCAGGCAACAAATAAGTAAGAACATATTTTTAACTAATCAATTGATTAATTGATTGGATATAGTATTTGATTTTCTGGAGTATTTTCTGCTTCTTGAGAACTTTTGTCATAGATGTTTATTCTTTTCTTCTGTAAATTAAGAGAAAACTAGAAAAATTTAGCTACTGCATTGGGGCAGCTTATCATAATGTTCTCACAAGAGAGATGAGCGAGGCAAAAATCTACTCTGAGCTTCGACACTGAAAGCATGTATGAGGGATTTTTTTTTTCCATTTCTAATTGACTCTTTTAAAAAGATATTTTTCCAAATAAAAAATTTGGAAAAGATGAAAAACTGAACACTCAACATTGAAATTGGTTTGCCATATTTCTTACCAGTCTTTCTTCTTAGATATAATATACATTTTGTTTTACAAAATTGGAGTCAGAATCATATCACATATAATTTTTCACCTTTTTGCATTTACTACTCTCGTTTTAACATTTACTTATATCATTTATTCTTAGAAAATATGATTTGATCGCTATAAATATCCTCTTACGTGGATGTATATTCAGTTATTCTCCTGCCTTGATGACTTGATGTTATTTTCATTTCATTTTTTCCTGTTTGTTACAATGCTTTGTCGAACATGTATCAGCATAGTTTTCTTTATTAAACAGACCCTTCTTCTCCCATATTCCAAACCTCCCATAGTAAATGCACGTGCACTTAAGATGGTGAGCTTATTATATTGTATTTAGTTGGGGCTACGTACATGTATGTCAGTCATGGGGAAAGAAGTGTTGGGCTTAAATCAGGATGTGGGCCTTTCTCTCTTTTGTCTGGACTTGAGAGGACTTCTGGGGGTAGAAGGAAGACCGCATCTAGGGTAGAGTGAAGTCAGGAGGCCTCTTTGGGACCAACAGGCCGAAGATGAGCAAATTACACCACGTAAACTATTCTTGTGGCTTTAAAATTTGCTTTAAATTGATCCACAGTGAGAAACACATTTTATATTGGAAAGCAGTAATAAACATACACTTATCCACACACACAACCAAAACAAAAGCTTTGCAAAACAGTCTTTACCCTTTTATATGTGCTGTGCCCTCTGATATTTTTTTCTTCCTTTATATTCCTTTTTCTTCTTTAACAAATAATTGAAAATTACATATTGATTGTGATCCACAAATTATAAGTAGCATTATTTTTGAACCTTGTATAAATGGAAAAAATAACATACACATTATTGTATAACTTCCGTTTTAAATTCAACATTATGTTTTTGAGATATACTGCTATGTAGTATTCTACCATATGGAATTTCTTTAATCAGTCTTCTATTTATAGACATTTAGGTTGTTTGGTTTTTACCCTTTAAGGCTCTTAACTAATGTCAAACTGTTCTGCAAAATGATAGTTAATTTATATGTCCTCCAGCATTTCATGAAAATGTACTAGTCACTAGATCCTTGTCAGTAATAGACCTTATATATTTTAATCCTCTTCTAATATAAGGCGTTAGCAGATAAATGAAAATACGTCGTTTACCAAAAAGGTTAGTGATAAAGTTATCCTTATTCCCACCACCTTTTCTGCCAAGGTAATAATTTTTAAAATTTGGCATTGGTAAACAAACATATAGGAAGGTGAAAAGGACATTTCATTTTTAAACGTGTATTTATTTGCTTATTGAAAAGATTGACTTTTAATATGTTTCTTGGCTGTTTAAATGTTCTTATTCCTCATTGTAGTAGTTTTACCCCTTTGTACTTTTTGCCCCTTTTCTTTTTCTACTGAAGCCAGCAATTTATATATATGTATATAGGCCTTTTAAACAGACACCATTTTTTGACCGTTGATCAAGTTCAAAAATGAATAGCCTTTCTTCCAGAAGAATAGGTCTTGTTTCAGAAACCCTTCACTTTGTGGAAATTTTGCATATTCTTGCACTGGAGTTTGGTGGCGAAAGGGGGCCATCATCTCAGGGCTAGGAAAGATTCATCTGAGTGCCCTGTCAAGTCTTTTTTTTTTTTTTTTTTTTTCCCCAATGTAAACACTGTGAGAAGTGGTCATTCACCCTCAGTGGAGCGTCTCTTTTCACTTAGGATCAGTCCTTTTGGAAACAGTTGTATACTGAAACATATTCCTTGTATAAAATGGCTGGTGTGAAATCTGCTTTGGTTTTAATTCACCAGACCAGTGGGGGGACTACTTTTTCACGTGCCATTCTTAGATTTTAGAATTTCTTTTCTCATAAAAGGAGAAAAGGATGAAAGATGTTTTGCACACATCGTATTGGAAAAGGACTTACTGAGATTGGCAAGTTATACGTTTCTTCTCATCTTTCTGGAAATAGATTCTCATAGTATGAGTTCCATTGAAAATTAAAGATGTGAGCTGAGGAAGAAACCAGAATTGGTTTTCATTCTTTGACCTACTTTGGAACTGACTTCTAAGATATTAAATGAAGAATTGAACTGGATATTGTCTCAGCACAAAGAAATAGCCCTTTCGTTCCAGAGGGTTGACGTCCATTGAGAGGTCCAGCAGCTGACAGTATCATCGGGTCATGTCTGAGCGATCATTTCTCACCACCACATGTAGCTTTCTGTTTGTTTCCTGTTGTTCTCTTTCCTTCTTGGAAATGATAAAATGAAGAAATCAAATATGCTTCCAAGCAGCTCTCTCTGAAGGGGGAGAAGAACCTAGTGTGTGTGGTCAGCACAAGTTGAAGAAGAGGATGTGTACATGACACAGAAAATGAGGCCACTCTGAGGTTGGTTGTGATGACTGGACCATGCCATATGGATTTTGATTTCAAGGTTTAGAAAAACTAACCTTGCACGTGGTGTAGGGAGCATTGTCACAGATGCGTCTGCTGTCTGGCTTGGGATAGAGCTCCATTTAGCCGTCACTGGAGTCCCGTGAGTAGTGCCCAGCACAGTGTAAAGCACATAACAGTACTCAGTGCAAGCTTGTTGAATTAAAATTGTGGAATATGGTTACAAATAATGTCATTTATTGGGAATTTACATGGTGTAATGCACTGTACTAAACACCTCGCCTTTGTTGGTCCACATAATCCTCAGTCTTATCATCCTTATTCAGTAGGTGAGGTAATTGAGGCAGGAGGTTAAGTAACTTTTCCAGCGAAGCAGTGGAACAGGATATAAACCCAGGAAGTCTGACACACACGTCCCACTTTTAAACTATACTATAAATTCCTCCCCTAGTTTCATTTGTAGTATGTGGGATAAAACCATCACAAAAACCTTTTTAACGTCACATTGATGATTTGGACTGTAATACTGTGATTTTGTTATTTAAAAAACCTTTTATCTGAAATAACCTCAGAAAATTGGATCCTGTAAACAAAGTGTGTGGAATGTTGAAAATGCACAGTATGTGATGAGTGTCTTCATTCAGGGATAAGAGAGCCAATCAACAGTGTTTGTTTCCATTCCTGCTTTTTTTTTTTCATTAACGTGTTCATATAAATGGAAATAAGCTGTTAGAAATCATAGAGAGCTGAGTACATATTGTATTCACCATCTAAAAACCAGAATAATAAGTCAGCAACTGTTGGCTAGTTAACAAAATCGTATTCTTGTGGGTGAAGTGTTGGGAAAAGTAGTTAGTGTGATACTTTTGATTCTTTTTTTTTCACACTATCAGTAACAACTGTTATCATATAGCCAACTGCCTCCACGCTGTCTCCACTTGGATGTCTGGGAGGCATTTTAAACTTCACATGTTTATTATAGAACTCTTGATTTCTGCTCCCCAAATCGATTCTGCCTCTGGTCTTTCCCTGTATCTATAAACAGCAGCTTGTATTTATCTGGTTGCTCAAGACGAAAAATCTAGGAATCCTCTTTAACTCCTTTATATCTCTCGCAACACATATCAATGAATTTCTGTTAGCCAAACTTCAAAATATATCCCAAATCAGACCTCTTTTCATCCTGTCCACTGCTAACAGCCAGGCCCCAACCAGCTTGATCTCTGGGCTCCTGCGGTACCTCCTCACTAGTCTCCCTGCTTCCCTATTTTGCTCTGTTATCAAATTCACATATGTTTTACAATACTGTAATATAAAACATTATGATATATAAATGTAATGTAAGTATATTATATAAGTAATTATATAATATAATTATATAATGTATATACACATACATTAAATTTTAAAAATCTGAGTGAGTCAGGTCCTTTCCTTGTTCAATTTCCTCTTGTATCTTTATGTCCCACTGAGAATTAAATCTACACTGTTACTACTGCCTGAAAGGTCCTTTGCAGTCTGGCCCCTGAATACCTCTCTGACCTCTGCTCTGATTACTCTCACCTTGCTCATTCCTCCCTACCTGCAACTTCTTGATGTTCCTCATAAAACTCTGTTCATTCTTGCCTTGTTTGGACCCACGTTCTTATTATCTTCCCATAACTCATTCCCTCCTTTTGTTCAGGTCTCTGCTTAAAAATGTTTCTCAAAGGGGCTAATCTGACCGCCGTATCTAAAATCGCATCTCCTCCACACACTTTATCTATTCCCTGAGCCTGCTTAGTTTTTCTTCATTGAGTTTATTACGGGGATGATGTTCAGACTATTTTAACAACTGAGACAGCACCAACACCGACCAATCAGAAGAGGTGTCAGTGGTTACACTTTACTGGGTACCTTCTGACGGAATATCAGTTATAACTACCTGCTATGTTATGTGATACACTGCTCCTTTATTTGTGTCTCTTTTCTCCTTTCCAATACAAGCACCCAAGGACAGGCAAGTTGTCTTGTATCTGCCCATAATGGGGCTCAATAAATATTTGTGGAATGAATGAATGAATTGCTAAAACAGATATTAACTGATCATAACATTTTATATCAAACATTATAGCTCTAATACATACATGGTCTTTGGGGTGTGTAGTCTGCTATGGAGGTCTTTGATCTTGAAGGTATCATTAAAAATTTTTTTAAAACATTAAAGTACATAAACAATATAACAAATACATGTACAACTACCACTTAAAATGAACAATAGTATCATATTGTTTTTGTTAGGATTTTAAAAAATAAACATTACTGACCAAGTTGAAATCATCTTTGTCTCCATGCCCCCTGATCCATTTCTTGCTTCCCTCTCTCAGAGGGAACCAGTGTTGTAAATTTGATGTATTTCCTTCTAGTCCATGTTTTAATATTTTTTGTACCAAACTTTTATGTTCATAAATAATACATAGTTTTGATTTCGGACTTTTTAAATATTACCATCCAGAAAAATCTATTCTGCAACTTGCCTTTTCGTTCAACAATATTTTTGTAAATTATCCATTTGGTCTGTATGATCTAGTTCATTCATGTTATATATATAATATATATGTATAATATATAACATATATATATTATATGTAAAAAATGTGTATATATATATATATAATGTGATACATATATATTCCATTATATAAATACATTTTTCATTAGTGGGAGTTTAGAGTGTCCTTTTTTTTTAGTTTTTTATAATTTCAAGCCACTCATCTTTATACCCATATCTTGGTGCATATGAGTGAGAGTTTTGTTTTGTTTCACTTTGCTTTTCTTGAGATGTGCACCCAGTAGCCAGTCTCTTGGGTTAGAGAGTCTGAGCATTTTCGTTAAATGCAGTTGCACCACTTCCCATTCCTACCAACAGACCATAAGGATTGTCCTCTCTAAGTTTTGTTTTGTCTTGTTTACTGAGATGCTTTTCTTATCGTGCGCTGAACAAAGTTTAAGAAATTGTGTTTCTCTTATTGCCTTAGTTGTCAGGACACTCATAGTTAGATTTTATGATCTATCATACTAACCATAATTAACTCAGGGTTTTTGATAGAACTCTATGTACCATGACTCAGTCTCTCATCTTTTAAAAAATTATCTAACACTAAATCACTTGGAAGTTGTATGAGCATCACTAACAAGTATTCATAATTATGGACCGACAAGAAGAAGCATAAAATTTGGAGAAATAGATACTGAGCTAACCTATAAGCAAACTTCTTTGACTAGATCTTTATACAGAGGGCAACAAATTATAAGAGTGGCATCTTGCATCTGGCCACCTGAATTGAAAGGTATTCTCTGATCTATACAACTTATGCAAAAATCACAGGTTTAAAAAATATTTTTAACATTTAGCTATATGCAATTTTTCCCCCCAAATCACTGTCTTCATTACTGGACTGTAACAATAGCCTTATAGTGCTTTTAAACTGAAAGTCTCCTTGCTTACTTTGCAAGATGATATATAAATATTGCCTCATCCATCACCAGAATGACTTGTCTCCTAGATGAAAACCTGAGGGTGATGTGTAACTGTAATAAATTTGGACAGCAAGGGAAGGGTTCCATTTCCAATTAAAACCACAGCCAGGAAGTTTCCATTTAGGCTGACAACGTAGGTAGATCAGCACACATTTTGTACATTCACTTGTTTGGTTGGGGCAAATGGGGATGGTTCTAGGAGTGGCAGCAGTAAAGGAATACCTTTACACCACTTTATGCCCTTCTAAGAAAGGGCCAGTTGCCCTTTCTAGATAGGAAGTTTCCAGGATCACTGGGTCTTGGACAATTTAAAAAATTCATTCATTCATTCATTTTTGTTGACTATAGTTGATGTACAATATTAAATTAGTTTCAGGTGTAAGGGTTTTTAGACGTTTAAGAACTGGGTATTCTGAAGTGGAGTTGTGCTACTTGGGAAAGTGCATGCCTTTAGGGATATTTTATTTGGGATTCAAACAGGTCTGAAGGTTCAGGTTCCAACTTAATCTTGTTATTTCACTTCTTTGTTCTCAAAAACATTAAGATAAAAATGTACTAAACACAGGGCCTGGCACATAGGAATTGCTCAATAATATTAGTCATCTTTATCATTGTGATTATCATTTCTAGTGGTAGAAAGTTGAAGTCATTCTGATTCTCATTTTCTGCTTTGAAAGGATCTTCTGAATAGTTTCCCTTTCTGTGAATCGTCTGGTCTTTCCTGATGTTACTAATGGCATCTAATAACTAACAGCTTATGAGAGTCTGGCTCTAAGCCAGGTATTTAAAATCAAAATAATTTCACAACTGTAGTTTTGAAGTAAGTGGAATGTATTCTAAATAACACAGTATTAAAATAATTATTCATGAATGCAGTGGCATTTGCACTGAGATTATAATGGATAAATGTTTTAACAACTGCACTAGACATGCCTAACAGCAACATAATGACTCCTTATAAAAACAGAAAAAAAAAGTTAAAATCAATAATTATGAAGATAAATTAAATAAAAGTTCATTTTATTAATAAAATATTGGAATAGGCTCGATGTGTTGGCTCTCATGGAGGCTTTGAAGTGAAAGAGAGAAATTTCATGTTGGGAAATGGAAATGCCAGGTCCTAAATCAACTTTTCTGACTGCCATATTATCCCCTTTCTTAAAAGCATCCAGTGTATCTCCATCACACTCCTGATTAACAAGACAAAATACGGTTCATTGCAGCATTATTTATAGTAGCCAATATATGGAAACAATCTAAATGTCCATTGATGGATGAATGGATAAAGGAAATGTGCTATATGTATACAACAAAGTATTATTCAGCCATGGAAGGGAAAGAAATCTTACTTTTTTTGCAAAAACATGGATGGACTTTGGGGTCCATTAGGCTAAGTGATGTAAGCCAGACAGAAAGAAACAAATAAATACCGTATGATCTCACTTACATGTAAAGTCTAAAACAAAACAAAACAAAGCAAAACAAAAAAGGCAAGTTCATAGATACAGAGAATAGATTGGTGGTTGCCAGAGGTGAGCTGGTGGGCAAAAATGAGTGAAGGGAATTAAAAGGTACAAACTTCTAGTTATAAAATAAGCAGGTCACGGAGGTATAATGTGCAGTATGGTGACTATAGTTAATCATACTGTATTGCATATATGAAAGTTGCTAGGAGAGTAAATCTCAAAAGCTCTCATTACAAGAAAAATAATTTCTGTAACTATGTATGATGATGGATGTCAACTAGACTTATTGTGATCATTTTGCAGTCTATATGAATGTCAAAGCATCTTGTACACTTGAAACTAAGATGATCTTGTATGTCAGTTGTACCTCAATTTTTTTAAAAAAAAAGCATTGTTAGGCGAAGCCTTAGACCCATAAATCTTACTTGCTTCTGTTGCAAGTTTTAGTTCACATGATATTTGGATACAGTATGTTCAATTAGGACAACCAACAAGTTGCATTATCAAAGCGACTGATTGTGTGAATTAGGAAGAGGTTGGTTCTGTTTTTTGGTTTTTTTTTTCTCCCCAAGAGATGCGTTATGGCTTGGAAAGGAGAGAGCAGATTGGGTCTCAGCCTCCCTCTGCTGCTTGGCTTGGCTTCTTTGGATGGGCACAACCTGCCCAGTTGTGCTTGCTAGTTCTGTGCATTATGCAGATTTCACAATTATAACTGGATCTTATGCTAGACTCACACTGCATTTTGGAATGAGCACCACACAGGGGGACAAAAGCTGTTACAGGCCATACAGAAACTGTATTTCAAGGCATTAGATGACAAAAATAAAAAATGTTAGTAATTTAACTAGTTTGGTGTTAATACTTATTGAGTACCTACTATATGCAAGGTACCGAGCTAGAGATGTGAAGATGAGCAAGACTAACACATTTCCTAACCTGTGGAGCTCAAGATCAAAGGAAGGAGAGACACGTTAAACAAGTATACCAGTTATTGCTAATGTAATAAATGTTTTGATGAAGAAATTAAAGCCCCTGTGAAAAGTATGTGATCATACTGGTGGTGATGAGAAAGTCAAGACTGTTCTTCTTGGGAAAGTCTGCATGTTGTTGAATGGTAGATTTGCTCAGGGATATTAGGTTTTGCATATATATTCTTAGAACTATTAAACATACAACTTTATTATTGAAACTCCTACAGTAAAATAACTTCGTCATCACAAGGCTAGAGGTCTACCCCCTTTTCCTCACTGAAATTATTTTTAAAGGCAATTTCTTAGGCATGCAACTGCCATGTTATAGCAGGTAGTCATCCTTATCAATACATTTACCACTTCATTTTGTGCTTACTGGTTACTTGTCCACCAATGTACTGTATTGGAAGCTCTTTGAAGACAGGGATGGAGCCTTGTTCTCCCTTATATCCCCAGCAATTACTTTAGTGCCTGATACACAGTGGGCCCTTAATTAATAGTGCTGGAATAAAGAGTCCATCAGTCTGCGTTCCTACATCTGTGCTCTCCCCACTTTAACTTTTTTTTTTATTATTATTATTGACCCTGCATAATCTTTTCTGCCACTTCAGTTATTTTTTCCACTGTCTTTGCCACCTTTTATGTTTTCGAAGTAACATCATACAGAATCTGGCAGAAGGTGACCCAAGGGATATCTTGCTGGGAGTACTTAGTTCTTTAACATAGTGTTGTTCCCTCCAATTAGTTCAGTACTCTGAGTGTTAATGGAGTTCCTTGCTCTGCAGAGCCCTGTGCGGGGTGCAATGGGAGATAAGGATGACAGGCTAGCCTCTGCCTCCAAGTAGCTTTATAAAGTAAGCAGCTATTTACAAAGAAGAAGAAAATAAATGCTATGCTAGAGCTACAGATAGAGAGCTATGGGAATACAGAGGGAAGCAGTTCATTGCAAACTCAGAGGGATCAGTGATAGCTTCATAAAAGGGATGGCTTTTGAGCTGAGCTCTGAGGGAAGAGTGAGCTGCTTTGAGATGGAAGAAGAAAGAGAAGGATATGCCAGCTTCAGGAAGCAAGCAAAGCTTTGTCTTTAGCTTTCTTTTTAAAATAATTTCCTTTTGTGGAGCTATCCCAACAGTAACAAATGTTATGACTGTGCCATCCATAAATTAATCTAAATTTTGTTCAGCTGTCCTTATGTTTCCTAATACATGATACTATGGCATCATTTTTTACATTTGGCATATTCTCCTGCTCTCGAATCTGTCAATCATTAAACACAGTCATGTAGGTGAAGGTACTTTATAAAAGGCAAAGCACTATATAAAATAAGGGAAAGTGCTATATAAAGATACTGTAGTTCTTATTTACATATTTATTTGCAAGCTAAGTGATCACAAATCATTCGTACTTAACAGATGATACAGAGATTCAATTCAGTGAATATTTATTGAAGCCTAACCAGGTTACCCATTTGAACTTTCTAGGTTCTGATTCCTTTGGCATGGTTCCTGTGAAGACTGGTTGAAATAATTAAGTTTGAAACCTATAAAATACAAGAAAATCACTCTTTATACATAACAGACCCTTTGGTTTGACCCAGGTTTTTGACTGCCAAGAGCTTCAGTAGAGAGATGAGTCTTACATGGCTGATGTACGCAATAGTACGTAACAATAGATGAGTAAATATTGAAGTTACTGGTACTGTTATTCAGTATCCGAAGGTTTGTGTCCCTGTTTAGAGATGGGACTAGTCAGAAAGATCACAATGCACATAGAATTCAGATACAAGCAACTTTATGTGGCTTGTGTCCATAGCTCTGATATTCAGAGGATCTTCCATAATCCTAGCCCAAAACTTAGTATTCCATTTCCCAAAACACTGATTTTAGACTACACGACATTTTCACTGGTGCACTGGACTGTTGGTTTTACCATTGTTTTCTAGAAAAAAAAATTTATTAAAATGCTTTTTAATTTTATTTGCTCTGCAGTGTTCCAGAACACATCTTCATAGCTCCCTGAGCCTGCCTACAGCCGTCCTTAGAGTGGCATGAATTTATGCATGATCACTGAAAATAATTTTATTCTACAGAGTCTACCCATAAATGGCAGAACATCAGTATTACATTTTTCCCAATTTATTAAATAGTTGTGATGTATAATATATATTATATAGAATTAATTACGATCATTGTTAAAATTCCTTAAATGTTTCAAGTTCAAGCCCCAGCTTTATTGTACTAATAATTCATATTTATGTAAAAATAACTTAAAAATAGTTTGCTACATCTTGAATCATGTTAATAATAATGAATACGTGAAAAGCCCCGTTTTACAAATGGGGAAGCCGAGATTTTAAAAAGGGTAAAGGACTTGCTTTCAGTCACCATAGCTAATGAGTGGTAGATGTTGGATTATCACATATTTATAAAGTTATAATGAACTTTTATTGTGTATATTATTACTAACCACGAAGTGTATAACATGTATGAATTTAAACTTTAAATGAAAGTTCAAGTAGATTTAAGAAGGATGTAAATATTTTGCTCTTAAGCTTCCAGTTTTTTTTTTCCAAAGCCATTCCCTTTTCTTCTCATGAATATGTCTTTTATTAGTTAAGTAAGCACTTGACAAAAGAACATTGCAGTCACTATTGTTGCTTCTTAGCCTGGATTGCCATAAAGCTTATGAAAGGCTTCCACAGAAATAATGCTAGAACAGATTCCTCTGGGCTCCACAGGATTAGAGGCATTGGGCTATTGACAAATTGATACCAGGAAAGAACTTGGAGATCTCTGGAGGAAACGTAGCTGCAATCTCACAGTATAACTAATGTGAGCTTTACTGTGAAACTAGATTTTTCATGTAGTCGTAGTCTGAAATGAGCCAGGCAGTTCTCAAATGTTGCTTCTACTGGCTTTTTGTTCCTTTTCTTTCATGGAAATCCACAGTCATCATAGGATGTCATATGTTAGGTTCTCATTTCCAGTTTAGAATAACGTCAAGGAAAAAAATCACCTCAGCACTAGATGGTAATATGATTTCAGGAAGTTCTACATTCATGTTTATAAATGGTTATTAACCTATGAAGTAAGACACTATGTCCAGGAGAGTATTTTTCTGATCATGCAAATCCTGTTTTGTTTTATTATTCTGGACAGATTAAAATCTTTCTCTCTCTCTGTAGAAACTTACAGTATCTTTACCTTAACCTGACATGTGATTCTGTCTACACCTATTCATGAGCATCTCTGCTCCCTTAAGAAAAATACAAGTGAAACGACTTTGAGGTGATGTTTACCAAGGTCAGCACAGTAAGCCCAGTAGTAAGTCTGTTTTAAAATAATCCTCTTTCGAATTGCATTCTGGAGAAACATAAGAACAAGCACATCATATACTTTTTTTTTTTTTCTATCTGTAGCGATTTCTTTGATCTCTCTCCTATTTGGCTCAATCCTCCAAACTTGGAACAGGTATGTCAGTCTCTTCACCATAGAGGGGTGACTCATGGAAATCACCTAGCAACAAAAATCTCCAGAAACACCCTTAAATCACTGGCTATTTTTTGATGGTCTCATGACACTCTAAAAAATTGATCAAATCGGTCACCAGTTTCATATTTGCAGCATGTTCTTGACAGATCGATATTTGCCATCAGAACCATCATGAAGTCCTCCAAATGGAGGCTAGCTTTCCTTTCCTACCAAACCTGGTACCCACATTTATTAATAGAGTGAAAATAAAACTAGTCATCTCAAACAGTTTAATCTGCACATGTATTATTTGACTCTATAGTCTGTGTATCAAACTGTTTTCTTGAGTATATAGATTTTATAAAGACTGGTAAGAGTATTTGGAGCTTCTTAATACATAGTCTGCACTGTCCTTTTGATAATGAAATCCTACGAGGTGTACATTTCTCTAAGATCTTGGCCACCTGGGAGAAGCAAGGTTATACTTGAGCAGGATTTGAAGAAATTTAGATGGAGAAGCACCAATTCTGATAGGACTAGCCCTTGGCCAAGCTCTGAGGTCTCAGTATTCCATTTACTGCCTACTGTTCCCCTGGTCTTTACAGCTCTCCTTTGTGGGTAGCATCCTCTGTGTTCAGGTGGGAGTAGGGGGCTCTAATAGTAAAAGCCTTAATAGGAGTAGTTTATTCTGTTGCTCCTAGAAATGTCTGCATTATTAATACAATCTCACAAAGAAGCAAATGGCTATCTAATAATACAATTTGAAATGGTGAGGTATCTATTTTAGGGCAAAGAGTACCTTCTGCTTTTTCTTTTCTCTGACACAACAGCCAAGCCATCTTGCAACAATCTAGCCTGCTGTATCAGCTAGAGACCCATGAGAGAAGCAGAACCAGTAGGAGATAATATACTAAGAAATGCATTGCAAGGAATTGGCTTAGGCAATTATGGAGTCTGGCTAGGCAAGTCCAAAATTGTAAGGCAGACTTTCAGGAAGGGCAAGCTAGAACTCTAAGGCATGTTCTGAAGCTGCTGTTCAGAGACAGAATTTCTTCAGGAAATCCTTGGCTCTGCTCTTAAGGTCTTTCAACTGATTGAGTCTGGCCCACTCAGATTACCTAGGATAATCTCCCTTGCTAAAAGTCAACTGACTATGGACTTTACTGTCATCTATACAAAACCTTCACAGCAGCTCCTAGATTAGTGATTGAATAATTGGTGGCTGTTGCCTAGTGGGTTGACACAACATCACATCTGCTTTTTAGGAATACTAAGAAAACCGTTTTCAAAGTGTTTAGCTATTTAAGTTTCTTCCATAAATACATACTTTTAAGACCTAAAGGAAGTGAAATGGAAAGGGTATTAGAGCCTGAGGAAGATAAATAAATTTTTTTCTCTTGGGCCATGTCTGTGTTATGCTTCAAAACTCAAATGAGTGACAAATTATGGTACCCAGGCAATATTTTATTTATCTTTATGATCATCTTGTGGATCTTGTGGATGATGATTTAATAGGATAATTATAATGAGCAGTCTTAATGAATAACAAATCAACTAATTATCAGCAAAAATTATTGTTACTGATGATACTGGTAAAAAGCAATTATTTAAACGGCAGGTATGGTATCATTAAGGTTAATAACTGGATATAGCTGAACGTGATTATTGATGCGGATCATCAAAATCCGTTGGAAATGAATTAATTGGAGGTACCATTTGTTATCATTTATGTTTTATTTTAAAAGCAGCTATTATAGGTCAGGTTTAGAAAACACATTATAATTGATCAAATTACCACTACTGACCCCAAAATCAAATTTAGGCAATTATTTTTCACATTGAAGCATGTATTTAGGCTCAAATTCCCTTTTCTTTTCTTGGAATTCCTCAATAAGAATAGGAGATGGGGCCATTATTACTTGTAGCACCATACAAATATTTGGTGTCCCAACCCATAATTTAATAAGACAAAATTTAATTGTGTTGAAATCTAGCCCTTAGTTTGTGTTGAAATCAGATTGACTGGTCTTATTTTGTCAGTTCAAAACCAGGTATGTTTTTCAACATGACATTTTCTGTATTTCAAATCAATACCATACTCTGTATCCTCTTTAATATTTAAAAATATTGATGGCTGAATTATTGATGTTTAAAAATGCTCAGTAAAATTTTAAACGTTTCTTTCTTACGGTGTGTGTGTTTAACTATAACACTTCCTAATTTTTTCTATCCATTCTGTTCCAGTCCTGAGTTTTGTACTTATGTTCCTTCCATCTTTCAACAAACAGCTTTTTCTCCTCACCCTGGCCTTTCACCCTCTTTTCAGAGCCTTTGGCAGAAGGCACTGAGGGAGGCTTAAGACTTGGGGTTAAGACTTTTTCCTCCCTTAAGGGGTCTGGCTGCCTCAAAGACACTAGGTTCTTCTTGGTGTCGGTAGCTTGCATTGGTGGGCCTCTGTGTGTCCCAGCAGGGGCTCAGAGGCCTCCTGGCTGTCCTGCGCCACGCCTCTGTGGGGCTGTGTGACTGCTCTTGTCCTAGCATTAGTCACTCACACCCGCTGCATTGACCATTCTGAACTCCGTTTCCCCCCCTCCCCGTCTTGTACACATAACTGCTCATCCATCCTCTGAGGACGCACAGCGTTTCCTGCTTCTGAGGAAACAGTTATTAACCTTCTCCTAGTCAATGTGGTCCCTGAAGCGCAGACTGTAGTCGCCACTGATTTTTCAGTCTCATATTTGCTTTGGTACATAGAAATTCTTTTATCAATAGCCTGGATTTTTTTTTTGTGTGTGGGGATGGGGAAAGGAGGCGGATGGGTAAGAGACTGAGGAGTCTTTGGGCTTTAGAACGAAGTACAGTTTCTTGTTTCTCTTTCTTTAACAACTTACAGACTAAGATACATGCTATTTATTTCCTTCAGTTGCTGTGTGCAACTCAGATAACTCTGACTATGAGGCAAGCATCTTGCCCGTTGCTTGCTTAATCCTCAAACAATTGTGTAAGGTAGGTATTATTGTCCTTGCTTTACACTTGAGAACTCTGAGACTGAGAGGACAAATAGCTTTGTCTACTGGGACAAGGCTAGTGAAGGACTGAGGTGGGATCCATCCCTAATTCCAAAACCTGTCCTCTGCCAAGGGAAAATTTGGAGACCATGTAGTTACTATATATTAATAACCATCTTCTACTGAGTACCTACTATGTGTCAGGCACTATTGTAAGAGCGTTTCAATCTGTTAACTCACAACAGCTCTAATAATTAGGTACTGCTATTGCCCCATTTTTCAAATGAGGGTGGGGCACAGAAAAGTTATGTAATTACCCGAAGTCACACAACTAGCAAAAACCTTGACAGTGTGGTTTTTGATTCCTCATACTTAACCTGTGTGCCATAATGTTATGAAGTCAGAATGCCAGAATTCAAGACTTAAAATTGTTTTAACCATACTGTCACCAGGAAAGAAAGGTGAGACGTCTTTGGTTAAGGCACTCTTGAAATGTGACAACATTGGCTGTGTTTTTAAAAGTTGTCTTGAAAGGAAATGGAATTTTTATGGAATCAGTCTAATTGTTGGTCTTTAAATTAGGCTGCTTGTCCCATGTCCTCTCACTCTCATAAATGTAAATTCACTCATTTATGCTTGAAAAATGCAAAAAATTAGCGTTTTTAAAAGCAATAGGCGCTTGGTTGAATGTTTATGGTGTATGAAAATAATTTTTTCTGGGCAAACTCAGAAGTAGAGAATTTGGTAGTGTCCTTCTGCAATCTCTGTGCTGTGAACTTGACTCTTGAGAACTGCTGCCTTTTTAGAGAAATCACTTCATTCAGAACAGAGGACTTTTCTGTTTCCAGATTGGTGTGAGATTGGTACAGGAGAGCTCCATAATAAATTAACTGGTCCCCGAGAACATCATAATAGCTCTGTAGTAGGAACTGAAATTATACTTTACTTCCAAGCCATTATGTGATATTTGTCAGAGAATCAAGTAGCAGCGCTTCAAAGATTTATTGAGCGAAACCCAACCAGGATGCTTTTTTTTTTTTTTTTTTTTGGTCAGTGTGTCTTAAAACCTCTTCACAAGTCTCTATTCTAGAAGTCTTTTCATTTTGTGCTTTATTCCTTTTTCCCTTTATGCTCTTGTTTTTATTTCTAGGGTTGGATACAGTCTAGTCTAGAGTACAGAAAGACTTACAATTCTTTAGAAATAACCAATTTCAAAGCCCTAGTTGAAAGGGATTGGTGTTTCTCTTTTTCAGTAATAGATACATTGAATAACCTGGTACATTTTTTGCTTAGTGCAGGGAAGAATTAAAGAATTGAACCAAAGTTTCTTTGACAACGCAGTATGATCCACAACACTTAGCTTTGCCCAAGAAATTATATGCCAAACCCAGCACCCTTCAATAATGTCCCAACGCACCTGACACCTTGGAAAGTGAAGGTTTTACAGCTCTCTGGATCTTAAGGAAGACCATACCCATCTGTTGAAAGCAGTGAGAGATATTTAAGGAGTTCTTATTGAGAACAGTGGAATACGATGAGAAAAAAAGTTGTAGCCCTTTATTCTTGTCCACCGTTCTAAGAGAGAGAAGCAAATCTTAAACATCAAAAGATTTCGTGAAAAAACAGACTTCAGTGCCACACTGAGTGCTTATTCTTAGTTAATCCTGGAAGAAAGGTTTGAGTTTTAGAGTTCCATTTCTATAGATAATTTAAATCCCATTCTAATTCCTTCAGAATTTTCTGATCTTGACTAATCAGGGCATTATATTAGTCAATACTAGCATTGAAAGAGGAGAATTGAGTCCTGTTCAGGATTACTGTGGCATAAAAAGTAGTCTGTCCTATATCCCACTGCAGAAAGCTGTGTGAGGATTGTTTTTATTTAATACTGAGATTTCAGTCTTCTAAACAAACAGAAACTATAATTTTAGTCTAATTACCAAACAGTATTTGAGTAATATCTAGATGAATTTGATTTGAATTATCTACATTTACTTACTGATGGCATTTATTGAGTATTTCTGCCAGATTTTGTTTCTGTTCTTCACAATACCCCTACTTGTCATTATCCCGAATTTATAGATGATTGAAAAAAAAGGATCAAATAATTTCTGTAATTTGTCCAGGACACTCTGCTGGTGTTTGAGCTGAACTTCCACTATGGAATCTAGCATTTTTGGCTGGATATTTGCCTCGTAGTTTATTGTGCTAAAATATGCATGTTTTCTTGCTTATTTTTCTTAATTTTTGCTTTCTTGTCCCTCTCCTTCTTTCTGACCACTTTTAGAAGGCTCTTATTTCTCCTGTAGAAGCTGTAAGTCTATTTTTATTAATAAAGATTTCCCTAACCATCCCCACGCTCCCTCCAAGTCTGATTTTTATGACCTTGTAAAGTGCCCTCATAACACCCTGTCTCTGCCTGTGATGGCATTTGCTCCACAGTACTATGGTCTCCTGTTTGTGTAGTTCACCTAATAGAGCAAAGATCTCATTCTCTGCTCTACATTAGAACCTCCTGGGGTGTTTTTAAGAAATGCCAGAGTTTGGGATCTACCTTTGAGGATGAAGTTCACAGATTTTTTTTTAAATTGCCTGGGTAGTTTAGATGCAAGTTCAGAAATGATAACTAAATATTAACCTATAAATTCTTCAAGAGTGAGGATAATTCAACCCTATTCCCAGAATTTAGTACAATCCCTTATACATAACAGATACTTAATAAATAGTGGTTAATTGAATGAATGAGTGAAAAAATGAATGAACTTTGAAATTCTAACTTACCAAGATTTTGCAATATAAATAGTTATCTAGTTGAACAATGTATGGTTAATGAACGCAAGAGTGTTGGAATGTCTTTAAGTATTCAAGAGCAATTATACTAGCTTCAAATTCAGCTAGTCCTTTCTGATTTTCACAACTAAGCTGTGCTTGCCTAGCAGATCTCAGCACACTGGTTCTCTAGGATGCTTCCTGAGAACTCCAAATTCAAGAAAAAGCAATTTATTGGGATGAATGAAGTGCAACAATAGTGCAGTCAGAATGTGAGGTTTCTTTGCAAGTCTCTCCTGGGATTTGAAGGACCTTTACCTACTGGTGTGTTATATTCTGCTCAAGTTCTGTGTCAGAAAGCAGGAGGCATTTTAGAATTCAACAACCTGCAAAGGGATCCTGGCACCAGCACACAGCAGGCTACTGCCTTGGGCAACTTAATAGGAGAAATTGATTGTTACTCTAGGTAGCCATCAGGATATCGCTAGGTTTCTTAGAGCCGTAAGAACATTAAGTGGGATTTCCAGGACTGCGGTATATCCTTCAGGTCTCATTTCAGTGGCAATCAATGCTCATAGTCCTTCTTCCAAAGCGCTGGAAAACATACTGGTATAATTAATGTCACTGAGGTATTGTTTTTTCTTTACTTTCTGTTTTTTTCCCCCCTAAGAAAGTTAGGCAGGTTACAAGACAGATGTCTTCTAGAAAAAGCCGTTACATAATCTGAAATAAAATGCTACTCTCTAATAATAGTAGGGTGTTAAGGGACAATCAGTAAACTTCCTTGAATGAGATCAATCATAGAAATTTTTTAGGGCACCATATTTCAAATTGGGATGCAAATTCTAAACTCATTTACCACATGCATGGTGAGAACCACAAGTAAAAGGCCAGTTTTGTAGAGATTCATAAATCTGTCAGTTGGTTATGTCTGTACATGGGATCATAAGTAATTTTAGTGTTGACAAGGACAGATTCTTTCTGGGGGCAGTTTGAAATTAAATCCAGCAATCCAGGACAAATCAATAGCTGCTTATTGACGGCCCACTATTTTCAAGGCTGGGCACTTAAAGGGAAAGGAAGTTGAGTAAGACAAGTTTCCTACCCTGAAAGAACTTTCTGTTGGGTAGGAACATTGCAGCTTTTGATTATAAAGTAAAGTCTTGTTGCAAAGGAACCATAATGGTTTATAGAGGAGCGCAATTGTAGGGGAGCTTGCTTTAATGAAAGTTAAGTGGTTTTCCATTCCCTACACGTGCCCTTTTTTCCCCTCATATAATTGCTATCAGCAACTCTTTTGATAAAGAAAGCATTGGGGGAAAATATGATGTATACATTATTTGTTTCTGCAATTAAAGTAAAAATAGGCATTTCTATAGACATGGAAAACATACTTTTACTCTAAGTATCTGAATCCAGGATGCTTTGGAGAAAGAATTGTTTCACTGAATTAACCCTTATGAATGGATCCTCAACGAAGGATTGCCTATACTTAGGGTGGTTCGACCTCACGATTATCTGACTTCACAGTGGTGTAAAAGCGATATGCATTCAGTACAAACAGTACTTCAAATTTTGAATTTTTTATCTTTTCCCAGCTAGTGATATGAGGTAGGACACTCCCTCGTGACGCCGGGCCGGGGCGGCGAACTGCATCTCCTGGTCAGCCCCACCATCACAAGGGTGAACAGCCAATATACTTACCACTGTTCTATACCCATACGACCATTCTGTTTTTCACTTTCAGTACAGGATTCAACAAATTACATGAGACATTCAACACTTTTGTATAAAATAGGCTTTGTGTTGGATGATTTGCCCAATTTGTAGACTAATATAAGTGCCCTGAGCATATTTAAGGTAGGATAGGCTAAGCTTTGATGTTTGGTAGGTATATTAAATGCATTTTCAACTTATAATATTTTCAACTTACGGTAGGTTTATCAGGACATAACTTCATTGTAAATTGAGGAAGATCTGTCCTCATTTGTTTAGCAAAGGACAGATCTTAACATCACCATTGTGTGCATTAGCTGACAGGAATGACCTCCATGTGCCCTTTTAATAAGGCTTTAAGGACCTTATCTGAATTGGAGTATATTCAAAATTTGCAGGTTAAATACAGTGCTGTACTACATTTGGGTACTCACTGAAATGGATAAACAGAATAATTTTTCACAGTCTGTATCTGCAAAGGTTTCTGATTTTCACTTACCACCTCCAGGCTACCCCAAGTGCTGCCGTGGCCTCCTGAGTGGTTCTTTTGCTCAGTCCTTGTTGTCGTTTGCCTTGTTTGGTGCCTTTTTACCCCTCATTTGAACAAACGTACACAGTCCAAAGCAGGTTTCTCACCCTTGGCACACGTGACGTTTGGGCTGGAAGGTTCCTTATGGTATAGATGGCTGTTCTGTGCATCGTTAGGATGTTGAGCAGCGTCCTTGGCTTCTACTTACTAGGTGCCAGTAGCACACACCTCCAGTTGTGACAAACAGAAGTACCTCCAGACATTGCCAAATGTCCCTGGGGGCAAAACTGCCCCCAGTTTAGAGCCCCTTGTCTAAGGCAGTTTCTAAGCTTTCTTCCTCAGTCTCGGCCCTGTTCATGGTAGCTGCTGTTTTCATGGTTCTAAGCCTTGCATTCATTATGTTACTCCTGTGCCCCCAACCTCCAGTATTCAGGTCTTTATCACCCTCACCCCTGTCTTTTTTAAGTTTTTGTTTTTTTTTTTAACACAGTGCTAATGAACCTGGTAACAAACTAAAGAGCACAGAAGAGCCATGGAAAGCAAGTCTCCTGCTCGACTCCTTTCTTCTCTCATGTCCAAGAAGCAACTTTAAAAAGTCTCTGATTTACCTTTAGCAATTTTCTCCCTAGCTCTTGATAGAGTTACCTTCTGTTTATTTGACTTACCAATTTTAGGCAGTGTCTGCTGGCTCTCTGTTTTAGAGATGGGGTTATAGCTCGGTTATGTAATTTTTTGTTTTCCCTCCCTTCTTTCCAATTTTTGACATTTAGGTGATTATTTATAGTCATATATGGTATCCTTTAAAAATAAAACATTATTGGCCAGTCAGCTTTCAGAACCACAATGTTGTACCATCTGAAGCTGGGTGGGACTAGAGACCCAGCTAATAATATCTCTCAACCCTTTCACTTTGTAAGATAAGACCTTCACTGCTTTTGCTTTTCCTCCCCCTCTTGCATATCCCACTTCCTGTCGGCTATACTTTTATGTACATTACCATTTACAGTGTAGACTGTTTCATTCCACCTTGCAATTACAACCAAGCTCCTGTGCTTCATTCTTAGGTTGGCTCTTTAAGTTGAAAGCCAATAAGCCAAATTTACATTTTTATGACTATGCAGATATTTTCAGTGTCAGGTCAGGTAGAGGGCTATAATTTTCTTTTCTTTTCTATAGGTCTAGTGTCATGATCCTTGCACCATTTGGAGGAGAATGATCAGTGTCAATATCAGATAAACTCTGTCTTCAGCTCTTATCAACTGTGAAAAATTGTGCTCTAATGTACATTAATTCATAAATAGCCTGCATCTTTCTTGTGAGTTCTTATTTGCCTTGTTTCCTGCAATGTTTGCCTATTTTCCTTCATCTTATTCTTACATTTATCATGTCTATCTCTTTCTCCACATGCTCAACCAGATGCTTGGAGATTCCATTCATTGTTTTTTCTAGGTGGGACCCATAGTTTTTTGCATCCCATGTCTTTCTAATTTTTATTTTATTTTCATTTTGCTAGGGTATAAGCTCAAGTAACTTAGAAAGAAAAAGTGTATTGGAAGTAAACTTTGTATGGGCTCTTGTGTAATGAAAAATTTCCCTCACCTTGGTTGATAGGTTGGGCACAGAATTCTAAGTTTAAAATATTTTTTATTCTCAATTCTAAAGGCATGGTTAGACTCAGTGCTGCTGAAAAAAAAAACCCATGCTTTTTAAGATGACTTTTTTTGCTGTCTTGTTTTGGTGTCGCTAAGTTAGGCTATGGTCACATACAATCCCCAGATCTCAGTGGATTGCCACAGGGTAGCTGTGGGTTGGCTCTAGCTTGGCCTCAGATGTCCTTTTAAGTCCAGAATCTAGACTAAAGGAGTAGCCCCTATCTGCTAAAGCTCACTACTTGACAAGAGAAAGGAGTTGTGGTAGAAGCAAATGTTGACGCTTCTGCTTACGTTATTTCCCCTCACTTTCCACGCCAGTCACATGTCCAAGCCTGACACCAACAGAGCAGAAAACATTCCCTGCAAGCCTCCTTCTCCAGCCCCAAACTCCCCGCAGGGAGGGGCCCTGAGGGAGGGGCCCTATAGAGAGGGGCCCTATAGAGAGGGGCAGCGAATACGTAGGAGCAGTAGTACAAGGCACCACACTCTGGGAAGATTTTAGGACTTTCTTTTTATTTTTGGTGCTCTGAAAATTTTTGATGATCTATCCAGATGGTTCTTCTATTCAGCTCTTGTTCCGGGCACTGAATGGATCCTTCCAAAAGACTCATACTCTTCCTGTGAGGACAGGTCCCCAGTTACTGCTTTAGTAACTTCTCCTTCCTGTTCTTCACTCATTCTTCTAGAAATTAAACCACATGAATTGCTTTTATATTCATCTTTCATCTTTTTTTTAAAGCATGTATTCCATTATTTTGTCTTTTTGCTCTATGATATTTTTCCATACATTTATTTTTCGATTAATTTTTTAAATTGGCAATACCAAATTATTGTTTCAATTGTGATTTTGTTTGTTTTTTTTACTCAAAATATTTTTTCTTGCTTTATGAATATAAAACATTCTTGAATTCCTGAGTAGATGAATTGGGTTATGTTCTGTTTTCTGAATTATCTCCGTTTCTCTCAGGCTGTACTTTTCTGCTTGTCTATCTTGGTTCTCTTTTCAGGGGTTTCTAACTAGAAGCACTGTGAGGAAGTAAGTTTAGTTTGGCGTTAGTAAGGAGCATGTCAGGTACTGACTGTTGCATATGCAAGAATGCAAAGGCTGCACTTGGAGACTCCAGTATCCACACAGGAGCCTTCTCTTTGCCCAGTTAACTCAAGGTTCTTTGTAATTCTTTCCACCTACGCTCCAGAGAGTGCTTTACATTTTCCTGCCTAAAGACATAAATATGGATTGATATCCACCCTTAGCAACAATATAGGAATTATATTAAAATGTATGCTTCTCTTTGAAGAGCCCATTAAGAAATGAAAATGTATTTGTGTTTCCATAAGGTTGTGAGTTTCACAAAGCTTGTATTTTATACTGGTAATGAAGACTCAGTCAACCCTTTAACTTAGTAGGCATATAATTAAGCTGGTCTGGCTTCTCTGTGCTCCTTCCCAGTGTCAATATGAATGTTACACGATTTGATGAAGGGCCCTAGAGCACAAGCTTTCAATTTTTTTAAATCTAAAATTAATGGTAATGCATTTGACATCAAAAAGCAGTGAACACACATAAACATAAATATGCATTTAACTGAAATTCATACTATACACAAAGCAATTTTATATTTTCTTTTTTGTTTTAGGTTTTTAAATTCTTATCAAGACCTACTCAACTTGTTTTATTACTAATCATTTCATGGTGTGAAAACCAGTGCTATAGAACATTGTCCTAAGAAGGAAACAAAAATATTCTCTGAGTTTTCAAATACGTGTCACAGAATCTCTTATCTGAAGTCATTGCCTTTATTTTTTAACATTATTTTAAAACTCAGAGTCTTATGTGTATTTAACATAAACAATTCATAGAAAGCTTTTTTATCTGGGTATTTTCTCCAAAACTCAAACTTAGAGGAAAAACCAGAACACAAAAATACATAAATGACCGAAGCACTGCCTAGTATAATAATGGATCTATGTGAGCATTGTGTTAATTAGGGTATTGTGTGGTCAGTATTGCCTATTTTTATGGCGTGGAATTTACAACATAATTCAAACAATTTTCGTCAAAAGGTTTAAGCATTGTTGCTTGATTTGACCCGCTTCTGTATTTTGAGGTCACCCTAAGGATGGCTAGAAACAAACAGCTGAAGGACTGTGCTGCAGGTGCCCCTCAGGCAGTTGGCTGCTTATACCTAAAGCTCTCCTCAATATTTGGATGAAAAAATAGCGTATCACACTTGCACAAGATTAGTTGAGCACTCTTTTTAAGACTGATTAAAATCTGGGATTGGCAGAGAAAGGGATTCAACAAGAAACATGAGGCATGTACAGTTATGCTATGCAATGAAAAGAATTCTGTATTCAGTACTGCTTTCTTAGAGAAGTAAAGGCATGGCAGTGAATTCTAAATCAAAAAAAAATTTCAGTGGAATAACCCATGACTGAAAAGTAACTGTGAGCACACCCATGGTTAACATCAATTGATTATGTGTTGAGTAAATGAGGGTTTGTTTTCAATGATTGTTTGGGGAATTGAGTGCCTTTCAAGTAGCTAGAAAGTTGCATAAGCGCGCAGTTTTAAGTGGATTCTGCCATGCTACTGAAAAGTCTTAAGTGTTGGTTAACTTGTCTGAAAGAGAAAGCAAAACACTCTTAAATAAATTTTTTTTCTTCCCTGGGGGTTGGGAGGAAGATGGCTTTTTAAAGTTTTCCGGAACCCTTCCAAAGAAGTGTTGAGGATTCCTTTAAGTAATAGCCACACAAATAATCACAGATTACAGTGTCATACAACTCCATTAACTAGGTGAAGGAAAAATAGCAACATTTTCATCTTAATGAGATGTCAGCTCCCTCCTTTACTATACTGTGCATCTTAATGTCCTTGCTGTCTACACTAACTTGGGGTGCCAAGGCTCTGTCATTACTTGGCAATTCCTTTCTCTAATTTCTTGTGACACACGATGCTTAAATCCACAAGAAATGTGAGGTGAGGCAGAGAGAATTCCTGCAGACTGACTTGCTATATGCAGAACATTCGTTTACATTATTCATTAGATAAGAGCACTGATTTGCATCTCATTCTCGTTGTCTCCTTTAGGTGAAGAAATACTGGAGAACTCTCCATATTCCCCCAATTTTTTTTATTAATAGTAATTATTAGGGGAATTAAGCTTCATTACTGTCCTAGATTTTGTCTTGTACCATTTGCAATTTCTCTTAAAACACACACACACACCCTAAACACTCCCAAAGCCCTAAACCAATGTGCTTTTCCCCCTTTGTGTTTAAGATATTTGAAGCTTTAACATTTGATGAAAGATCTGAATACATAAATATATTTTATTGAAATGCAAAATGAGACATTTATTTATGATCCATATCTAACATTAGGAATGGGAAGGAGGAGGGGGTGGCAAAAAAATTATAGGCACAGTACGTTGTCTCCACAGATCTCATTTTAGAGAAATTTCCTAGCAACAGAAGCATGCCACAAGTTAGAAGATACTGCCGGTAGTATGTTCTTCCCTTCTTGACGGTCAGATCCAAGTGATGAAATTTTGCTTT
The DNA here is from genome assembly GCF_036321535.1 of Camelus dromedarius. NCBI lineage: Eukaryota > Metazoa > Chordata > Mammalia > Artiodactyla > Camelidae > Camelus > Camelus dromedarius. Next base: position 12,824,120 of record NC_087444.1, read on the forward strand.
TTATTTTCTCTTCAGAAGGACTGATCAATTAAGATTATACTTTTATGTAAGCTTTAGCCCCATCATTATCAAAAAAGTTCTACTACGTAGATGGAGCTCTGTGTTGGTCGCTAAAGTTCCCATGTTAGGTACAGGAAAAATAATAAAATAGCCTTCTTTCCTTGGCCTATAATCTCAGTCCCCCACAGTCATAGTAAACTTCCAAACACTCGCCAGTTCCTTGGCACAGGTGTGGTAGGGCTTTATTTATGTCCTCTTGTGATTCTCTGGGATTCTGAGGCATGAGCTGCACCAGAGAGTGTGATCTGCGTCGCACATTCCATTGGAACTGCTGGTGCATTGACAGAGGAGAAGCAGGACGTCCCGTGGATGGCAGTCTTCTTTATCCTCTTCGGGAGAGAAGGGAGCAGAGGAGTCAGGCTCTTTCTTCTGCCTGCTGATTTGCTGCAGCTCACTTGCCCCCTGAATAAATGATGGCATTCCACTGAAGGCTGCAGCGAATCTAGTGTCATGGATAAGTCACAACATCCAGAAAAAAAATGGAATAGAATTCTGATGGCATTTAGGTGACACTGTAACTAGAAATGTGGCATCTGGCAGGCTGGGATGGTTTGTCTGGAGCAGAGGTTTTGCACAGACTGTACATTGTTTCATCAACACAGGTAACAGAAATTGAATTGATTCTTTTGCTCTGCTTTTGCGTGTCTCCCAGAGGCTTTAATTCACTCGTGGAAGAGGTCATCACCAACATTTATTATCCTCGTTCACAGGCACCCCCTCACACAACTGCTGTTTATTCTCGTCAGGTTCCTGTGATTTAATGCTGTGATGCAAAGCAGCTACTTCTGTTCTTTATGGCTGAGGCTGGCACACTGCAGTATTTAAGGTTTTTTGGCATCCTCTCAAGGAACACCATTTTTGAAATAGCCCTCATTTGCATCAGACTGAAACTGGAATCCTGTCCAAGATTTGATTTTTGGCCAGTGACCAGTTAGGTCAACTTCAAATTGTGTTTTTCTTGCAAGAGTGATTGTTTAAAGATATTTTTCCACTTCAAGCATTCATTTTTGTTTTTCAAATAAGAAAATTCCTTTTCACTTATTTAATTAGGGACAAATGGTGACCTTTCAAAGTAACAAACATTACTATTAAAAATTGGGGGCAGCTTATGCTTAGCTGTATTAGTTTTGGGTGATTATGCTGTTTGGAGGACATCAATCTTTTGTTTTTGTTAATGTCATAATGGGCTTGTAATGCCACGCTTCATAAAAATGTCACTGGTGAGCTATTTCCATTATAGAAGTTTTATTGTGGTTTCAAAATCCTGAATGAACCAAAAAGATTACATTTGAATGTCTCACATTCTAAAAGCAGGGCCAGTAGACAACTGTGATTCCCCATCCTGCCCACCTCCTCTCCGCTCCCTGCAAAACTATTACTAAGCATCTCAGCAAACGGTATTACGTGCCCTTTCCCCCACTTGCCTAAGCCAGAAACCTAGCAGTCGTCCTTGATCTCCTCTTATGCTCATCCTTGTGGTCTCATTACTGTTGCTACGTGACAAACCACCTCAAAGCTCAGTGGCACAAACTGGAGAAGAGTGGTGCGTGGGACGAAAGATATTTCTTTGGCTGTCTTTGGTAAATACTGTCAGTGCCCGTTCACCCTCTGTCCACAGCTATTCATGTCCTTTCCGCATTGAGATGCACAAGATCCCTCCCTCAGAATTCCCCCAGCCTCGTCTTAACTTGAAGTCTGGGATGTTATCGTCCAGATCAGAACCAGGTGCCAAGAAGGCTCTGTGGACGCAGTTCTTCTGGTGTGTTTCTGTTCAGCCTCTGGAGAGCTATGAATAAAAGATTCCAATTCTCTTCCTCCCATACCCAGCATGCAGTGAGGTTCAGGCATAGGATAACCACTATAGACAAAAAAGGAGGAGGAACAGGAGGCACACAGCCATCACTCTTTAACAGCAAGTGTGAACCTCTGTTGGGCACATCTTGCCCATTCCTTGACCAGGGCTCAGATCTGCTCTCAGGCAGTTGTTTTCCCCAGCACTGGGTTTCACTCCCTGAGTTATTTTGCCTTTTCGGGAAGAAATGGCCCACGTTTGCAGCTGAGTAGCTTCCTCCTACTGCTTCCTGCTCAGAGTAGGTCATGGGTCCAAAGACCCCATGCCCTTCATCTTGTGGTGTATCTGCAGCCCTTTCAGTCCTAACTGATTCAATTCCTTTAAAACGTTCAGGTTTCCTGTGTATCAATTTATACATCCACTGTGTGAGACAAAAGGCACACCCAGAAATCTTTTCAGTAGCTGTAGGACAAAACCCTTTAGAGTCTAGGTGCCTCTTGTTTAACAAGGCATGCCCTTAAATCCAGAAGGCTCCACACATATTTGAAAGGTTTATAAGGCACCATCTTAAATCTTTCTGAAGTTTTAATGAAGGATTTTACAATCTCACTCTTTCCTTCTTCCTAACATTGAGACATTTTCCTAGCAGGCCTAAGTTTGATCTTTGCACTGAGGCCCTTTCTCACTTTGAAAATCTTCTGTGCAGAAACACTGAATGAACTATTACAAAAACAAAAAACAGCAACAACAACAACAAAAAAAAAACAAAGCAAGACCTTTGTATTTCTGGTAAAGCTTGCTTAAAAGCTGGTCAGTACTTTTTTCCTTACGTCTCACTGTGTCTTACACATGGCTGGAAGAAACAGATTAGCACTTTTGGCATCCTGCCTAAGAAACGTCCTCAGCCAAATCTGCCAGTTTGCTAACCATACTTTTCACGTTCTGTATCAATGCAGCCAATGGGGTTGCCAAACTTTCTGCCGCTACGTGGTAAAGGTTAGTTTTTTCCTAGTCTCCGATAACAGTTTCTTCCCTCTCATCCCAGCTTTCACCAAAGTCTCCTTAAGACCTTTCCAGCTTTCACTGACTGCCTTCACTAGCTTTCACTTACTTTCACCAACTGTCTCTTTAAGGTCCTTCCAGCTTCTTCCCACTGCCCAACTCCAAAGCCAGTGTCACATGTTCCAGGCTTTTGTCATGACAGAACTCCATTCTGGTACCAAATTTTTCTGTTCTGGTTGCTATTTCTCTGTAAGAAACCACTACCCAGTGCTGTGGCACAAATTATCTTTCATTATGTGTAAAGATTCTGGGATCAGGCATTCAGACAAGGTACAGTAAGGGCAGTTTGTCCCTGTTCTACAGTTTCTAGGGTCTTACCTGGTAGAGCTCAACAGCTGGGGGTCAGTTCACCAGCTGGAGCCAGAATCATCTTCAAGTGTCTTCGCTCCCAGGTCTGACGCTTGGTGCTGGAGACCTCAGTTTGGGCTATTTGCTGAAGCACCTTCATGTGGCCTTTCTACGTGACCTGAGCTTTCTCACTGCCTGGTGGACTCAGAGTAGCAGAAATTTACTTCAATGAAGCTCAGAGCTTCAAAAGCAAGTGTCATAGCTAAGGTGTGTGTTAGTTTTCCAGGGCTGTTGTGACAGTATGCCACAAACTGGATGGCTTAAAATAGAAATTTATTACCATGCAGCTCTGGAGGCTAGAAGTCTGAGAGATAGGTGTTGGCATGGCTGTAGTCGTTCTGAAGTCTCTAGGAAAGAATCCTTCTTCTTCCATTCCTAGCTCCTGGTGGCTGCCAGCAATCCCTGATGCTCCTTGGCTTCCAGCTACATCCCTCCAATTTCTGCTTCTCTTGTCACATGGCTTTCTTTCCTCTGTGTATATCTGTATCTTTGTGTTCTCGCCTCTTTTTATAAGGGCACCAGTCCTTGGAATTAGGGTCCACCCTAATCTACTGTGTCCTCATTTGACTAAGTGCATTTGCAAAGACTCTATTTCTAAATAAGATCACTTTCTGAATTTTTATGCAACAGTGTTTATCCCCGTACAAGTTGGAAATTACACTGTCTCTGTAACTTAGCCCTGGAAGTTACATAGCATCATTAGCACTGTGCTCCAGTTGGTTGAAGTAGTCACAATCATGCCCAGGCTTAAGGGGAGGAGGGTTAGATCCCACTTATCTGATGGAGTCACCTTGTAGAAGAATATGAGATATGAAGTGTTGTTGTGTTCATCTTTGAAAAGTGCAATCTGCCACACCCTTACCCAGACCCTGACCAAATTCTAATTGATTCTACCTCCAAAATAACATCTCAAATATATTCGCTCACCTCCTTTGCCACCTACTCATGCAAAGGACCATCATCTTTCATCTGAATTACTGCATTAGACTCTTACCTAATTTTTCTGCACCTGCTTTTACCTCTTCTCACCCACTGACCACCAAGCTTCAGGAAGAGAGGTATTAAAACTGTAAATTGACTCATGTCATTCTGTTTAAATTTCTTTGGAGGCTTACAATTAATTGCATGTACAATAAAATCTAGATACCTCCCAGTAGTGTAAGAAGCCCTGAAAACCCCTGCCTTTCCAACTGCCCCAGTGAAGCAGTATGTCACCTTTTTCTTCTTCGTATACTAGTCTCTAGTCGCTCAGGCCTTCTAAGAGTTCTTGGACCAACCCAGCCATGTTTGTACCTCGAAGACTGTGCCTTATGCTTTCTTCAGCCCGGAAATCTCTTTCTTTGGTTCTTTATCAGGATCACATTTTACATATTCTTAGTTTCATAGTAAATGATGCCTCTTTAGGTAATAATGACGATAATTATTACAACTGACGTTCTTTTTGAGTTAGCTCAAAATATTTTTCAGGCCTTGGTGGTAGTCATTCTATCTGGATTATAACACCCTGTGAAAGAGGTTCTACTGTCATTCTTATTTGTTAGATAAGAAAACTGAAGCTTAGAGGTTTTAAAGGATGTTCCCCAAATCATACTACCATGTGCTGTGTAATGTGCACCACACGTTGTATAAAGGTTAGAATTATACTCAGGACTCTGACTCCAGAGATTGTCCTTTCAACTGCTAGACCCTGCTGCCTCTGCAGAAAGACTCATCCTTTATTTTATTCCCGGTCATAGCACCTATTTCTTTTCTTCATTTTATTGTTCACTCTCTGTAGTTAAAAAAAAAAAAAATAAGTTTGTACTTACTTATTGCGTATCTTTCCCGTTAGCACTGAAGAATTTTTATTGTTCATAGCTGTATCGCACCACCCACACAGCGCGTAGAAGATACTTAGTAAGTATTTGATAAATAAGTGTAGTGTTGTGTTGATACGTTTCGTATTATCAACCACCAGTTTTGGGGAGGAGAGGGTGGAGACTGTACCTTTTTTGAATGTCCATGCTGCCACCTTAGCGCTGATTTCAAGCTGCAGCTTAACAACTGACTCACAAGATTCCAGAAAATTAAGCTCTGGCATAGCAATGAATGAATGAATTAATGAGTAAGTATTGCGAAGGACAGAGCAGCTCACCCGCAGTTACTGGTTTTCAGAGGGGCGCGGAGGGGGGCCTTCTCTCCAAAAGGCCTTGCTCTTTTAGCTCCAAACAGAGCAAACACATTGGTGAGCGTTCAGAGCACAGCTGCTGTCAAAGCTGCAAAAGGGCAACGAAGAGTTAACGCTGCATCTGAGATACTAAATACCTCTATGACAATGTAGTGAGAAACACTGAGACCGGATACTGTCATTTCTTCATCTTTTTTCACTGCCTCAGGTGTTGGCGAGGACATGTATGATTCAGAAGCAAGGGCAGGATGACTTTGTTTTATCCTTTACAGGGAAAGGATGGCTGAGACTGGAGCAGGAGGACTGAACAGAAAGGAGAAGGATGGAGGGGAGTCATTAATATTTCACATTACATGTAAAAACGCTCAGTTACAGCCTTAGCTAGGAAGAGGAATTTCCTTGAGACTGTTTGTTAGATTTTTATGCTAAATGATTGTACGAAAGGCTGATTTATAATTGGCCCAATTATTTACCTCTGTACATAATACAGAGTGACATAGGCATTATTTTTTAAATCACTATGTGCCACTCAACATTGCTGACAACATCTTATTTGACAGTTCTTAATTACAAAAATACCACTTGAATTTTTTGATCAGTAGTCCCGTGCCAATGTGAATCTAGCAATAGAGCTGAATGAATTTGTAGCATTTGGTGGGACTGTATTTATCACATTAGGTATGAAATTCTTGACATCATATTGGCTGGCTGCAGCACCAGGATGGTAAGACAAGGGGGCAATGCTTAGAAGTCTCAGTCACGACCAGGTGTAATATGTCTCTTGTTTAACTGACAGGTCTATGCTTTGGTCCCGTATCTTGCAGTCCCTTCACACTCTGCATAAATAATACCTCCTATTACGCACATTCATTCTGGGATTTTGAATTAATAAATTCTAAAATGCTCTCCTTGCCAGCTCCAAGATCTGGAGTTTTAAAAGTACATGTATAATTAATTTTGCTTTAGAATTTTGAATTAATACTAAGAGAAATGCCTTTCTCTTTATTAATTCCCAGGTGTGAGTTTAAAGAAAACAGCAACCAGTTTCCTTGAAATCACATGAATAATACTGGAGCAAGACTGTCTCGATTGGAGACAAAAACATTATATTTGTGTGTCATGGTAATCTATCCGTTGGTTAATGGACCGAGAACCCTCTAGACAGATCACAAATCCATGTAACAGAGCAGATTTTTGCATTAGGATTCCTGACTTAGCTGAAAAATGTGAAAAATCAGATGCAGCCAAACAGTTTCCTATTGATTACAAATGTGAGGATCAAGAGTAAGTTATTCCATCTAAGGCAGCATTTATTTAAATTTAAAATTGTCCTTCCTGGTAATCTCATTTTGGTTAGTGGCATACAAATCAGTGAAATTTTAAAGAGTATTAATTCCATTCCATTTGAGGGGCTTCTTACGGCAAAATAGACATTGATATCTGGTCATACTTTGGGGTGTCTAAGGCTTTGGATGAATTTAGAAATACAAATGAAGCTTGAAGACGACACTGTTAACTTATTTTTTTAAGAAAGTAAACAACTACTAGTGTCTAAAGATAAAAATGGGAATAAAAAATCCCCAGCCTTGTCAAATCACTCTTTGCTGCTCAAATATCTGACTCAGTTTTTCCCTCTACCGTTTGAGCATAGCACTCTAATAGTATTTGGTAGGTTCATAAGATGTTTTAATATTCTGCGCTCTTAAAAGGACCTTATAAACTTCGTCCGTTGTCCCGCATCATCATACCTGGTATAAGAATCCTTTACATCACCCTGGACAGATAGACAATTCTAGTTTGAACACATCTAAAACTGGAAAGTTCTTAATATCCTAAAACAGTTGGAGCAATGGCTTAGCAGGTAAATGCAAGTCAAAAGTTAAAAACTGAAGTGCCTAATTTGAGCAGGAATTCGTACACCCAGTGTTCATGGTAGCATTATTCACAGTAGCCAAAAGGTGGAAACAAACCATGCCCACTGACAGAGAAATGGATAAACAAAATGTGGCATGTACACACAATGGCGTGTTACCCGCACTTAGAAAAAGGAATAAAATTCTGACACATACTGCAACATGGATGAACCCTTAAGATACTATGCCAAGTAAAATGAGCCAGACACAAAAGGACAAACATTCTATCATTCCACTTATGTGAGGTACCTAGAATAGTCAAATTTATAGAGACAGAAAGTAGAATGGTGGTTGCCAGGGTCTAGGAGAAGAGGGGAATGGGGAAGTTACTGTTTAATGGATACAAAGTTTGGGAAGCTAATAAAGTTTTAGAGAGAATGTGAGTGTACTTGTTAATTCCATTAACTGTACACCTGAAAATGGTTCACACGGTAAATTTTGTACTGTGTGTATATTTGCCACCATTAAAAATGACAGCAGTGGAAGCAGCAACAGCGAGAGACAAGGTGCCTTGGAAGAAGCCAGGGGCCCGTGAGCATCTTTGTGTATGTTCTCACCCTCTGATTGTCTGTGCCCCCGCACGTCTGACTCCTACTTTGTGCAGCTGTCCTCCTCCTTTTTACACAGCCTTACTGAATGGATAACCTTAATGTCCCCTACAAGGAAAGTGGGTGGACTTTGTTCGAGAGCCTTATCCCAAGGGATGACTTCAGTGCCAGTGTGTTTCACTGTGTTTTTCCCCAGGGGTCTTCCCATAACCCCTAGGCCCCAGATCCTAGCTGTTAGCCCAGAATGCCAGTGTCTAGGGGTCAGCCCCTGCCTTCCTCCTCCCACCTGCTGAGGGCCCTGGAGACACACAGATTAGCCTGGAATCCCCCTCTCTTGTCTCATGTTTGTTGTTTTTCTGACACATCTTCTTCTACCTTGTTTTTCTTTTATTTACAAAATGAGTGTTTAGTTTTGAATTTTAAGATACAATTGCTATTCCTGGATGGGTGAAATTATCTTTGTTATAGTTGCCGTTCCTTATGTGCAGGTAGATTGTGTGCACTTGGAAATTACCAGTGATGCCGTGAGGTTCGATTCTAATGTTCACTTTAATTCAGTTGGCTCACATTGGACAATAAGATCTGACCAATTCTGAATAATGAAAGTTAGACTACAATGGTTTCTTGAAAAGTGAGAACCATTGACTATTTTTTAAAAGAATTAAATTTTCTTCCTTTTAAATTCTATGTGTATCATAAACAAAGTAAACAGAGACAAATAGGTAAAATGAGATAAAGTATAGGAGGATTATAATTCAGAATATACTGGTACTGTAATATATAATAAATGTACTTGATATATATTAATTGTTTAACTCAGATTCAGAAATTGAAAGTGCCTTGATAAGTGGCCAAATTGTCTTTCCCTTTGGATGATAGGATACTTTTCTTGAATGGTAGAATGATTTTATCTCCTGTTAGTCTTACCTCTCAGAGACCACCTTCCACAACTTCTACACTGTTGTTGCCTCTCAATATTATATTTTTTGCTTACAGCTCTTTAAGTTTCTCATGGCCTTCCAGATTTTAAGTTTCACCTACTCGCGGCCATTTCTTCAACCTTTTCGTGCTCTCCAAGCCTGGGTTTCCAACTGCCAACTGAACATTTCCACATCTCAGAATAAACAAATTCTAGATATTTTAAACTGAACTCAGCCTCTTCCTCCTTGTTGTCCACTTTTCTTGTATTCCCTCTCCTTCTCTGGCTAGAAGCCATTCCTTGCTGTCCTACTAATAATGAGTAGTAACTAGTATTATTGAGCACTTACTACGTATCAGGTGCTTCCATAAATATCAGCCCTTGGAAGTCAGTTTGCTGATAGGAAGTACAGTCTGAGTACAGTTAAGCAACTTGCTTAAAAGCCTCAAGTGAAGATTCTGTCATTAAGACTACAGCGCTTGTATCTTCAAAGTTGTGTTTTGCCAACTAGTCACTAAGTCTTTTGATTTTTTGATGTCTCTTGAACCTATCTCTCTTCCACATTTTATCTGTATTTCTTCTGCCACTACCTTAGTTCACATCATCCTAATTTCGCCTGGAATATAACAATTCTTAATTTGCCTTCAGTTTCACCTCACGCAGATACATTTTCTCTTGCTACCAGACATTCCTCCCTCTCTCCCTTCCTCCTTTCCTTCTTTCCTTCCTTCCTGCTTCCTCTTTTTTGAGTGCTTGAAAAAGAAAAGATTCATCGTGTCTCTCTCCTGCTTAAACTTTTCAGAGTCTCCACCTTGGCTTCCCAATCACATCTAAACTCCCTAACCCTTTACGATCAGGTCCTTGAACTCCTGCCTAGCGTTTTGTTTTACCATTTATGTCCTTACGCATCACTTCCAGCCATACCAAAGTGCTAGAGGTTGTCAGTGGGTCATGCATCCTGGTCTTTGTGCTTTTGCCCACACTTCTTCCTCTACCCAGAAGTCCCCTCTTGTTCACTAATTCCTGTCGTTCTTCAGAATTCAGCCTAAATGTCATTCCTTGGGGATGGTTCGTCTCCTCACTCTGCTCCCCAACCCGCACCCCTTGTTCCTGTGGTGCACTGAGCTTCTCCAAGGCAATAACCAAATGTTCTTGGATGATTTTGTCAGGTGGTGACCAGTGCAAGAAATTCTCTGATTTGAAATCTTTTCCCAGTGGCATTCACAACATTTTCCTGGCTTTTTCTTTATCATTCCTTAGTTAATTACAGGAATTCCCCACATATCCTTGGAGGATACATTCCAAGATGCCCTGTGAATGCCTGAAACTAAGGACAGTACCAAACCCCGTATTTACTGTTTTTTCCTATACATACATGCATACATACATACATACATAAATACATACATACATATGATAAATTTTAATTTATAAATTAGACACAGTAATAGATTAAGAACAATAACTAATAATAAAATAGAACAGTTATGGCAATATACTCTTATAAAAGTTATGTGAATGTCCTCTCTCTCACAAAATATCTTATCGAACTGTACTCCCCCTGCTTGTGATGACATGAGGTAATAAAATGCCTACCTGATGAGCTGAAGTGAGGTGAGTGATGAAGGCATTGTGACGTAGTGTGAGGTTACTGTTGACCTTCGACAGCGTGTCAGAAGGAGGCTCATCTATTTTAGGTGATTCTGGATCATTGAGCCATGATGCTGTCCATGGCTGGATGTCAGGAGCAGACAATGTCAATGATTGGGGATCCCATGTAGGATGGAGTAGGGGGGCAAGAGATTTCATCACACTACTCAGAAAAGCATGCAATTTAAAACTTATGAATTGTTTATTTCTGGAACTTTTCATGTAATATTTTCAGACTGTGGGTAACTGACATTGTGGAAAGCAAAGCCACAGATAAGGGAGGACTATTATACATCTTAAATTAGAACCTTCTTATAGAAGCACAAATATATATCAGTCTCCCCTTTCCTCCTGAAACTCTTTCCAGTTAACTCAGGCACAGAGGTGAGTACTTGTATGCTTTCTTGCTTTTTTCCTCCCATTCCCTCGTATCTTTACATCTGTGAGTCATGGGACAGCCCCCACTATGATCCATATATGCAAACCAAGAAAAGCCAAGAAAAGCCAAAAAAGCAAATCTGAAATGTATAGAAATGACATGGGCTCAGTTCACCAATAACATCCCTCCGTAATGTGTTTTAAAATTTCTAGAAGACCCTTCCAGTTCTTCATAATATTTTCATTACCCTCTCCTCCATCTCAATACAATTTACTTCACCTCCTACAACACTAATAAAAAATAAGTAAGAATACATTTCCTATTAACTTCATATTGGTTAATTTTTAATATGACAACATACTTGGTTTCTACTGTATTCTTAATTAAAAGTATCTCTGGTGATTCAGCTAGAATAAGGGTTACAGACTTTTACAGGTTGACCTGCAAACTAAAACCATTTGTCAGAGTTTCTGTGGGAAAAAATGTCTTCCAAATTCTAAATAGCTGCCTTACAGACTGAGACACAGCCCTTATGCAAGTTGTGGTCTTCTTACATTCAAATTTGTTGAGGTTTGCCTGCAAAGTTAAGGAAGATTTAAACTGTTTTCCGTATATGCTTAAAGAACAACAAAAGTGTAATGAAAAATGTATGTGCTTTAGAGTTAGGCAGATCTGGGTTTGAATTCCACTGCAGCTGTTTCTTTTTTTCTGTGTTAACAGATAGTTTAAGCCTCAGTTTCCTCATCTGTAAAATGAAGATAAATCCTCCTGTGTGCATGTGTTAGGGGTTAGGGTTGTCAGATAAAATGCAAAACACCTACTTCAATTTAAATTCCATGTAAACAATGAATACTTTTTCTATAAAAAATTTTAATAAATAAAATTTTAATGTGAAATTTTTCATTATTGATCTGAAACTCAGATTTAACTGAGCATGCTTTATTAGCATTTGCTAAGTGTGGCAAACCTGCAGGGGGTGTTAATATATCTCTGTGTAATACCCTTAGATTCGTGATACAGAAAATACGACGGGATTCCTTCTGCAGCCGTTAGCTACAGTGGCCCGCTAGGCTGACGCTAAGTAGGTCTCTTCTTGCTCACTGCTACTCCCCCATGCTGCCTTCTGCCTCAGCAAGTTACATAGTCACAGAGTTCCACCATTAAGCAATCTAACGAGGATTCACGGGAGTGGCCACATTGGGATTTTGTTTTTCAGAAACTGTGTGATAGATGAAGTGATTTTTCAACACTGAATTTAATAATATGGTGATATCTTTGAAGTTCAGCCTAATATATAAGAATGGGTAGACAGTATTTAAAAATCATTGAGTATTAGATATGGAAGGGACTTAAGAGGCGATCTTGGCTAATCCTTTTTATCCCGAAAAGGAGCCTGACCTCTGGAGAGTTCAACAGATTTGGCTGAGTCCAGGCTGGAATTTAAAACCCCTGACTTCAACCTCAGCCGGTTTTTCTCCTGCAGAGCTTCTCCTGCAGTGTTTCCTGTCTAATCTCTGCCGTGCCTTATTAGAATACACTTGCGTGCAGTGACAGGGTAGGATCCGTTTCATTTCCCCTGTGTGGCGCCTTGCCCAGGATCATTTGGAGGTATGAGCGTAGTTGATAATTTGGTGCACCATGGCATGTAAACATTACCATCAACTTGGCCACTGCATTTTTAATCATAAACTCATCTCTATTGAAATATTTTTCTATGCATTGAATTTGGTCACAATGTGATTATACAAAATAATGATCTTATTCCGAGGCTCAGAAATGATACTTTTTTTTTTTTTTTTTTTTTTTTTTTTTTTGCCGTTCTTCAGCATGCGATGATTTACTGTTGTTACCAAAGGTAGCTTATAGCGTGACTTTCATCACTACGGCTTACTTGGTTATTCTTTATTTTCAGTAATTTAGTAAAATTTAAATTCTTGGTTCAGAACAAATTCTAAAAATGACATCTGTAGAACAATTGGAAATTTGAACATTGGCTTTTAAATGATGTTAAAAATTATTAGTAAATTTTTTAGGTGTGATAACGGTATTGTAGTTACATTTAGACACATGTGCTGATGTGCACATGAATGCGTTCCTGGATTAGCTTCAAAATGATATTGTGAGAAGAGGCAAGATTAGGTAGGGAATCGATAAAGCAAGATTGGCCATGAGGTAATTGTTGAAGGTGGATGATGGGAACATGGAACTTTCATTATACTATTCTGTCTGATTTTATACATGCTTGAAATTTTCCGCAGTAGCAAGTTAAAACTGTATTCCCAATTCCCAAACCCTTGTCTGGTTATACAAAGTTTAAATAAAATTATATAGCATGAAATGAAAGATTTTAATGCTTATATTTAAGGAATAGAAATAACATTTGCCTTCAAGTCCGATCCTTGTTGGCTTATTTCTATCATAGAAAGAACTTAGAACTGGGAACTCACAGTCTAATTCTAGCAAGTGTCTGCCTTTTGTTAGTTGTGTGACCTCAGGCAAGATACTTAATCTCTTTGGGCCTCAGTTTCTCATTAGGTAAAACGAGAACACTGTACTGTGGTCTTGTGGGGCATTCAGCTCTTATATTGTTTGACATGGTATCACACTAAGGCTTTCCAAATCCGCCATTAATCTGGCTCATGGTGTGTTTAACCTTTATTCTGTCCCTATTAATGGAGCAATGGGCTAATTTCTGGGAACAACTGATTTTAACATAAAGATATTAGGAATGTAACACAAAATATTGTATGCTTCCTGTGCATGCATATACATAACCATTTCTTTCTTTCACTCTCCTCTCTGATACATTAGCTTGGGCTCCTTTGTTAGCTAACTTATGTATTCATTTGTTCATACAAAATATTGTATGCTTCCTGTACATACATACCCTGTATATGAATTTATTATTTAAGCCCTTCTGAAATAACTTGATATTTCTGCCAATATTACATAGTGGACGAGTTATAGAAGTTATTTCCTAGTTTGAAAAAGTTGAACAATGTTCTTGATGTGGTGCTAAAATAGACTCAAGATTCAAAGAGGGCACGCTCGTTTTAGGATTCAAGTGTTTTTAAAATAATACCATGTTGATTCTCTATATATCATTTTATGATTTTATAACTTTCAGTTATGTCCCTAGTCTTCTGTATAGAATCTTCTCTATATCTTCATGTAGAAAGACGTACATTGTCCCTTTCACCAATTTTATTGTTTCTTTTTTGAACTATCCCTGGTTCCATAGTTGGGCATACATTATGTATGTTGTGTTTATACCATTTTTTTTTTTTTGGAAGCAAAGGTGAGACTTTTGAATAATGGGAAATGCAACCCTAACTCACCGCAGACCTATGTGTTTGTACCTTCTATCCAAGGATTCAATTTCATTACAGTCCAATAATCACTTAAAACATCTGCTTATGAAAAATATGCATTGGGTACCACTTAATAGTAATGCTAAATGTATTATCTCAATGTCACATCAAAATTCATCCATTCAGCAAATGTTTAATGAATGTCTTCTAGGTGTGTTAATTTTGAAAAGGGATCTTGCAAGAAGGAAGACTTAGAACAAATTACCAGAGGACACAGATTTCCAATTTTAAACTGATTTATTCATCAGAAAATGTTACTGAGAGACACTTACTTATTCATACACACAGTCCTCCTCTTGCACAGATACTTTAAAATTACCATAATTAATTCAGAGTCCCACCTCTAGCCTCCATAGAATGAAGTGACTATTTCAGTGGAAGCCATAATGGAATATCCTCACAAAATCCATTATTACCACTTTTTAAAACAAATCTCTGCTCACTCAGTATCTTTCTGATAGCTCATTTCATCGGTCCGTAGCCTTCTGGACCAGGAGTTGTTTATTTGGTCTCTGTGAAATGATGATACTTTTATCCAGAGTCTCTCAGAACTAACTTCTGTTTGACCTTGGTGGAATCACGGGGCCTTTCGTCAACTGATTAGAAGCACTTGACATGACAAGTAATAGGATCCATTCCGTCTTTGGCCAGATAAGCACTCCGGTGGCCATGTCAGGTTCCCAGACACTGTTCTTGTAACCATTCCTTTCTTTCATTCTCCTCTCTGACTGATACATTAGTATTGGCTCCTTGGCTAGCTAACTCGTGTATTCATTTGTTCATAAACATTTTTTGAGAGTCCACTGTGTGGTAGGTAAGTGCAAGAGTGACAAAGATAACCTTAGCAGCCCCCATTTTCAAAATAACATATTTTGAAATCTGGTGGCTCTTCCTAGCGTATCAACTAATCATGTGCTGTGTGGTTGAGTTAGAACAGTACATTGCCTTTGGTTTCTGTCTGAGGATACCTTCACTGGAGCATTTTCATAATTCCCATCAGCACATAATTCCCCATTAGGGGAAGGTGTGTCCAGGGGTAAGTTTTGACCAAGTCATTCTTCCTTCTTGGCCAAACTCTTTGAACTGCTTTGTTTCATTGACTCTTTCATACTCTTTGATGAGGCAACTTTTCAAAGCCTTTTTCAAGTTAAAATAATTTAGGGCCACTGATTGTCCCTTGTTGAAGTGGTTCTCTGCTTCTTCACGTAGCTTGTTGGTGTGAAGGGAGGCTTGATTTCTCATATCAAAAATAAATTGCCTTCCCTCCGTGAACCCTTCCTATCGCTGTCTAAAGTGGCTGATCTGTTTTCTGTCTCAGGAGTGTTTCCCTTTTTCATAGAAACAGAATCATACAGTATGTAATATTTTGAGATTGGTCTCATTCACTTAGAATAATGCCTTTTGATATTCATCATGTGGAGATACATCTAAAGCATCTTAATTAATAAATTTCAACCCAAATATTAAATTATTTTATATATATATATATATATATATATATATATATATATATATATATATACACATACACACACACACACACACACACACACACACACACACACAATTTTTGAATGAAAAAGATCTTAGATCCCTACCCTCTGGCCCTCCATTCCCCTTTTTCTTGCTACTATTGTCTAGAATTTTAATTCCACTTTTTAACATGTAGTATTTCCTTGCTTTTGCAAGTAATTTAATTTAGCAAGAATGCTTGTAAATTCCTTTGATCACAGACACATATAAACATATATCCTTCTATCCCTCTGTGTTTATTATTACTTTTTAACTGAAGTACTTTCCTTAATGATTCTTTCAACAAGAGTCTGTGAGTATTAATTTCTCTTACTCTATGTCAAAAAATACCTTTTTTTCTCTGTATCTTTAGAATAGTGGTGTATGCAGAGATAGAATTCCACATTGACAGTTTTTTTTATCCATTTTAAGGGATTTTTAATTGTTTTTTAGATACAATAGGTACATATTATTGCTAATGAAATTTTATTGCAAATTTTATTAATCTTGGTTTTTTTGGTAGATAATTTTTCTCTAAAAAGTTTATATATATGTATATATTTTTTCCTTCATATAATTTCAATAAGTTCTATTTAAGTATAATGTTATTTCTAGTTTTTCAGCTTGACCTTTACTATACACTCTCAATCTGAGAATATCTATTTTTGTTCAGTTTTGGGAATTTTTATCCATTCCCTTTTTTCTATGCTTTGAATTCTTTTTTGAAGTATCCTTGACAGTCTCAACTGATCTCCTGTGTCTCTTAACTGCTTATTCATGTATTTTTAAATATCTTTATCTTTCTGCATTGCATTTTGGGTGAATTTCTCAATACCATATTTCGATTCACTAATTCTTGTCACTGACTGCCAAAAGCATAAAGTTTGTTCTACTAAATAAGCTTTATTTTAAAATAAAATACTAAAATATTTAATATCTTATTTTTCATTTTCAAGAGTTCTAACCTACTTACTCTTCTTAGCTACTTGTTTGTATTTTTATATGGTTTTATTTTTGATGCTATTGCTCCTCTGAATTGCTTTGAAAATTCTAAACCTTTTATGTTGACATTATCAGATGCTCCTGTTATTTTCATTTCATTTGGAACAAATTTATCTCCTGTTCATTGACTTCTTTGGTAAGAAATTTTGGCATTAAATGTCGTCACCTGTCTTACAGTTTTGACTTAAAGACGATGGTGGATTAAAGAAGGTCACAAATTGCTTGATACTACTTCCACTGAGTGGTGAATCTATAATTCTAATTTAGTGGGGTCTGTAACTCTTTTGACTAAGACACTAGGTGGCGATACTGAGCCAATTTCTGGGTTCTTCCTATCTCTTGAAACAGTCCCTTCACAGCCCTAGGCCACCATGGAAGAAGTCCAATGACTATCTATCTATCTAGCTAGCTAGCTAGCTATTTATTTATATTGAAGTACCATCAGTTACAGTGTGTCAATTTCTGGTGTACAGCACAATGTCCCAGTCATGCATGTACATACATATATTCATTCCAACTACCACATAAATAACTGCATGGAAAGGCCCTGAGACTACAGTGGAGAAGGAGAGGGGCCCAGTTGATTAACCAGGCACGTGAGCTAAGCTGTCTCTAACCCTGGAGATCACCTTAGCCACCATCTGAATACCATCAAATGGCCATAACTGATACCAGATAGAGCAGAAGAATCACCCAGCTGAGGTCTGCTCACATTTCTGACTTGCAAAATTATGAGATACAATAAAATAGTAACGGTTTAAGCCAGAGTTTTAGAGTACATGCTTTGTTACATAGCAGTAGATACTGGAAACAATGGCCTTATCATTAACTTGTTTTCTTGCCTCTCACCCGTTCTCCCATAACCTCCATGCACACTCATGCTGACTGCTGGTTTGGGGATGCTCCACTACGTTTCCCTATTCTTCCCGTGCAGAACTAGGCTCTAGGGTTCCCATCTGCATGCGACACTGGAGACACAGCAGGTGGAGTCCCTGGACCCACAGCAGTGTGGCCAAGGTCCTGGCTTCCATGCTGTCCTGGTTTCGTCCTGACTCCTTAGGTCTTCTGCTCCATTATGTGCTTATAGCACCAGCTTTTGTTCTTGAGTCCGCTTTCAAGCTGGAGGAAGCCATGCTTGACTATAATTTCTCATTCTGTGTGGGCACTTTTGGTTCTAGATTCCACAGGAGAACTAACTTCCCAGCTACGTTTTCTGGTTTTCAGACTTGAAGCCCAGCAGACTTTCAGTTTAGCCCCATTTCCTTCAGAGTGTTTTTCATGTCTGACCGTGGAGATGTTTTGTTTATTCGGGAACTTAGCCATGTCTCTCTTTCATTCCCTCTCTCTCTTTTTTTCCTTTTTGTCTATCACAATGATTTCTTTTTCATTTATTAAAAATAAACTTTTTGTTTTAGAATAGTTTTAGATTTACAGAAAAATTGTGAACACAGCAGTTTCTATATATCCACTTGAACTATGACCCACTGTTATACTGGAGCCCTGCTGGTATGGTGGTAAGGTGTCAGGAATAGAGAGCATTTCATAATCTTCTGATTACATCTCTGTCTTTTAGTGGACATGTCTTTCTGGGCTGTGACCTTCAAGAACTGTTTTTCCTATGGCATAGCTTCTCGCCCCCACCCCACCCTGCCCTGACCTCTTGACCAGGATACAGAGCCTCAAAGTGTGAAATTAAAATGCCCCCGGACCACAAACTCTGAATACTTTCTTTATAATTTCCTTTCAGTAAATAAAGCAAGCTTCTCGCTAAATTGTTTTATTAGTCAAATACATACGTCAGTGTGCACACATCATAGGTACACATGCAAAACAATGAATTTTAAGAAACTGGAAGCACCTGTACAACTAGCACCAGGTAAAGAAACAGAACATTTCACCACACCCAGAAATACTGAGACAGGAGGGAAAGGGGCAGGGCACAACCACTGAAGGAATGACAGAGCCACTGAGGACGGCACTAGCTGGTTAGAGCCAAGATGAAGGAAGATTTGACTTCCAGTAGACCTTGAGCCTCATGGCTCTCCCACAGGCACCATGACAATTCTAAGGCTGACCATAAAAGGTCAGAAAGTGGGCGAGGGGATGATTCCTTGAAATCCCTGCCCCTTCCCCCAAATAGTTGGAATAATCCTCGTACTTATTAGCATATGAAATGACTGAGTTCATAAAGACTAATGCCACACCTCTTTGTCGCTCTCTCTCTGGCCCGCGCTCTGTCTATAGAGTGTGTATCTACTTCTGTTTTAAACTAAACACCCGCACCTCTGGGCCTCTCTCCCTCTCACCTTTTGAGATGGCCTATGGAGTATGTATCTCCTAAGCTGATTTCCTTTCTGAGTGAGACAGACCCCACTCTGTCTATGGAGTGTGTATCTCTAGATAAACTTGCTTTAACTTTACCGTGCCTCCCTCTTGAATTCTTTGCTGTTCAAGGCAAGAACCTATTCTCTGACAATATCTCTCATGCTCCTTTCAACTGCCATTTACACTTTACTAATTGCCCCGACCCCCAAAAGATGACTTCTGTCCTGACTTCTTATAGCATACGCTAGTGTGGCTTCTTTTGGGACTTCACGGAAATGGAATCATACAGTGTGCGCGTTTATCATCTGACTTGTTTGGTTTAGCATGTCTTTTACATCTATCTGCCGCATTGTGTGTAGTTGTAGATTGTTCGTTCTCCTTGTTCATTGTGTGACTGTATGACGGTTTGTTCGTTTACAGTGGATGAAGATTTGGGTAATTTCCAGGGCTGTTGGAACTTTCTAATACGTATTTCTTGGTGAACATCCATGTGTTTCTCTTAGGTATATACCTAGGAGTGTAATTGCTGGGTTATAACTTATTCTCCCTTCAGGCTTCCCTAGACACTGACGAGCATTTTTCTGACGTGGCCGACTGTCCTCCCTCATCCCCCACCTCCACCAACACCACCCTGCAGTGCATGGAAGTTCTGCGTACACCGCATCCTCACCGATATTCTGTATCTCACATCTCTTTCTCTTTTGCTATTCTGGAGTGTACAGTGGTATTGCGCCGTGGTTTCGATTTTCTTTTCCCTGGTAGGTAACAAAGTCGAGCATTTTATGTTTTCTGGCCATTCGAACCATTTATTAAGGTGATTTTTAATCAAGTCTATCTTCCTAGTTAGACTGGGAGATCTTTCTAGGAAGGGCTCATATAGTTCACCTTTGCATGTCTTAAAATCTGCCAGTGTCTCTCTTCTATAGTGCCCTTCATCCAGTGTTACACAGATGCCTGCTTACCTGAATATATGGGGCTTTCAGCCTCTCTTCTCAAAGCTGCACCTCATAACCACCTCACAGTTTATTCCTAGAGACTCAAGTATGTCAGTTTTAGATTTTAAGCATTAAAAGAAATCTTAATAGATCATCTTTTCAGTGCTTGGTATGCCCTGGTTACTGTGTAAGGCTGTGTTGGGGAGAGTGTATTAGTAAATTCAGAAGTAACTCCTCTACTCAGGGAGATTCTAGACCATGTGCCAGCCTGGATTAAGAGCTAGTTTCAGATGAGTCCTGCTTTAGCATAGGCCTTGGTATCTATCCCCAACCCTGCCCTTTCTGGTGTAACTGGGTGGGCAGAAGCTGATAGGCAGCGTTTTAAGAGGATGAACATGGAGGCCACTTTGAAATTTGGTCTTGAGAGTTTTCTGCCTGGTGATTTTAGAAAAGGAAGAAAAAGATTTTTCACTGACATTTTTTCAAAAGTGGTATGAAGCGTGTTTTGGAGATGAACACATCCAATTACTTGGTTCCTAATTTCTCCAGTATCCAGGCCAGTCACAAGTGTCAGTGTAGGTTTTATGAAAGAAATCCTCTCCCCTGTCTGACACGGCTTTATTATCCTCCGTAATAGCAGAGCTGCGGCCCCCACTCTGAGGAGACACTTTTCCGAGCAGTAACTATGACACCTACAGATTTCATTTTGCCTCAAACACTTTCCCATTTTCCTCCCATGTCTGTGGGGGAAAAAAAAAAGAAACAACCTTCTATGGAATCAGTTACTTTATGCCGTAGGTATACACACTGAAAAAAAAAATGACTTTCAGATTGTAGATTCTTCCCACAGGAAGAACATTGTAACTGTGAAGGGGATGGCACAAAGCCAGGTTTTTCATGACGCTTAGCAAGAGATCTTGCTGTGCACTTCTTTGTTTTTAAGAATCTTTTTATTCTGCTTTCCTTTTGATCAATTTCTGCTCCAGAAACCAAGGAGACAAGTGGACTCTTCCATGGAGAAACTGTACATATGCTTAGTATCTAGGGTTGGCTGTTTTAATTTTATTTAAATAGGCAAAGTGGTTCAGAACATTTTGCCTTTGGAAGTTGAGGTGACGTGCATGTCAACAGCTATGGTGACTCTGATGCGAGGAAACTCTGCTGCCCTTGCCTTGCGTCCACAGAAGAATGGTTTCTGCAGGCCCCCGCCCTGCCTCCCTGCCTCTTCACCACAACCTGGGGACAGAGCTGGTGCTGACGTCCTCAAGGTGCTGAAGCGCTGTGTGTCCTCTGGAGACCTCAGAGTGTTAAGGTTATCCTCTGACTCATGCGGAAGTGGGGAGGGTGCTTCCATGCTCACTTCAGTGTTCACCTTTGTCAAATGTGTCCCAAAGCAACACGGGAGGGAACTCTTTCATTTTCCATCTGTCACTCCTATCCCCAGAGAGCTGGCTGGGAGACATATGCAAGTGTCCTGCCCCGTGTTGCGCTCAGACTCACGTCCCTCTTCCAGGGATGAAGGCTTTCTTCCTGGATTAGGTTTATCTGCTCTACTCGCCCTTCCCTGGGGTGGAGTTGCTTCTGGAAGGAGCTTTAGTCTCTCAGGTGGGTGTCTTCTGTAGGGGCTTTCCCTCCAGTTCGTCTGACAGATGTGCCTGCTCTCAGCGATGCCCACAGCGTCAGCGGGCTCTCCCGGGAACTTCACACCACGCCTGCCCCATTCCCTGGCTCACATACCACGGCTTGGATTTGTGAGATTCCTTTTGTAGCCAGTGAATGTAATCATTTAGGGGAAATAGCATTCCTAGTCATCCAGGACCCAAACACATAAAGCTCAGACTTTACATTTTGTGATCATTAAGTTCTTTTCTTGATTTCTGAGAGTTCAACCTTTCTGTTACTATTTAAAATCTTATGCTTGCTTTTTTTTTTTCTTTGTTGCATTCCCTTTTTCCTCACTCTGTCTAACTGCAGACACCCTCATGGCATTGACCCTGGGTCCTTGCTCCTCTGCTCTGGCCTGACCCTGTTAGAAACCTTTCCCTGTTGCTTTGATTATCACTGTGTGGCAGCTAACCCATTCTCTTGTGGTCAGTCACAAATTTAGACATCTTTGGTCCAGTGAATGTTTTTCAAGAGACTACTGTATGCCAAGCACTGTCATCCTGGTGGGTCTGCCTCTGAGTGTATTCTTGAGGGAGGCAGAAAAGGAAGCACATTATGATATGATGGTGACTTAGCAGTATGTGAAAGGTGTGGAAGGAGCGTCTATGGGGGTGACGCAGCATGGACAGGTAAGACGAGTCTTCTTGCACTGGCTGCTGTTGCTCTCTGTTCAGCACTCATTCACTCCACACCTTGTCCTAGTAACAGCCTCTGACAGATGACCTTGGCTGAGCCAGCTAGTACACTCCATTCTGCTTTTCACAATAATAGGTCCAGGAATAGACAGATCACTTACATTGAGACAATGAAAGCGTTTTTCTGGAATTTTCTTAAGAATTCTCTCTTTTGTCTAGAGGCAGTTGCCTGCAGCCATGTTGCCCCCATAAGGAGAGAGCCTACAGATGTAGGAGGAAGAAATGAAGCCGTTCTATTAGGGGAAGGGGTAGGAGAGCAAAGTCCAGGGAGGCCTGACAGCAGGTGTGTCATTGGACTAGGCTGTGCCTGAGCTCCACAGCGGTCCTCTTTGTCAATACATCGCTCTTTTGTTTAAGTTGGTTCAGGTTTTGTTTAAATTGGATGGGTTATGATTTTAGTCAATTGCAACTGAAAGAGATGTGATTTAAATGCTTCCTAAAGAAGATGATACCAGAGCAGAGTGTTGAAGGAGGAGGAGGAGAGCATTACAGAAGGGGGAAACACTGAGCAAAAGCTGCAACAAGATGTAATGTGCCCAGAGAGGGAGAGGGGAGGGGAAACTGGGGAGAGGATGTGGAAGAATTTGGGGGTGAGATCAGGTGGAGGGGTTTGGGGTGTTATGCTGAAGACTGTAATAAAATAATGCATTTTAGAAAGATGGTTTGATGACTACACTTGAACACTAGAAACGCTCTAAGAGAGTAGATTTCAGGTGTCCTCATCACAAAAATTGGCGACTCTGTGAGATGGTGTGTTAATTAGCTTGACCTTAGTAGTCACATCACTGTGTACATGTATATCAAATCACTGGTCTGTACGTCTTAAATATATGTAATTTTATTATATATGCATGTATCTCTGCTATATGGATATAGGTATATATGAAATATGGCCTAGGCACCCTAATCTTGTGTCACTGGAGGTCATTTGGAGGATGATGTAGAGTAGAACAAAACTGAAGGCAAGGAGAACAGATAACTCCCGTAGTACCCAAGTCAGAAATGACAAAGACCTGAGCTAAGGCAGTAGTCCTGGGGACAGAGGAAAGGAATGGCTTTAAGAGAGAATAAAGAGATAAAACTGCCAGGATGGGGTTACTGAGCAGATGAGGGTGGGTGAGGGAGAGGGAACCCCAGGTCCAGCCATGGATGAAGGCACCGCTGTGTCGAGAGGGGGAGCCCGGGAGGCAGAGAGGTTTGGGGGAAGATGAAGTGTCCACTGGAGCGCCTGGGACTCGGGCTATCCTTGTGTCATTGCCAGATGAATCTTAATAAAATACAATTTTCTGTATATTTCTTCTTGTGTGAAAAGGTTGTGCAGGGAGGATAGGTTTAGATTAGTTGATCTTTAAGATTTCTTCAAGTGATTTTTTTTTTTTAAGAATTGATTATATGTCACTGCCAAGAAGTCCACACAGAAGTTTCGAATTCGACCTCTCTTCCTGGCTTTTAAGCCTTCCATTGTAAGCTGGGCCCTCTGTCCTCCCTGATCTTGCTGACTGCTGCTTCCAGTGCCACCTCGGCTCTGGGGAGAGCCGTGCCATCGTTGTTCCTGTAAATGCTGAGTTCATAACACTTCTTCTTCTGGAATCCCCTCTCCCATTTCTCTATCCACCCTCCGACTTAGCTCAGCTTAGCCTCCCTTTCTTCTTTCTTTGAGGTGACTTCCTTCCCCATCCTCACGTATACCATAGTCCTTGTGTGTCTCCTCTGAACATCCACTTGTTCAACTCTTACTATGTAACACAGTCAACTATATGTATTGTCTATTATTTAGAACCCTAATTAGTTCATGTATGTTTGTTTGCTTTCTCAACTAAACCCGGTGCTCTTTAAGGGTCTTTGGTGTCTGCAGCCGTGCTGGCTGAATTGAAGCATCATATGTGTGGCCTTTACCTCTGCTGGAATTCTGTCT
Source organism: Camelus dromedarius (assembly GCF_036321535.1). Taxonomy (NCBI): domain Eukaryota; kingdom Metazoa; phylum Chordata; class Mammalia; order Artiodactyla; family Camelidae; genus Camelus; species Camelus dromedarius. The sequence goes on from NC_087444.1 coordinate 12,848,378, forward strand.
CAGCTCTACTTTCTCTCTCAAAATTTTGTTAATACATCCTTAAGAGGTAGTTCAAATTTTGTCTTATTTAAGCCCCAGACCGAATTAGTTGTTCTCTTTTCATTTATATTAAATGTAATATATATGTACTATAAAATATAATCTATATTTGAGCATGTATATGTAAATGTGCATCAATATTTGAATATTTGAGCATGTCTCAGTTGTAATGTCACTTTAATAATCTAAACCAGCATCTTCAATAATACATGTAAGAGACAAACAAGGTCACTTTAATATTCTTAAACCGCCACGCCCAGTGCAAGTACTACTTGGCCCTTGGGAAGATTTCTGCAGACAGGAGGATCACATGTTTGTATCCATGCAGTCCCGTTAGCACATTGCAGCATGAGGATGGAAGGCTGAGCTCATCCAGGGAGTAAGCCCGTCAGCTGACAGAAGGCAGGTGATGAGGTCGCTCACCAGATTAGGCAGGGAAGGGCAGCAACTCATTAGGAAGCACAGAGATGTCTGCTTAATTACTTGAAAAATGTCTGCGCCAGTACATTTTATGACACCTGGAGGGTATAAACATGCCCATAAATTTAATTAATTTTCTTTCTTCTTTCATCGCACCTGTATGGCCTAAAGGAAAAGGAGTCTAATGAAACTACAATCAGGCACTTCTGCTGGACTTCCACAATTCATTTGGGCAATATTCAGAAAATGAAATACTGAATTTCCCACCAGTTTATGGGGAGAAATGTATTTGGAAAAAATGCAGCCCAGCCGTGAAATTATACCTACGTCAAATTCTGATCAATGGCTCCCTCAGCTTTATTTCTGAAAAGAGCTTAAATCTCTTTATAGATATATTAAAATATATTTAATACTCATAAATCTCTGAGGAGAAAATCAGCATGAGACGTTATCGCTTTCTTGGAGGAAAGCGTTGTATGAGAACCAGGAGGCTGAGGGTTTGGTCAGACCTTCAGAGCAAATACTCCCATTTGCTCTCTACTGCAGTAGTCTAACCCATGTGATTTTGTCACCAATCTTCAGATTGGTATTACTGTTTTATCAGTTACAAGCTTAATAGTAACGAGTCACTTGAATACCCATTATAACATTGTATACTTGATGAGCGCTGTTTGCCAGAGGACTGCACTAGTGCTTTCAACATCTTATCTTGAATTCTCGTAACAGCACTGCAAGGCAAGGACTGTCCGTTTCACAATGACTCCCTGAGAGACAACGGGCTTCCTTACGATCACGTAGCTGGTAAATGTTGAAACTTGGATTCAAAACCAGATCCTTTTGTCTCCAAAACCTGTGCTTATTTGATTTTGTTGTATGAACAGTAATGTCAAGCCATTTTTCTCCTTGTTAATTTGTCACTGAACGTATGAAAAGTCCATAGGTACACCTTGTTTTTGTAAAAGAATCTTGATATTACTGAGCTTTGACTAGTACATTATTCATTGGAACTTCTGGACACTGCCTACTTTCTCAAGAATTCACAGAAGAAAACTCCAGCTGTGTATGACTCCATTTAACCTAATATACGCTTATCTGTGTCCACTTGTTCCTACAGTAAGCCAGAAAGGGCTTCTTGCTTCGGTGGTGTAAAGGAAAGGGGAAAGAAAACATCACATATTGAGCACCTACTATAGGCCCATTATATGCTCAACCTCTTACGTGTATTTACTTACTCTATGCAAGTTACGTGAGTGACGGAGGTGACCATTGAGAGGCAATGCCTACTGGGAATGCTCCAAGGCAATGCTCTCTCTTACCTTGGAATTCTGCTTTTAAAAGATGCAGTGGTAAGTGCCAAGCTTCACAGCCAAACATATTCTGGGATGATTTGAAAATTACTGTTAGATAAAAGTGAAATGAAATATTTTCATTTTAGCTGTTAAACTCCTTATTCTGTCATGAAATACCATAGTTAGTGCTGCTCTCAGTTTTGATCTCTTGTAAACTCATTGACTGTTAATGTCTAGTAGGCTCATAAACTAATTTGAATCGATCTGATTTTGCACAATCAAGCCCATTACACTTATTTCAATTTTTTGCATCATGGCTCTAACATCTGGAACCTATGAAAAGCACAACATCCTGTCTAAAGAGACTGCCACAAGAAATCATGTTAAAGGACATATTATTAAGACTCGGCTAACCGTCAGCACTAAAGCCCCCGCCATGCCTTCTCCATCTGTGTTCCCCATCTCAGAGAGCATGCAGACCAAGGGATGCACGCTTGGAAGGCAGCTCCCAAAGCCCTGCTTGGAAACTGCTTTTCCCAAAACAGATTCTCCTCTTGGTACCTACTCAGCCTTCCCTGTCTTCCCTGCTTCCTCCCCTCGCCTGCTTTATCCTCCCAGGCCAGTTATTAAATTAGCTATGACTAGTTCCTCAGTGACATTTTGGACCTAATTAGGTCTAGCTGAAGAATTCCTGTGGCAGAATCAGAAGTAACTTTTGTACTCAGGATTCTCAACCATCACAAAGACTCTGTGCCTTTGTGCTTTTTCTAATCATTATATTTTTTTGGAGAAACTAGTAAATAAGCAATTCTGCCTTTAAAGGTGGAACATTTTTTAAAGAGCCAGCCTGTGATTTTATGCAAGGGGGAATTAAGGTACCAAATTCATTCAAATTTTTGCATGCATTTTAAACTTTGATTTAGATTAACACATGTTTGCGTTTCTTGCCATTTAAAATATATCCTTTGTCTATGGTGTCAGCTTCTGTGCCTATGCATGGCTTAAAGGTGGAGAGAATGGTCTTTGCAGTCAGATTGCTTGCCCAAGCCCTCACTCCACCACTTAGCAGTGCAACCTTGGGAAATCCTCACCTCCTTAGCCTGATTCCTCATTTGTCAGACTGTATCTCATAAAATTGTTGTGAACATTGAAAGATTTAAAGGATTAGAACAATCCTTGGCACAAGGTGTGTGCTTAATAAATATTGTTTATTATTGTAACTATGCATTTGTTAGTTTTAAAAATAGCATTCTTATTCACAGTCAGGTGCTATCTTCCTGTTATGGAAAAGAGAAAAATGCAGAAAATGAGTTAAAATGACATCTGTTTCCCTTGATCCCACCACTGAGGCAATTTATGTTACCATTTTGATCTGTTTCCTTCCAATCAGTTTTTAACTTAAACTCTTCCACTTATTATCAGTGTAACCTTGAGCAAATCACTTAACTTCTCCAAACCTTGGTTACTATGTCTATAAAATGGAGATGATTTCAGCACCTGCTTCAAAGGGCTATTGTGAAGATTAATTGAGGTATCACGTGTAAATTGCTTAGCTGGGTACTTGGCCCGTGTTTAGGTTGAAACACATGAATTGCCAATATTCACCATTTTTGACCTATGAAAAAGGCAATTTCATTCAGTTCAACCTAATGTGAAGAGATCAATATGTATTAGCTTTTGTGGTAAGGCTGTGCAGGGTTGTGATACATAAACGATTACCCTGGGGCAGCCCTATAGGCAAGAGAAAATGTTTAAAATCAAACAAGTGGACAAACACCTCTAAGGCAAAACTAATGCATGCCCTAACACAGACACAGGTTCAATGGTGGACGATTCTGGCGGAGGTAGACCACAGTGGAAAGATCCAGGTGGCTAGGGGGCAAAGGTGACATCTGAGCCAGGCATTGAGGCATGCCTACTGTCTTCACCTACCAAAATGCAAAGAAAGGGAGGGAACATTTTCAGGTAGAGGGAACATTTGAAGCAAAGAAAGGGCAGTGCTGCCTACAGAGAGCCATTCATTTGGTCAGAGCATAAGGTGAGTGAGGACTGGAGGTGGAAGGCCAGGTGCAAAGCTTGTATCTCCACTGAGCATAGTGGAGCGCCCATGGCTGGCCCCTGGCACATGCCTGAACCCATGTGCACTTGGACCTGTTCATCAGGTCACCCACCGAGTCTGGATGGTAGCCCTCCTGGGGACTTGCATGACGGCTCGTACTTCCAACATGCTAGATACTTCCTTCTCTTCATTTCAGGGGTCTTTTTCTCTGTACCTGCCTCCTAACCCCTCCAGAATGAAAGCTGTGGCAGGTGAAGACTCTATAAGCTACTGGTTAAAAGTAGGATTGAGAGACATATAAAAACCTGCTTCTGTCTCCTGGATCTGCCGTTTAGAACTTGCGTGACTCTGGATGAATTCACCCAGCTCTCAGCTGTATAATGGGGATGATAACAAAGCCTAATTTCTAACATTGGTGTGGGAATGAAATGGCTTAGCATAGGTAAAGTCCTTAGCATAGGGCCTGGAATACAATGGAAACGTCGTGAACATTTGTTAAACCTTTGCTGTTAGTCACAGCAATACCTCTAGAATCCCCCACAACCGTACACTACCAAGCACATATTAAGTTCGCCAGATATTGCCAGATGATTGAAACAATGCCTGCGGAAATGGAGAAGATGTAGTTGTGAAGAATGTTGCAGTGATAAAAGCCAGCAGAACTCAGTCATTTAATTTAGAGGGTGGGGGTGAAGGGGTAGGCAGATTCCATCCAGGGCCTGAGCCTGGGGAATGGGAAGACCCGTGGTGCTTTTTGAAATAGGAGCAGAAGTGGTGGGTTGGATAAGAGGACCATCAGAATTCATCTGGAGGCACCGAGTTATGTGTCTAGTAGAAAGCTAGAAGTTTCGTCCTGGAGCTCAGAAAGAAATCAAAGGTGTGAGGTGGGCTTGAATTTCATTTTAAGAGAAAGGGACTCTTGAGCCAGTGCTTCTGTGACATTAATGTATCTTGGAATAAACCTGCATGTGATGTTAAAAGGCAGACTCCTGGGTCTTATTGCTACAGATTCTGATCAGTAGGGTAGGTCTGGAGGGGAGCCAAAGAATATGCATTTTGAAAACATAGCTTAAATGCGGAGGCTTTGTGACTTTGGACAAGTCAATAATTCTGAGTTTCGGTTTCTGCCCTTATTAAATGGGAAAAATGCTTACCTTTGGTATGGTGGAGAGGAGGAGAGAAGCTGCTAGGGAAGCAGCTTGTGATGCAGGTGGTTCATCAGTAGGCTGTCGGTTGGTTGGAAATGGTGGTGGTGGTGGGGGTGTGTGTGTGTGTGTGTGTGTGTATGAAGGTCATGTAAACTGAGGTTGTAAAGAGTTTCTGGAAGAAAGTATGATCGTAGTGTCATATCCTGCATGGTATTGCAAATTGGTCAAAAAAGGAGGTAAGTGAGAAAAGGATGCTGAATTTAACAAGTGAAAGTCATAGATGAGGACCTGTTTATGTGGACAAGAGACTAGAGAGCGAGGGGATTGGGAGGAGGGCAATCGTGTCCTTTACTGGTTCAAGAATATAAGAATGTTTAATGGCATGGAAAAACATTAGTTACGTGTTTTTAAGTAAGATATAGTGTAAATCAGAATGACTATTTTTTGTTTAAAAGCATTCATATACGTACAATAAAAGGTAGAAGGCTGTATCCTAAAATAATACACAGGTTATATCTATGTAGTTGCATGAGGGTGATAATTTCATCCTTTGGCTTAACTATATTTGCTGATTTTTCAATAATTGAAGCTGGTTTCATAACACGAAATAATAAACATTGTTCTTGAAAGATGTGAATGGACTGAGAAATTGGTATCTCTGGGGGTAATTGGACTAAAAAAAAGGCTTTGTTTTTAATTTTTTAAGATCAGAGAATATTTTTGCTGGCTTGTTAGGTAAGATAGAAACAGAGTGAGGTAGGGATAAAATCCTGGAAGAATCAGTTTGGGATTGTGTCAGATTAAGGCATAAGCCCTTGGAAAGGAGAAAGGAGTCATCTTATGAAAGAATGGGGATAGAACTGTTGAAAATAACAGTGAGAGTTTATAGAATACAGGTATTATTTACATGAGAATTTTGAACAATTTCGCTCAGTTGTATTGAGATGCTTTTGTTAGAGAACAAAGTTATGGATTTGATCCCTAATAAGCGAGTTAACTTCTTCCCATTCCTATAGGCTAAATAATTTACTCTAATGTTGGCCACCTGTTTTATGGAAAGGTGCCTAGGATCACAAGGGATGACACACAAGAGAGGATGCATGGATCCCTGAAGATGTATTGGCATCATGCAAGGAAAAGCTCATGTGTATGCAGTTGCTAAGGTGTTACAGTCAGACACAGCACCTAACCTAACCTGATGATCTGATCAGTCTGAGTTTGAGGATATAAACCCCTAAACTGAGGCTTACTTTCTGGGGGTTGCTGTCCCTTAAAAGGACTGCCATCAGTCCTTAAAAGGACTCCGTTGGCACGGAGATTTAAGATTTAAGAAACATACTTTCAAGAAAATTGTTGCTTCTCTGGACACCCACATGCATTCATTGGTCACTGCTGTCTAATTCTGGTGATTGAGGACGTCATCTCCAAAGTAATAAGTCTCAGTTCCCCGGCTGTCAGACTGTCTCACCCTCTCTACACCCTACATGTACGTCATCAAGAGGGTGGTGGAGCACAGTCCCCTGAGAAGCAGTGTTCGGGTAGTTTCTGTGGTCAGACATTTGTTGGTCCCAGAAGACTTTGCTAAATGGGATTTGATTCCATTTCCCTGCCTAGAATGCTGCAGTTTTAAGTGCTCCCTGCTGGATTACTGTCTGCTTTTTCTTCTGAGGTATTGCATGGTATTTAACAGAAGCTGCAGGATTGCAGTATGTTCATTTAATTATGCAGGAATAATGAGAAATTAAATAACATCCTGGTTCACATTTTATAACTGAGGCCGAACCTAATGCGCTTAAAAATATAGATGTTTATGTCGGGAAGAATCCAGTTGGAGACCCAACTCTGCAAATTGTTAGCTCTGAGACTCCGAGGCTTAGTTTCTCGCCTGTTGTGTGATTGTCACTTTCTTCATAAGGTTACAGTGGACAGTAAATGCACAATGCATATTTATCAATTAGTATAGTACCTAGCATAGAGTAAATGTTTAATAAATGTTGATTACTGCTTCTGCTGCTACTGCCACTCAGTCCGTAGACCCAGAGGGTATCTCTAATAAAAGAAGATTGTCCCAAGGAAAACACTAATTTACCATTTAACCAGAACATAAGATATCAATGGGATGAAATTGGAAAACTTAGCCATTTCCCTTTACTGGTCAAAGATTCTGGGTAAGAGCTTGACTTCGGAAAGGGGCACCCAGTGTCCGTTCTGGGATCAGCAGATATCACAGCCATAGGATATCATGAGATATTTACACCCATCTGATAGGTCAAAGGCAGGTGAGAGGCACCTGTTCACAAGACTTTAAAGGAAAAAGGAATGAAAAATTAAAAAAACAAACAAAGAAAACTTGCCTGTCTTCAGTGAAAGTTTCTGTGTAAAAATATATGTAAATGCTTCTACAAGCTTTTTGGAGAGTGAAGACAACATGGATTAAGGCTTCACACATGGTTTTGGAATTAAACAGATCTGAGTTTGAATCCCAGCTAAATCACTTCACTAGCTGTGAGCCTCTGAGCAAGATATGTAAGTTATGTAAACCTTATCTTTCTCCTTTGTGGGAATTAATTTAGATGCTGAAAGCAAATTAGCAGAGAGCCTGGCATGACGTAAGTAGTCAATACATGTTGGTTATATTTTTCTATATATGGAAAATGTGACATTGGTATCAGGCAGACAAAATCTCTATCCCAAGAAGTTCTCATGTGTATCAAGATAAAATTGGGATTTTGTTTTTTTATCCTCAGTTGCTTTACTGATAAAGAAATTTGAATAATCCAGAGGTTTTTGGTTTTTTTTAATAGAACTCCTTCCAAATAATTAACATTGTAATTACTCAAATACCCACCAGGGACAACCATAGACTAAAGAAATAACATGCAGACCTTTGCTTTGTGGGACCAGTACTGTCCTAAGCACCTGCCAAGTACTGTCTGATGTAAACCTCACATTTATGCTTTGAGACAGGCAAATGTCATCTGCATTTTATAGACAAATGAAATGAGATTCAGAGAGATTAAGTATCTTGTTCAAAGTTATGCAGCTTATGAGAGGAGGCAGAATTTGAACAGGAGTCTGGTTTTGTTTTGTTTTAAAGCCACTTTTTAATCCAGTGTCAATTATGTAGTATATACAGATGTAATATATGATGGCTATATTGTAGAACAACCACAAAAGAACCTCCATGATGTCCTGGTGAACTCTGTGAGTCTTAATTTGACTGAATTGATCCCAGATGTTAAACGCTAAATGTGATGCACTGTTTTAGGTCTTTTCTTTCCCCCCTGCTGTTCAAATACAATCATTAACACAGTCAGGAAGTAAAACGTTGCGTCTGACACAAATGCTGTGCTCATGTTCCTTTTTCCCTCTTTCATTGTGTAAGAGAATTTTGTCATTAATGTGACAAAAGTTTTGTTTCTCAGGAATAAAACACGTAGATTCGCACGCCTCCGGGGCAGTCTGGTACAGGTGGGGAGTGCAGCGCGCCGCGCGCAGCACGCAGCAGGCGCACAAATGGCAGTTTCCTACCCAGCCGCGGTTCTGGCACCTTGACTTCCCTTATCACCTAAAGCGGTTTCTCCTGGCCACGTCCGCATAGGGGTGAAATACAGGGCAGCGAACAATATTTCTCTGACTGTCTGCCCATTTGTTACTGTGTGTCCTTCATCAGTCTGTAAAGATTTCCTGATTCCAAGGATACTCCCTCACAGTCTTCCCAGATGCCAGAGGCTGTCAGCGGGCTTCCTCCTTGCATGTTGTAACTTCCCGAAGTGATGACGCTGTGGGGACCTGATCACAGCTGCCCCCGCTCTTAGCGCCTCCACGCAAACACGGAGTCAAGGGGACTGCTAACCAGGAAGCACCAGTGGCTTGCTGTGGTCTCCAGAAATCCTTAATCCTCAAAGCTGCCTTGGTATATTTCGGGTAGTAGGGAACACCCAGTTCTCCACTTGAAGATTTTGCTCCCTGAACTGTAGTGGTTCCGAGTGAGGGTATAGTTCCTCCACGGAGCCTGAGTTTCAGCCCTTCTGTCAGGTTGCGGTGTGACCATGGGCAAGTACTTAATCTCCCTTTGCCTGGGTTTCTTCATCTGTTAAGTGTGGCCAACAACAGTACTTACCTCATAGGGTTGTACCTGGTCCAGAGGGAGGACTCAGTAAATGTTGGCCACTATTAACTGTTACATGAGTATCCGGACCAGACTGGCCCAGGTGTCTAGGATAGTGCAGAGGTTTTAATCCTCTCTTTCAGTTTGTGCTGAGAGCTCCTCTCCCCAGGACTCAGTCATGAGCTGGAGGATGCCTTAAGCAGTAAGTGCTTGGCTTTATTCAGGAATGCCCTGCTCTCCAGTTCTGTGGCACTAACCTTAAATTATGTTTATGTGCCTTATTATTCCTTCCTTAGGATTCACTCTTGCCTAGCTAGCTTCCCAGTCTCTTGAGCAAATCAATTGTGTTGGAACTGTTCCAGCAGGCATCCAGATAGACCAAGATATGTCTATATTTTTGAATTTTTGACTAAAGTTACTTCTGGCTCAAGTTGCAGACAAGCATTTTCTCTCTCTCTCTCACACACACACTCTCTCACACACACACACACACACACGGACTTCTATTTTTTCAGCGTCAGAAACTCTCCATTATAATTTATTTATATCTGGCACACTTGCTTCCTTCTTAAATCTCTTTCAAAGAGACTTTTTCACTGGAGTTTCAACAGAACATCATCATGAAATGATACCCTTACATGAATCCTCCCAGGTCATCTTTCAGTGATGTTAACTGGTTCTTCTTGAATTACCTGGAGCCGAATTCAAGACTAATGAAGACATTTACTTTAGTAGTTTCTTAAAGAATACCTATTTGTATGCCTTCTTGACAGTAGGTCATCTATGGGTCCTTTGTTCTTATTCAAGTATTACACAAGTATCAGACAATCCACATAAACTATTCTTGCATCAACTTTAGAACATTGCAGTTTTTTTGCTAGATGAAACTTGAGTCCAGGATTCTTTTCTAAAGGCAAAATTGAAATGACACCTCCAAGACAAAAACAGCATTGTCCCTTTCACTGATAACTCATCTGAGCTTAGGCATTAATCTCTTTCTCTTCTCTCTCACTTTCTTGATCTTTTTTTAGTATTGAAACACTGATCAGTGCTTGCTTTTTACATGCCAGAAAATTTTACATCTGTGAGGTCAGACTTCATCGTTACTTTGTGGACAATAAAATCCACTTATTTAGTTGCTTTTGACCTAACACTCCAGCGAAAATTTCTACCTTGGTTACAGTGAACTCCTTGTGTGTTTACAGAAAGCCAGACACTCACACCTGCAATGGCTATTAATTCCCATGTTAGTTTATCACAGGCACTTGGAGTCATCACATCTTTCTAGAAGCTGAGAAACAACAATAATAATTAGTGTCATTGACTAAGTGACTACTACACACCAGTCACTGGACTAAGTAATTTACAATAATCTCACAATAAACTCATGAGGCAGATAGTGTTCTGTCTATTCTAGTTTTACACATAAGGAAACTGAGGCTCAGGGAAGTTAAGCGTGGCTCTGGGTGGTTTTATCTTTCGATGTTAATAGTTTTCTAATTTGGATGAGGCTCTAAGGCCTGGATCAACCAAAAACATCACTGTCAGCCAGGGAGGAGTCTCCTTTGGTGTCACGGGTGTGTGAACATAGCGGCCAGACCAGAGGGTAATGAATGTGGTCGTGTGCCATGATCAGCCCATCAGGCATGGAAGCGTTGCTTCCCCAGTGTGTCTCTGTTGGGCTGATCATTGCTCATGACATCCAAGTAACTGCTGTCAGTGGAGCAATGACTCCCAAACTGGTAAAAAAAAAAAAAAAAAGCCCAAGGATGCAATGAGACAAAGCCTCAGACTGGCTTCGAAGCTAGATGAAAGGGCTGCCCAGCCAGCCCGGCAAGGTACTGGGCAGATCAGAACTGCTCATGCAGAGACAAGGCTTTGAGCTAGCAGCAAGTTTGGAGAGCGGAAATGTTACAAACGAAGGGGCCTTTCGACAGCTGCCCCACTTTGGATCTGTGGCCTCACTACTGATGGAGTAAAGGACAGCCAGTTCTGTGCTCGATCCGTGCATGCGCTCAGCTGATCCAGCACTGGCCTTTTCAGCCACCTCCGTGTGCACTTGATATCATTTTCTCATTAAGTATGCTTTCTTTGAAAATAAAAGACAGCAAGCAATACCAAGGCTGGAAGGAGAGGGTTCCTCTGCTTCCCTCTCAGGCTCTTAATCCTGTGTGTCTTGAGCGACTTATTTGCACTGCAAGAGTTTATGATGTGCTAGTACTTTACAGAGTTGTTTTCATTTTTCTTTAAATGAGGACTTCTGAGAAAGATTCTGCTCTGAAAGAAGCAGCAGTTGGAAAAATGCTTAGAGGTGGAGGTACTAGTGCGCTTTCTGCTCTGTGGGGAGTGGTGAAGCTCATCCCTGAATATCTTACCTCCCTTCCCACTTCCCAGAAGTTTGTTACACCATGACAGTTCGCAGAAACTTTTTAAGAATTTTTCTGGCTTCAAAACATTCTTTTTGGAGTCCCAAGTGATTCCTTTACATAAGTCATAGTGTCGTGTATTTCCGCATTTACTATGAATTCTATTGGAAATGATGCGGATCCTCTGGGAGGGGGCTGGAAAAAAATGTGGTGGTTTCTCTTCTAGAGGAAGGAGATGCATTTTCCCTCAGAGTTGCTGTGCTCTGTAGACCCATGGGAATATGTTAATAACCCTGAAAAGTGATTCTTTTTTTTTTCCCTAAAGAAACACTGTTCTGTGGTCTCTGGGAATTTGGTTTATTTGTAAAGATAGTGAAGACTGGTCCTATAATTCTTCAAGAAGGTAAAATATGGAATACAAATTGAGGAAACTGAGTATGAAGTGTGGTAATACTGCTACTAATCCTAAAATGTGTAGTTTCTTTTTATTATTATTTTTTGCTGGATATTTATTGCTGGGTTATTTTTGCTGGATTTTTGCTGTGTATTGTACTAGTTTTACAAGCACTTGTAAAATAGTTATGACAGCTTGAATCCCTAAGAAATATCACAAGACATTCTTATTTCTGAATATTCCTAGGCCTAACAGTCATATAAGGTGCCAGTATTATTGTGGGAGGAAAAGGTAAGTACGGTGTCCTTTACTTCAGGTCCCAGTCAACCCACCGTTGGACTGTCTACATCAGACAGACTCCAGGAAAGTCTGCAGTCCTTGCAAGATCTGTCCCACGTGGAGGAACAGAGAGGGCTCCAGGAGATAAGTAGGCTGAAGACAGGGTACAGTGTAGCTGGGAGCTGGACATTTTTAGGGTTCTGGAAAGATGGAGTTACTAGAGTAGAATTTGAATTACTGACTCTGTATACATTACCGAAGCAAATGCTCTAAAATTCTGTTTCCCACCTTATTCTCCTTTTTATTTTTGACCATATGTAGATTTCCTTATATTTAAAATGGCATAATAATAATAAGATTTCTGATGGATTTTTGTGATCTTCAAATCAGGCATTATATAGGAGTGTGGTTTTTAAACAGTATCAGAAAAGTGAGTTATTCTTTCTAGGCTTGCCAAAAACTGAACATATTACTTTAACGCTCAGAGCCTTGAAATGTAGAGTAGTTGCATCTGACTCACTGGTTGGCCTTGGTAGAGATCACAGCCCCATGGTACAATTACTAATCAGTTTCAAGGATGAGTGAGTTAGCTTTCCTTGTACCACATGGAGTGAGTGCTTCCTGTAATGGATACTTTTAATGTGTTATCCTTATTTTGATTTCCAGTGGATGAAGGAGGTATTGTGGTAGAGTGGGCATGAGCTTGGGCTTTGGGGTCAGATAAAGATGGGTTTGAAACCAGCTTCTGGTAATTATTAAATGTAAGACAAAGTATTGACTCTTAGAACCTCAGTTTCTTCACCTGTAGAACAAAGATAAATATCCCTAATCTTCCAGATTTAAAAAAAAATTGTTTTATATGGAAGTGTAGTTGATTTACAGTGTTATTAGTTTTAGGTGTATAGCAAAGTGATTCAGTTATACATATACATACACATATTTTTTTTCAGATTCTTTTCCAGTACATGTTATTACAAGAAATTGAATACAGTTCCCTGTGCTGTACAGTAGGTCCCTGTTGTGTATCTATTTTATAGATAGTAATGTGCATCTGGTGATCCCAAATTCCCAATTTATCCCTCCCCTGCCCCTTCCCCTTTGGTAACCATAGCTCATTCTCTATGTCCACTTCCAGATTTTTAAAACAGATAATGCACATAAACTACCTGTATGATAAAAGATGAATACAATGACCATGTTGTCCAAGATGATGACCACAAAAGTTCATTGTAGTTAGTAAGTTCAGGTGCTGGTGTAAACAGCCAGAGGTGCCCAGCACTGTGCCCACTGGCAGCCTCTCAGTCCTGGATCTGGCCTTCCAGTGTGTCTTGGAGTGCAAAGGTCAAGTGAAGAGGCTTTGGAGTTAAGCAGCCTGACTTCAACTCCGGATTGCCGTTTACCACCGGTAAATGATTGTTAATTCAGATAAATGATTTAGGGCGAGTACATTTCTGTGTGTATTTCTATCAGATCCGTACTTTTTTCTAGGACTATTCATTATATCTTAGAGCTAATTATCTCACACGGTTCAATCATTAGCTCCTTGTGATATTAGTTCATTAAGTTACCATCCAGTACCAAATTAATTACAATTCTGAGAACTTCACCTCTCGTTAAATTATAGAGCCTTACACAGAGGGACAGAGGAGTAAACAGCTTCACCCCTGGGTGGTGCCTGTTTAGTTCCGGCCAAGTTGGTGTGCAGACTGACGGAGGACAAGCTCCCAGTATCTGTTAGTTGGCCCTCAGTGACGTTTGTTTCTTTTCCACTATCTTGGACACTGCTAAGCTGTGGCAGGCATACTGCTGGCAAAGAGCATGAAATGAAATTAATATGTGGCTGTCATAGAAGAAACGCACTTAGTCCATAGATTGACCTTTCCATTGGGAAGCCTCAAAATCAGTCTAGAGACTTACCAGGTGTTTCCCATCTATTTGTGGGTAATTTGTACTTTGGATGGTTTTCCTGTGGAAGGAAAGAATAGAAAAGGCCTCTTATTTCAGAAACTCTGGCTAGCAGCCTGGTATTGTGTGAACATTCAACAGACCAATTCCAGGGTTCGTCGCATCTGGTCTTTACTGCCGTTGAGTCAAGGTGACTAGAATAAAGGGCCACCATATGTAACCTTCTTCGTTTCCTAGCTACTAAAACATTTCAAGGTCAGATCCTTTTTACTGTAATAATATCTTTTCAAGTGATGGCAAGTACAGATCCAAAAAAAACAACATATAAAGGACACTTACTGCAGAATGGAGTTCTTTATAGGTGGAAAAACATCAACAAAATGTTCATTGTACTCCATGCTTAAAGAAACATTCGAATGGCTATGCTTAAACCGGGTTTTCTCTGCATACCTTTCTCTACTTCCATGGAAACCAGAAGTTCTGGATTCCATACCTTCTCTGGTTTCTCCCTTTCCTTTTACTGAATTTTCTTGTGTTCTCTCACCCACTAATTAGTGTCACCATGTGCCTAAATTGCTAACAGTTTAAAGAGAGCAGTTCCTTTGAAAATATAATCTCCTTTTAAATGCATCATCATTTTGAAGTGGTCTCATAAATTTTGTTGCTGATTTGGGATCTTAAATGGTATATTTATTTATATTAAAGTCTGCCTGCTGCTCATCTTAAAGATATTATATTTGTATAGTTAACAGAAGCGATGAGCTAAATTTAATTTTCTTTCTACTCTGGAATGCTTTGCATCTTGTAATCACCATTGATTGCCTACTTACTAGTCAGAATCAATAAAAGGAGTAGATGTAAAATTGCCCAATCTCATGTTTTATAATATAATAGTCTAGTCAAAATGGAGAGTACTAATAGCATTCAGCTGCAAAGACATTATCTGATAATGGCAATGCGTATAGCTCAGACTACAGAGGAGCAAATTAAAATTGGAAGCTCAAATATCGGACTTCATTTTATTTAGAATGAAGTTTATGCACAAATCTCATCAGAATGTGTGTTTTTCGCTGTTTTATGGATAATAATATAATTTTAATTAACTTTTTATCATTTTAATTGCATTTTCTTTGAAAGACCATTAACACTGTTTTACCTTTGTTTCAAGATTGTCTCTGGTATAACTGATGCTTTTGCCTAAAATCCATCAATATGAGATTATGGAAACATTAAAGCATATAGACCTGTGTGAGAGTAACAACTTACAATTTCAGGTTTATATAAATCAACAAAACCCTGGAGATAAAAGATAAGAAATATTACTAGGCAGTCAGAGATTTAGTTAATTACTTTTAAGTATTTGCTCTTCTCTGTTTATTGTACTTTATAGGTCTCAGAAAATAATTTCATTGAGCTTAAATATTTCTAAAATGATTGTTCTTTTATTTGGAGTCTATTAAACTCAGGAGCCCACTGGTGGGACTAGCCTTTGGATCACTCGATGGTATTCAAAATTTTAGGACCTTAAGCAAGCATCCTTGATGATGGTTTTAAAAAAGAAATGCAATGTGCATGATTTCAAAGCCCATCCTAAAAGGACTGTACTGAGAAAATCAGTCTTAACAATTGATAAATTACATCCCCTATTGGAAAAGAAATGTGCTCATGGCACTTTGGAAAATATTCAGCATGGTAGTCAAGTTCTTTCAGTGAGTTCCTTGACAATCACGGTCTTTTACTATTCCCTACACCTAGAAGCACGAATTCCTCCCCAGACAGCTTTCAAATGCAGTGATTAGGTAGTACATGTGGAATAGAAACCTCATTTGTAGATTTTGATTATGGATTAATTACTCAATTGTCTGTTGCCTGTTTAGGATGGTTAATGGCTATGAGTATCTAATTTTTGACATTTTCCCCCACTCTTTTGCTCTCTTTTTATTACATTCTTCTCACTGGAAGCCATGTAATGAAAAGCACCTTTCCATCTCATGTTCCTGTCTTCACTGGCATCTATTCCAAAGCAGTACAGGATTTTTTTGTTTTGCAGCAAGAAGTGCATTAGATCAGAAGGCAAAGAACCACCTGTGCTAATTTTGCCCGTGTTGTTTTGTCACTCTGTACTCTGGAGAGAGGCCATTTGGTAATTGATTTTTACCTTTATGTGGGATAAAAGTTTGTAATCGAGAAGGAATAACTTATAAATTTGATAACAATGAAATAATGGCCTAGAGATGTTAAGAGATGGTCAAGAAAGCCTTTTTACTTATTTATTATTATTATTATTATTAAAATTTAACTGGAGGTACTGGGGATTGAACCCATGACCTCATGCATGCTAAGCATGCACTCTACCACTGAGCTATACCCTCCCCTGCTTTTTCACTTTTTTTTTTCAGATGTATATGGTCAGTGAAAATCATATTTAATGCTTATTGAATTCTTACTCTTTTCTAAGCACTGTTCTAAATGCTGTACGTGTTACCTCTTTTGGTGCTCATAGCTGTTCCATGAGGTAGGCACTATTTCCACCTATCGTACAGATAAGAAAACTGGTACACAGAAAGGTTAAGTTACCTGTCTAAGGTGATACTGAAAAATGGCAGAGGCAATATCTGAATCTCTTAACAACATACTCTAATTGCCAGGAGATCCCAAGATCAATTGGTCCTATGGGCAAAACATTGATAGGAATTACTGTCTTCCACTGGATAAAGGTTAATGATTGAAATGAGGGGGCTGGTGGTGAAGCCATAGCTTCTAAATTTGTCAGCACTGGAACTGCTCACGCAATATCAAGCCTCATGTGTGGGACTTGCAGAAAAGCGGGGCAAGGCCTCCAGAAGAGGACAGTGAGTGAGCACAAGTGAAAGTTGCACTTGGGACATGACAGTAGTTAACTTTTATTGAGCACTCCATGTGCTAGATCCGATGTAAGGCAATGCCTTATTTAATGTTAGTGTCTTATAATTATTCCTGGGGTTTAAAATGGTTAGGCAATTTTCCCAGAGTTACATAGCTGCTGAGTGACAATAGTAGAACTCAAACTCAGTTTATGTGAGTTCAGAGGGCATTGCTCTAGGACTGGTCTTAGCTCTGACAGGTAAAGAATTTGGAAGTCGTTACTCCTGTCCTTATGAGAAAAACCTGGTCAAACTGAAAATCAGTGAGTTTTCTGGGACCCATAAGAAATGACATTACAAGGCAAATCACCACCCCTAAATCTAGAGAGACAGGCTCATTCAGAGAGAAACATAGAAGATCTGCATACCTGCAGCAGAAGCCACAATTATAAGCTGACAGGGACGCTTAAATGATAATTTTGATGAATTACTGGATGCTGAGTGTGGACTAGCATGAGCGTGAGAAATTCTGAGGAACCTCAACCTCAGAGAGTCCCCTGCACACTCGTGGGCTTTACTCCAGAAATCCTACCAGGTTCTTATGGTGAACATTTCATCATTGCTCAGACAGAGAGTGATTATTGTGAAATAAGCCCAGAGCATTCTCCATAACGAAGGCTTACTCTCCAGGGAAAAGCCTATTTCAGGGTTTTATCGATGGCTGAGCTAGGGAAAGGACATTCCTCCCATTCCAGATCCCTCCAGCCTTCCAGTCACACCCGAGATTGTCCACAGAGGTCATATCTTCAAGGAAATATATTGGAAACACTGCAACTAGGGAAGAATATAGGGGAAAGGAGAGAAAATAAGCTACATCACTGGAGTAACTTGGGGAAGACGACGGCCCAAGTGGGAAGGGCCTGATAAAACACTGCAGTGTAAATGGAAGATTACAGATTACTCCCTCTCCTCTACACCTTGTGAGCACACCTCGAGGGCCCCGTACAATAACTGTGGATTACAAGTGAAATCTGCAAGATCCAGACTCTCAAAGTTAGGATGGAAGGCCAAAATAAGGACATCTATATATCTTTTACACACACACACACACACCCCTACATGCGCGTGCACGTGCGTGCACACACGCCCCTGTAGATAACATTAAGCATAGGGCAACTGTTAGCCAGATTAACATAAATCCTCACACAGGCATGCCAAAAAGCAAGAACAAACAGTCTGAAGAGACAAAGCATTCATCAGAAACAGACTCAGATACAGCAAAGGTGTTGGAGTTATCAAAGAAGGAATTTAAAATAAATAGGATTGATATGTTAAGTACCCTAATGGTGAAAGTGTACAACGTGCAAGTACAGGTGGTAGAGCGGTCAGAATTATGCCCACCTTCCAGCCCAGGTGTCCACATCCCCATCCCCAGAAGGTATGAATATATTATCTCCAGTGGCAGAAAGAACTTTGAAGATGTCATTAAGTTAAAGGCCTTGAGATAGAGTTGCCTGGGTTATCCAGATGGGCCCAGTATAAATATAGGCGTTCTTAAAAGTGGAAGAGGAACACAGAGGAGGAAATCAGAGTGATGAAATGTGAGAAGGACTTAACCACCATTGCTGACTTTAAAGACAGAGGGAGGAGGCCAGGAGCCAAGGAATGCAGACAGCTCCTAGAAGTTGGAAAAGGCAAGGAAATGGATTATTCCCTAGAGCCTCTGGAAGGCAAGGCAGCTCTTCCTGGACCTTGATTTTAGCCTGCTGGGACCTGTGTTGGACTTCTAATGGACAGAACTGTATGACAATACGTTTGGGTTGATTTTAGCCACAAAGTCTGATATAATTTGTTAAGGCAATCATAGGTTACAGATGCAGATAGGTTAATGTAAGCAGAGGGATGGAAACTAGGAAAGAGTCAAAGTAACAGCTAGAAATCAAGAACACTGTAACCTAAGTGAAGGATGCTTTTGATGGGTTCATCAGTAGACTTGGCACAGCTGAGGAGGAGCTCAGCAAGAGAGGAGCCATCAGGGAAACTGAGTCCAGCCCATGTAATATTAAGCTTTCTAGAACTGTGCTGTCCAATAACATGATCACAAACTAGATTTAAATTTGAATTAATTCAGATTACATAAAATTAAACATTCAGGTCCTCAACTGCACTAGTCACATTTCAAGTGCTCTCATGTGTCTAGTGGCTACCATGCTGGACAGCACAGAAATCAAACATCCCCATCCATGCAGAAAGTTCTATTAGACAGCAGCATTCTAAAGTGTGTAGGATGTAATGATACAACAGAAACACAGTTTAATGTCTTCCAGACACACTATGAAGCAGGTTTTATAATTTTTTAAATTTTGCCAGTGAGGATAATAAAGCCCTTGCAGCATAATTAGGCAACTCTGCCAACAAATGTTTGTACGGGTTTTTGCCCCTTTTAAGTGGAATGAGATATCCTCGTTTTTACAGATGTAGGGAATTGAGTAAAGTCAAATCACTTTGCACTAGCGGTGAATGGCTGAGTCAGGTGTTGAAGTTAGGTTGTGCAACTCCAAAACCTGTTCACTTGACCTTTGTGCTCCAAGACACCGCAGAAGGCCGGATCCAGGACTGAGAGGCTGCCCATGGGTGTGGTGGTGGGCACCTCTGACTGTTTACAGCCAGTATCTGAGCTCAGTGGGGAAGGTGTCCATTCTGCTTGGGCAGCAGCAGTTGTTAGATATTTTGCAATATTACTTTTGCCAAAAAATGTGTATATTAGTGTACACCTTCTTGATTAATTGCAAAAAATTACATGCATTTAATGCTTTTCATTAATACCCAGCTACGTTGGTTTTCATGAGTTCCGTTTGTTTTTCATTATACAGTTACTGAAAAAAAGTGAGAAAACTGTATAAACACAATACTTTCTTTCAATAACTGAAACTGATGTGTGTTTGACCAATTAAATGATGTTTAAAAAAATAAATGTACTACCATATACTGGAAACAATTCTTCAATTTCTCACTTATTTAAAATTTATTAGAAAATGAAGTGTCTTCATTTCACCCACCCTCTGTGTTTTTACTTTCTTCTTTGGAAAGATGAGAGGTTCAAAAATATCTTTAAAGTCACTTTAGGTTTTGATTTTTTTTGAAAAAGAGCTAATTATATTGCATTGTTTTTCTTCCAACTTTTTATTACTTTACTTTTAATTTCTTTCAAGCATATTTGGAAATAACTATTGAGATTTCTTCATTTAAAAATGCCTTTTTTTTTTTAACAGTGAATAAAGCAACTCTACTAAATCTTTTGGGACTAGGGAATTTCAATTAAAGTTGAATAATTTTCAGGCTGTGAGATGGACCTTTGACTCACATGCTCAAATATTTGGGAAAGCCTTGGATCATTTGTGATTGACAGTTCAAAAATACAATGATCTGTTGTGTCTAGCCCATGTCATGCTTGGAGAATACTAAATCAATAGTAATGCTATCAGAACCAGAAATCAAATGCAAAGTAGTTCCCTTGGCTTCCTAGATAATGACATTTGCTCTTTCGATAAATTACTAATGGGTCCTTGGACAGGAAACTTCCTAGAACAGCCAAGCCTGGATATAAATGGAAATAGTGAAGTAGCAATGTTTACTGTACAGAAAAATTTTCTTTCAGTGAACATTATACACAAAGAATGTCCAAATATAATCATATCTCACATTGTGATAGGATATTTGTAAAAAAGCAGGAACAAGCAGACAGTAATCCATGGTCTCTGAGCCCTACAATGGTTACCTGGAGAGCCTCATACTAAACCCTTCATACTATAACTAGAGCTGCTCAAACAGGCGAACACAGCAAATATCAATATTTGTACCAAACTTCTTCCTGGAGTAGCCACCCTATTTCCTCAAGACAATGTAGTCATTGGCTAAAGGGCATCACAATTATACCACATCTTAATAAATCTGACGGATTGCTTGACTCGATTTAGGGGACCATTTGATACCGTGAACATGCTTTGGGGCAAATGAGGGGAGGTAGTTCATATTATTGTCTTTAAAAAAGCCTGAACTGACTTCAAATAACTTTTGAAAGCCTGCACCACCATGCCCATGGATGTATGTGTGTGTATGCATATATGATGTGAAGAAAAATACTGTGGAGAATATCCAAACACTGTCTGACTCAACACTACCTCACTCAGGTTCACAAATTTGGGGGAAGAGAAAGTCTCCCTACCACACAGTTGTATTAAACACAAGGAGTGCAGATTAACCTCTGGGCTGTACAGAATGCCAGATAACATCGAGTAAGACATGGTAGCAAACCAGCCCATGTTTCCTGTGTTTGTGGTCTACAAAATAAACATACCTCAAACTTTGGATGCACGCTAATTCTAACCTTTCTGTACTTATAAGGTACTTGCTGTATTTTTTTTTGCATTGAAAATGAATAAAAGTAAGGCTTGCTTGTTGCAGCAAATAAAAAATCTTTTCCCTCTGCCACTTTACCACCTCATCTACTTAATGTTGTGGATGGATCTCATTGAGCTGCTTAAGTGAACATTTGTGCTTCAAAAATACCTTTGTTTTGTTGGATTCCCAAATTAAAGGGGAGAAAATTTTATACTGAAGGATTAAATGCAACCAGGGAACAAAATAATGAAAAGCCTTATTTGAGAAGGAATAATTCTTTGGAATAAGAGGTTACCATATGTCAATATGTCATATACAGGGAAAGTGAGCTTTTGATTACTTAGAGGTAGGTTGCCGAAGGGTTTCTGATTTAAATTTCTAAGGCTTGATCAGAGCATCAAGGGGTTTGTTGAAAATCCTCATAACTTGTGAACTTGACTTTTATTCCTTTGAAAAATTATAAAAATAGTTTTTGCTCACATTTATATTCCATGTGGTATATATCTCCTTGTAACTTTGCAGCTATCCTTGTGCAGCTTTTATATTTATTGTAACATCAGAATTGAATTTGAGCATTTCTAGAAAAAGCACTTAGTTTTGGAAATGGAAAAGTGACCCCCCAAATTGGCAAAATGGTTTATCTCAAAAAAGACTGAGAAAGCCTAAATAAATATGAATTGGGACTATTTAAATCAATTATGGTGCATGCTTAAAATGAAATTCTATTTACCAGTTTAAAAGATCAGAACAGTATCTAAGACATATTGAATGAAAAAAAAAGTATCCCCGCTATTAAGTACCTTGATTTTTTTTCACTCAGTATTTTTATGTACGTATACATAGAGTCTATTTTGGAATAATTGCTTAATAAATTGGTAGTACTACTTTTGGGCAAGGCAGAGATGCTAGGGCTTGATTGAGAGATTTGTTTCTCCCTGGGTGGCCCTTTGTACTAGAATCATTTTAAGTAATATGGATGGATAGACAGAATGAAAGAAAAAAAATACTCAACTCCTCACACTCTTTAAATACATTACTTACCTTCCACGTTTCATCAAAACTTGGTTTCTTGTCCAGTAAAGTGGAAGTGTGGATATATAATAAGTTAAGAAAGTTTTGTTTTATTTTGAAATGAAAAACTAAATTACTAACTTCCACTTTGGAAATATCTTGGAGGTAAATGAAACATTCGTCAATAAAGGATTTTTGATTCCACGGAAATAACTGCCAGAAGGTAAAAACATGTCAGTACAATAAACAAATTTGAGAGGTACACCTATTATTGCAGCCAATGTGTAGATTAATAACTTCATATATGAGGTAGTCTGTTTATTGTTAAGTATATGCTTTATGTAGGTGTAAACCTGTAAATAAGACTGTTAGTGTTATCTGCATTTAGTTATCCTGTGGAGACGAAACACTAGTTAAATAGATAAAACTTTAAAATTTCGAGTTATTTTCTTTTCCTTTATGTTGCCTGTAATTTTAGAAGCTCGGGACTCTGAAAATATAGTGTTGACTGCTTGATTTCCTCTCTACACGCCCTGTCATTTTAACTTGTTCTGAAATGAGCCACGTGTGGTACGTTGTATTATGTACCCACATCTGCTGCTCCATATAAACCAGTACTGCCGTCTGAGAAATAATAGACCCCCTTTTCATTCTCTAATGCAGACACTGCCATTATGTGTGATTGTATTAGAACTTTAAAATTTTCCACTCTGTATTTGTGTTTTCAGCTTTTCTTGTGGAATAAGTGATCCATTATTTCAGTAACTTTGTGTATTGTTATATTTTTGGAGTTCCGTTCTCTCTCCTCCCTTCCACCTCAGTGTCTCTCTTGTCTTATTTCCCCTTCCTCTCTTCTTCCCTCCCCTGCTCACTGTCTCTGTGTGTCTCTGTCTCTCTCTTTCTCTTGCCACTCATGGATCTTTGGACTGAGGCGAAGGGTGTGTGGAGCAGGCAGCGGGACCTTGTGTGGCACATACTGGTCAGTACATCTCGCGCTGGAGAATTTAGCTGTCACTTTGGAGCCTGCTGAATGAAACTAGTATGCAGTTCACATTTCGCATACCCCAAGTACTGAGAGGGAAACCGCACCTGGTGTCAGCGCGGTTTACTGATAAGATTTTATCTTTTCTCCTGCTGATCCTGATAGAGCTATAGCCAAGTGGGCAGTAAATAAAGATTTATTATGGGCTGGACTTACTAGCTAACAGTACTTTCTCAGAACTATATCAAAAAATACCCAGAAGTGTTCATCTTCCACATCATGGAGCTCAATAATGAATGGTGCAGTGGGGGAGGGGTGGCTGCAGGACTTTATCTGTCTTGTTTGTTTTAAACAGTGAACATTTCTTACACAATGAGCCTAATCTGAATAGATGGCTAAAAATCCAGGGATTGATAAATTATCATCATGGCACCTGCATCTTATGCCTCAAGAACCTTCAGCAAACCCAGGGCTGTACTTGTGGATTAATTGAGCATGCATAATTTACCACTGCAGTTTACATAAGTGTAAGTATTTTTCTCATTCTGGTAAATAGGCATTTCCAGCTTCGGGAGAAAAAAATCAGAATATTGCTACGCCATGAAATGAGCCATCGGCCTTTTCGACTATTATAAGAAAAAAGAATCTCTGCTCTTGCTGCTGCTGCTTAGTCCTTAAATTGGAATAATTTTTCAAGTTTAATTTGCTTTTCACCATTTATATATATTTCTTTTCGTTCACATTTATTGTGTTGATTTTACCCATCTTGTAATCAATACTGCTTTCTTATTCGAGTTCGACGCTACTGTATTTGAATGATTTAGGGAATCATTCTAGGTATATATTTTCACTGCAGTTATTTTAGGTAGACAAGGGCAAGGAGCAAAGGAGTGAGGAACAGTAGTCACAGAAATGCATCCGGGTTTGAGTAGCTTGTCGCATGGCGTTACCCATGTACTTTTAGGTAAATTAGCTATTAATTCTAAGTTACTATTGTCTCATCTATAAAATGGGAATAATAAGACCTATCCCACAAGTGGTTGTATTAAATGTTATAATGAATGTAAAGAGCTTAATTCAGAGCTGGGTATGTGCTAGGTACTCAATAAATAGTAATGAATTTTTGCTATTATTTTATTGAAATAATTTTTTAAATAGACCTAACAGTAAATTCTAAATTGCTAAGTTAGCAGTTTAAAACATTTGTATCTATATGAGAATCTTTTAAATTCTTAATAGTAGGCTATAAAGTATTTAGAAATACTGATGATGTAACGGTTAGTTGTATCAGTATGAATTTACGGCAAATTTATGCAAGTTTATGTGTAGGCAGACAACCCAGAGGCATGTTAGGTGTGTTCAACTTGCTCATATAATAATGTCTACATTAAAGTTATATTCTTTTTGTTTAAGACAAAAGAGGCCCTTGTGGGAAATGAAAGATTAAATGCAATTGTTCATAAAGGAATACTATTATAAATTTATTAATTCCTGTTTTGCAATAGAAAAATACTTCTAAACCCCAATTCGTATGGTAGGCATAATCTTGAAATGCTAAGTTTAAATTTGATTTTTCTCATCTACTCCTATTTTCTATATTATGTATGTAATAATTTTAAAAATTTTATTTTTAATTATGCTAAGCATTTTATTGCAGTAGCTGCTAATGCTGAAATCTTAAATTTTGCTATCTCAGGGCCCCTGTGTAATAAGTTATAAAAACTTTGAACTATAATAGAGAAACTGGCTACTTAAAGGAGCTTTTCAATGAATCTTATAAAATACCTCTTATAATAGAGGTAAATGTATTTGTATAGTAAGTTAAATTTTTCATAATACACAACACCCATGTATAAATTGTAGAATCCGTTGTATGCTTCCTTCTTGGCGAGAATTACAGCTTTCAGCCGGCATTGAGTTATTCCTAGAAAGGCATGTCACATTTCCTGCTGCTTCTCCGTGGCTTTACTGATGTGGCTGTCACCCTAGAAACCCAGTGAATTCAGAGATGAAGCTGTCTTTCTGCTTGATTTTTCACTGAGGTACCTTTCAGGAGACCATTGTGAGGCTCTGGTGGAAGAAGTCGAAAGGGTAATTCTCCATGAGAGTAATCTCATACTTCTGAGGCTTCACATCTGCACGCACCCGGCACCTGGCCATTTCCTGAGTACCGAATAGAAGTGTGGTGCCATTCGTCACACCACCATAGCACCCTCAGTCCTACCAGAAATAATCCTCACTTAATTAGCTGGTCTTTTCTTTGTCTTTCTCTCTTTCTTTTTCATACATATGTTTAGAAATGAGGTCATAGAGCCATCAATGAAAGAGAAACAAACCAAAGGAATCATTAATTGCAAGCACAGGGCTTGGAGTCAAACAGGCGAGGTGTTTCTGTCACTAAGGAGTTGTATAACTTTGGGCAGGTGACCTCAAGTAGCTAAGGCGCCATGTCTTCTCCTGAGTGTGCTGAGTATAGTAGTATAATCCACCTCATTTGACTGCACAGAACAGTAAACGAGATGATACATATAATTATAAGCATAGTGCCTTTCAGGGTGTGTTGGTAAATTCTAGATACATGTATACTTGGAAGCATGGACGACCTTCTTTTCTAATTTCTATCTGGATGCTATGGGATCGGGTCCCAATCTTAGTACTTCGCCTTTTCCCATCTCTCCAGATTATGTGGGCGCCTTTTTTTCCTTGGCTTCCTGAATGTCAACATTGCAATGCCAAACATCGTAAACAAACAAGAGAATCTTACTCACTTAAACAAGAGGATCTTATTTACTCCCATCCAATGACACCTGCTATAAGAAAAACACTGTCAGCGTCAAGTGAAGTGAGGGTCTCAGCCGTGGGCCCCATCAGCCATCTCTACCTCGAGGGGCTCTCCTGTCCTCTGCTCAGTTAAAATGTGTCTGATACCCACCTTTTCAAGTGCAGCCAAAACAAGGAGGTCAGAGGCTGGAGCTCCATGGGTGAGCTTGAGAGTGGATGTGGCCCAACCTCACCAACTGCACCTGCTTCTTTATTTAGGTCAATTTCATAGGTTCCTGCAGAACTTGAAGTTGTCACTCAAAGTGGTCTCTGGCCATTGTAATGGACTTTTGTCACCTTTTCAGGTATCCTTCTGCCAATGTGTCTTTCTATTTAAAGGAAAAATTCCATTTTGTGTAATATTACGAGAATAGTGTACCTTGTCTCTCGGTGTAGATGTCAAGAAAGGAAAAGAAACCTTTTCAAAGGTTCTTGTCAGCCAGTGCTCAAGCATGTGACCTTCACTTGGCCAGTCAGATGCTTCTATCTGAGATCTTGCCTCCAGAATAAGAATGGTGAGGATTCACTTATGATCACTTTCCTGGTGGTCAGTGGCACCATCACATACTTACTAAGATGTTCAAATATATAATACAATGCCTTCTTCAGTCGTTAAGAGGGAAGCAGCAGGTAGGCAAGCTAGCTTTTGGTTTGGGAAAGCCTGAGATTTTTAGCTGCCATTACAAATTTGGTGCTACAGCACATAATATAGGGTAACAAGGAGTTAATCTCACCAAGGAACTAAGACTGTATATGCATATTCACTATCCACTTGTCCTCAGATTTTCTCTGTGATTTAAGACAAATATTTTTCATTGCTTATGGCTATCAAATTGAGATCACGGAATCTGTAATGACAATCACAATATAAGCCGTTTTATTAACCTGTCAATTATTATTCAACTTTCTTATTCTGGTCACATCCCAAGTCCATAAGGGTGTTAAAGATGGAAGACAGTGTTTCTTCAAATCCAAAGTGCTGAATTTCATATTTTCCTTTCAGGAATGAGAATGGGGGTGGTTATGCATATATCTAGTTATAAAATTTTAAGAATGCTTCATTTTACTTCATCAGAAATTTAGATACTCTATTGATTGAGATTAAGACATTGGCTTGGAGAGCTATGCATGTATTTGGACTCATAAGAAATTACTGCTTTAATCAGTCTCTAAGACAGAAGTTCCCAGAATGTGCTGTTTTGATGAGATCACCCTGGAAAAGAGGTCTGTGGTCAAATAAGTTTGGAAAAACACTACGTAAAATGTCTCCCTCTTGAAAACCTACTCAACATGTTAACTCATATTGTTAGATCATATATATGTGTATATATATGAATTTATCTCATATTGTCTGAGTCAGAGTTTTCCAAATTTATCTGAGAACCAAAACCTTTCCTACAAAATAACAACTATAAGGATCTCCTGGAATTAATAGTTATGCTTGGTAACTGTATATTAAGAGATACACTTTGGGAAATGTTGCCATAATATATTTACCTAGATTGTGTTTCTTTGTGTTACCTACTTTCAGCAACAGATTGTTTGGGCTCATATACCTCCGTGGTTCACTTTTGCCTGCTTAGTAGTTGTGGGATTTTGAGCATGTTGTTTAATTTCTCTCTGCATCAGTTCCTCGCCTATAAAATGGGTATAATAGCAGCTGTGTCAGAGGATGTTCTAAGGATTAAATATCTCGTATATGTAAATCCTTAGAAGAGTGTCCGACCGGCAGTAAGCATTCTACAAAGGTTGGCTATTATTACTGCTTTCTTTCCCCAGGTCACATTGCAGTCTTCACTGACACCCCTTTTTGTGTAGAATCTTTTGCTGAAGCTCTGTAACCTATTCTTTTTAAGCTGAGCAACTGGTTTACTCCTTGCTAATTGTATTCCTGTTCCCAGATTTTTCTATTTGGTGATTCTTTTCTGTTCTAATTCAAGAAATGTTAAATTGAGAGTCACGGAAACTAATGCATGTAAACACGATGTTTACAGACTAGATCCAGCAGGTAATCACACCAACATCTAAAAGCAGGGAATTACAGACAGCAAGGCCACATGGGGTTGGGCTGACAGGAGATGTCTCCTTCCAGTTCTGGGGCATCTCTGCTCTTCAGTCTGCTCCTGGGTCCTGACCCTCGTTCTCTGAGCCTACTGACTTTATCTGTTTGCTTAGTTTTGCTGTTTCCCCCTTTTCTTCTTACCCTTGGGTAGGTCTGGCCTTCTAAAGCAGTGATTTCTGCTTGGACATCACTTGGCTTTGCATCAGGGCTCCCCACAACAAACAAAGTCAGTCTCTCAGTGTCTGAATTCTGTATTCCTAGGAAAGAGTATCTTAATGGCCCAGACCAGCCTATAGTTCACTTCCCTGGCTCAAGTGTCCACTCTGTTTCCTTTAGTTGTTCACAGCTGTAGGTTTACCTGGTGCAAACATGACCGCTTAGAACAGTTCCCTGTAGGGGTGGAATATCCCCCATACCAGAGAGGAGCGTAGGTGGGCAGTACAGACACAACCAGAGGGCCAGTACACCCTGTCACCGTCTTTGCTGTAGGAAGATGTATCTTAGTCTTTTCTTGTAGAACTCCTACTTTCTTCTTTCTTTTCCCATCAAGAAGAACTAAAGGATGCCAGGGAAATTGCTTTACAACCATACAGTTTTGATTTATGGAAATTTCTCAAAAAAAGCCTGAAAATTTGAAGATGGTTTTATTCAGCTTCCATGGGTTAAAAACATAGGTTTGAGAAAGCCCCTGTTGCTCAGAAGGATGAGGCTGAATATTACTACACATCACACTCCTGGGCCAAATGTCAGCTGTGAATCCAATCTGGTGGCTCCTTTTTACTCCTGCAGCAGCCACCCTGCAATACAGGTTTGGTCTTCATGGCATAAAGTGAAGTTCTATCATAGCATAAGAGGTAGCTGATAACATTTGAAATGATTGAATTCAGGATCCTAAAAAGGAAACAGCTGATAAGGGATTTATGTTCAGCCTTTTATTCTAAAGTATCAGAATTAGCTTCTGTGTCACCCATTTTCCCTTTAATTTGTGGGTCACAGATCTTAGAGAAGGATAACTCTTTTGGCTCTGTATTTTTCATTCTGTTTTATTTCATTTTCATTCATCAGGACGTTTATAATTAAGTTTACCTGCCCTTACCCAGGAGGCAATTATTGGTCTAGATCATATTATCATTGTCTTGGGGCTTTAATGGCCTTGCCTGACGTTTGGTAGTGGCATTTCCTCTTTTATTTTAAAGCATTTGTCCTTTTTGTTTCAGTCTGACAGTGATATGTGTTGTTCTTCTCTGCAAACAAAGGAACGAACGTCCCACACTGCATAAACATTTGTGTCACACTTTCCTCCTGAAATTAGTATTCTTTTAAACTGGTTAACACATTTGTACTGTCCCTGACACCTTTAACTATGACAACTATGAAACAAAATAGGGTACAGTGAAGAAACACGTCACTCGGAGCCGATTAGATTAATTACTATTCGGGACAGTGCTTAGATTAATTATTTTGTTTGTGTAGTATGTTCGTTAAGTGGTTGCCTGATTGCTGCTCAGAAGATTGATTACTTGTTACATTTACCTTGTGGTTTCTGTGGGGAAAACATCTTTTAGGATTCATCACTTCTAAAAGCCCAGGGGGCTTGGTTGACATGAGAATGCTCCACTGAAGCTGTAAAATGGAGAACAGGCTGTGGGAAGTGTGTTCTTTAAATAAACACCTACAGTGGTGGTTAGAGTAGCCATCAGATCCGTTTAACATCAGGAGAAACAATCGATGATAAAATTGAGGTAATACGAACCATGCAACCTGAAAACCCAGCACACCACTTGGATTGTAAAATTGAGGTGAGTAAGCACTTCCCAAGATTTTCCTGGTCTCCTGGAAGGTAAGAGAGCAAACTCTGTGGCTTTGCTGTAATTTCACCTCGCGACGGTTGCGTATCCCGCTTCCCAGGCTCAGCCACGCTGTGACTGCTGCTGGCACTGCTGTCTGAGCCTGCCCTTGCCACGGCGCCTGAGAGCCCTCCCGGCTTCCTTCTGAAGAACCCAGACTGCAGCTCTTTGAGGTGCTTGCCTCACTGTAGGAAACTACGTGGGGTTATGTGATACACAAGAACACGAATTATCTGCTGTGTTCAAGAGGTGATTGCCCACACCAGGAAGGGATTTACAATAATAGGATTTTGTTGCAACAGGAGATCATAACAAATTTAAATAGAAAAGTACTTTTGAAAGAAACAAATGAGTTAAGGATTAAAAATAGAACAGCCTTTTGTTTAGTGAAAGGCTGGACTAATCTCTCCATTTGGGGACTGAAAAAAAATTGCATTGCTTAAACATGACTGTTTATCATACCTGTCTGTGACTTTGAATGTTGATGCCTTTATTTAGACGAACAGTTTTAGGACTCAAAGAGGCTTCATCTGTCCCTGCCAAATACATGGTACCTTTGCCCAGAAGATAAAGACTAAAGAATATTTCTATCTTTCTTACTCTTTGACCTTGTTATTTAGGCCTATTAATCATAGTCATAAACAAGTACAACAATGACACAGAATACTTAGAAGTAGGGCACTGAAAATGTTTAGGATTTTAACTGACATACATCCCAGTAAATTAGAAGAAAATAACCAAGAAGTAAAATAATGAAATGAAATGAAACTTGCCTCATGTTTCCGTCACAGCCTTCGCCTTTTATGCCTGGAGAACTCAGAAGGTAAGCCGTTTCGAACACGAAGTGTTTTTTTAGCATTTAAAAATCATTTCAAATTTAAGATGATTAAACATCACAACCGTATGTCTTTATAACCATATGTCATTATGGCAAAGATAGCTTTTCTCCATAAAGGTACAGTAATTGCCAAAGGAAAAACAGCCTAGAGCTTGGGTATGGGGACATTGATAAATGAGAAGAAGATGAGAGGTGGGCAGTTGTTTTTGAGTTGGTTGGCTTCCTGCAGTGGTGCAAAGACTAGAAATAAAAAGAAATGCTTTAGCCCAGCTGAAAATATATTTAGGGCCTTTTTGATTAAATTCTTCTTTTCCCATGTGACTTAAAAACTGGAACTAGATGGGGATTAATTCTTTAAACATTTTCCTTTCTCACTGACTGCCTTGTTATTTCTTTGTGGGCACCTAAGTTCAAGTTCAGTAGGAAATTTTAGTGATTCAAGTTTTCAGCAGTTCCCCACTCCAAATCCCTCATTTCTGATAGATCGCTACCTTGGGAAGTGGGGCTGAAGCTATTATGGGAATAAAGTTGCCTGTAAAACAAGATTTCTGTGGTTCAAAAGCTCTAAGTTCAGCCTACTTAGAAATAGCCTGGAATCCTGAGGAATGAGCCCCTACTGTCAAAGCATGCCTGGTACCATCCTCTATTGTCCTGTTCATACATTATTTTATATTTTACAACTAAGAACTATTCTAATGAACAGGTTGCTTATATTACTGAACTCAAGCTCTTTGAGAAAATTGAAAATGTGTATTTGGAACCTCATTTGATTGTTCATAGCTGTGGTTTTAATTGTAAAAGCAGCATACATATTAAATGTAGCTGTAAGAAGGTGACTTTAAGTTAATGGAACTGGTTTTCATGTATTGTTTATTGAAGTCATTTTATCACTTTATATTACACCTCAAACATTTAAAAGTCCCTGTAATTATTTGATAGCCAAATGAGGCTGTCCTTTTAAAGCAAAAATAATATTATTGATCCATTGTTAGTCCCAACCCACAATTTAGTTTAATTGCCTTTCCCTTTTATGGACAATGGGCTTCCAGTGGCTTCTCTTATTTCCTCATGTAACCAAGGAAATCTCTCAGGAGACGCTATACAGGGTGAGGAGTCTTGGGTATTTTCTGAAGCAGCATTCATTCATTCAGTCAATGAATAAATGCACTGAATACTTACTAGATTCCAGACCTCATGCTTTTTATTTTCTGTATGAATGAAGGTCATAATCCCTGCCTTCGAAGAGCTCAGGGTTTTTGTGAGAGGTCCTGCAAATGTGCAAGCAATTAATATAAAAAGTGTTTGGAATGACCCTAACAGAGCCCAACAAGGTTACCAGAAGCATCCCAGGGGAGGACTTAATAAGGCTTCTCAGAAAGGAAGGGCCAGGGGAAAGGTGGTCCAGGCAGAGGGGCCGAACTTTCTGGAGTTGCAGAGCGAACCCTGCTCAAGATGTTCCTTAAACCCGGAGGAGGTGGAGTCAGGGAAGGGAAGCAAAAGAGGAAGGTAAGGCAAGACTGGGAAAGTCATTGTCAGCCGTGTGTTTGGCTTTTACTCTGCAGAAACCAGAGACCAAGTAAAAGATTTAATCAAGACAATGACTCCTGTCCAATTAGTATCATATTCTAACTGAATTAATCAGCCATACTTTATGCCTTTTCTTTACCTGTCAAAATGTCCAAACTGGTTTTGTTTTTTATTTTTCATTGTCCAAACTGAGCTGGCTTCCTTTTCTGACAGATTTGACTTTGAAATGTTTTTGCTTATCTGAAAGGTAGGGGTATTTTTCTTCCTACTCTGACTTTCTAACTTCTGTCTTCCTTCCTCAGCTACCTGCTTGAGCTTTCTTCATGTTAAGTTAGAAAGGTAAATCTGCTTCCAAATATAATTATATGAGTTTTTTTTAAAAGATGTTATGCTATTTGTATGATATGAATTACCTGCCTTTATAATTATTTGGATTGAATGAACCAGTTTAGAAACCAGTTTAGATCATAATTCGTAAAGTTATAAGTAGAAAATATTTTAGTTGCCAACTGTGAGACTATCACTGAAATCCACTTTCTAAAAAATGTTTCCAAAGCTGGAGTGTTTTAGTTGTAACTAGGTCTAGAGAAATAGTTGAGAAAAGTCTGCCTTGTGGTGTGTGTCCATTTCACATAAGCATTTTGTAGTTGTAGTATAGATGTGGAAATAAGAATCTGCATTTAAAGAATGCATCTCATCCCTTTAATGTTTTGCCTCAATGTCCCAATCAGCTCTTTGGAAATGGAGAATTGGCCTCCTTTTTACTTAAGACAGTGAAAGGTTCAAAATCTTTCAAAGGATCAAACCCATCAATACAGTCACTTTGGACATCTTAATAAATAAATTGAGTTGCTACACAGCCATTCTAGTCACTTAATTTTGAATTGATTGTGAATATATCCAAATATATCAGCTTGACGCTACAGAGCTAATTTGATCCTTGCGCATAAACGTGCTCTAAGGATGGTGGAAGATTTCAGGTGGAAGAAGGAGACAGCACACTTTGCATGGGCCCCAGCTGAAGGGACACTTACCATGTTAGCCATGGAGATGCAGAGCAAGAGGGGACACACGGCTCCTTGGCAAATATCCTGCAGCAGCAAGACAAAGAATATAAATATAGATGCTGCTTGCTGGAATTTCCAGAACCAAGCGATCTCTTATTCTCCCTATGACCTCACTATGAGAAAGCATCCTACATTTCCACTTCAATAATCCTGCATTCTTTCCCATGCTTCCTCTTTGTTTCAGTAGCTTCAGGCCCATAGTAACCCAAAGAGCCTTTTCCCCCAAGAGTATTTTATTATTTAGGACATTGTCAGTGATAATAGGACCTCCACTCCCATTTTCCAGTATTGGACAAGTGGGATTAAAGCATTATGTGAAAGACATTGTCATGTTAATCCCTAACTCTACAAACGCATTGTGTGTTTTGCCCTGTTCAGATAGGATCATCTACATTTGGGTTTATAGGATGAATTTCATTAAATTGAATGCTCTTCTTGGGATTATATGCTCTTTTATTTAATGTTTTGCCCAGAGCTACTCATAATAAGTGTCTTAATGGGTCTAGGAAGTCTTTTATTTATTTTTTCTCACTATACTAGTAGCTGAGGAAGAAAAAAATTCATATGATGTTACTGAAAAATTGTCATTGTCCCACATTAAAATAATGTAGGTTCATCTCTGTGAATTAAAGCATGTCACTTCATGTGCTCCTTAGATGAAATGATTAAATAGAATTGAATGAAAACAAAAATAAAAACAGCTTCATAATAGACTCTCTACATTGTATTTTATTTAAAAAAAACAATCAGCATGTCAACTTAGATTTTTTTTTTTTAGCGGCAGACATAAATAGATACAGTTTATAATAACAGCAAACACTCACATGGCAATTTTAATGTGCCAAACCCTCTTCCAAGCATTTACTTCCTCAAAAAACAAAAAACAACAATTTAAGTGGCTATTATTATAATGTCCT
The DNA here is from genome assembly GCF_036321535.1 of Camelus dromedarius. Lineage (NCBI taxonomy): Eukaryota > Metazoa > Chordata > Mammalia > Artiodactyla > Camelidae > Camelus > Camelus dromedarius. The sequence goes on from NC_087444.1 coordinate 12,882,703, forward strand.
TTTTTTTCACATGAGGAAACAAGCATGGAAATTAAAGAACTCACTAGAGTTCGTAATTAAGCAGGTGGCAGAGTGGAAACTCAGTGAGGATTGGAACTCAGAGTCCATCTCCACAGGATACAGAAGCCTACTTCACTGAGTGCTTCCTCACTGGAGGAAAAGTCGAGTTCCGCCCATGAGCACATCTCGGCCAGCCATCCGATCCACAGAGGAAAAGACGACGTTAGCCTGAGAGTGTGACCTTCTTCGTACAAAGAGAATAAGCCTTTTTGTTGTTGCTGCTGTTGCGTCTGCTGCTATTTTTCATTTGTTTTAATCCTTGGAATGGAGGAAGCAAAAAAAACATAATAAGATTACAGAAAAAGACAAATGTTTCATCTGAAAAGCCCAAAGGGAAAAGGGGAAGAATACTAGGTAAAGGAATACTTCAGAGGAGTCCTAAAAGTTAACCACTCTGTAATAGGGGTGACCAAAAATGGATTGGAATTAGGAATAGGAAATAAAAAACCATTTAGGAAATGCTAGTCTTAAAAATTAAGCTATAAAAATGGTTAGGTTTTAAAAGCCAGAAAGCCGTTAAAATTGTAAGCACTCGTTCCTAAGGATACTAGTAATTTCTATATGAGTCTTAGTGTTCCCATTTTCTCTCTCTCTCTCTCTTTTTTTTTTTTTGTCATGTTTTCCTGGTATATTTCTATTCAACCAAAGCTGCAAAGCAGTCTGTAAGTTAACAGCTTCCAGTTGTCTCCATTTGTGTTCCTTTCACACTTAAGTCCTCATCAGGTCAAGGTGGTAAATACGTTCATCGGAAAAAACTCAGTGTTACACTTAATAGGGATAGATTGAGTTTTTTGAAAGGATCATCAGTACTAGGAATTGTAAGACAGCTTTGATTTACTAACCCCTACAATCATCAAAATTAGACATAGAAAAGACTTTAAAAGTCACTTAGTTTAACTCTGAACTTGTTTGGGATGATTTTCATAGATATAAATCTAGAACTTACTAGAACTCGTTTTTAGATCCTTTCCCGCAAACGCTACTCTTTACTTTCCCTCCCTAAAATAGTATTATTCTGGTAATGAATAATTTACATTTGCTATTTTTGTTTTACCCTCATTGTATGTTCTTTCTCCACAAGATAAAAGCCTCAGTCTTGCTATTTGCTTCATTCAGATGTTAATCAACTGCTTCTCTCATTTGTGAGGTTTGTGCTTATAGATGTCAGGGATTTTTTGCAGACTAATTTTTTTATTAGGTCTCTGCTTTTCTTCTTTAAATGGTTATTAAAATCTTTATAGTTTTCTTTATATCTTGAGTCAAAATACAATTTGAAATTCTGTTATTTCAGTTATAATCCTGTTGATTCAAACTCCAGGCTAATGACATTTTGTTATCGGGGTCAGAAACTTCCTATAAATACTGAGTGAGGTGAGAGGGACACCACAGAACTATGATTGTGTGAACGTTGTATCCTCCCTTTTGACCGCAAATTGTAGTTTATCAGAAAATGACAGGAATGCACAAGAAGATTAAAATTTTGGCCATGTCTCCATGATAGTAAACAACAATTGAAAAATGAAAACACTCGTCTGATCACCTCACAACAGTAGTTTTGTATGATAACCTCGTGTGAAGACAAATGAGGTTTTTTGATTTTCCCAGCTTTCTAGATGTCCTACTTGAAATGGCCCATGACATTTAAGACAGACTGTATAGAGGAAATGGGGAGAAGATGATCCTTTTCTTGCTGAATGCTTCCTGAGCCTGCTTTGGGACCTCTTTTTACACTCACTTCAAACAGTAAATCTGGGGACAACAAGATCCTTACTTTCATCCTGGCATTCTTCAGTTGGTGGAGGGTCTGCCCTGCCTCCAACAGCTGTACTAGCAACAACCACCTTCACAGCATGAAGCTCACCTGTAGCATCAGCCACAAGACAGAAGTAACCACAGCTAGTCATTAATGGACCCATAGAAGCATGTGGCTTTTGACCAGGGTTTTCTGTAGCAGTCACGACCATCATTACTACTTTTTCCATAATGTGTTACTTCTGAGAATGTTGGGACTGAGTTAGCCCTGCTTTGACATCCTCCTGTCTGGCTTGTCTGGGCTCCAAACTAATAGCGTCCCTACCTTTGTCACCAGGCAAGACTATTGTCAAGATGCTCAAGTTTAGAGAACCCCAGAGATCAATCAGGTGAATATTTTCCCTTCCAAACCCTTCTGGCTTCTTCTGTCAGCATTTCTGCTGCTTCTGTTGCTTGTCAGACCTGGTGAGTGGAAGCCACTAATGCAAAGCCGGTATTTTACATAGAGGAAGGAAGTTCCAACTGGGACTACTCACCAAGTTTAGTTCTTGGGGAAGGGAAAAAGCAAGGCAAAGGCTCTCGACAGCCTTGATGGACTATGGCTTCAGCCCAGGTAACTACCTGTGCAGAGCTGTAGTCACAGTGGATCAGAGCCCCCAAAAGTAGGAGTGCTGGTGATAGTAGTTGCTCTTTAATTAATTCATTTAAATTAATTCATTTTTTCCCTTTAATTATTCATTCCTTAATTCATTGATCCAACAAGTTATTTTCTGAGTTCCTGCCATGCACTAGGCACTGTACTGGAGATGTGGAAATGAACAAGGTTCACATAGTCCCATAGTTTTACGGAGTGGACAGTCCAGTAAAAAGTAAAGGCATTAAACATAAAAATACACAAAGGATTATTTAATCACAAATGTGAGAAATGCCATGTATGCATCTTAAGTTTTCTTAAAATACCAGACAACTTGCAATAGCCAATTTGATAATAATGATTTGATTTATTAACATTGTGTAAGAACTGCTGGAAGGAAAATTTTTCTTCCTTTGCGTGTTTCATAAGATTAAAAAAATCTTTATAAAAATACAAATAAATATTTTAATTAATATTTTATTCCTAAGTTTCTTATTGCTCATAGGTGACAAATTTATTATTTTAAAAGATAACATTGTATTATAATATTTATTGGTCCAAAATTTATTACAGAAGGGAAACACAGTGTTTATGTACAGTATTCTGGCTGAGGACTGTGATTAAAAAAGCTACATTCTGGTGTTTACTCTCATGGAGGAGAAATAAGATACACAGTGAAATAACCACAAAACAAAAAATAAGAGTTAAGGCCCATGGAAGTTAACATGTGTAATAAGTGCTTGTATACATTTTGAAGTGAAAAACTAGAATGCATGAACTGATAAAGCCTTTTGTCCTGATTTATACATTTACATAGAAGTTTTATTAAGGTATTTTTAAAAAGCTGTTGTATATATAGTAACACACATAGTCAGTCACATGAAATCTGAATGATTCCAGAAAGCCAGGGGCACATAACGTGGAGACTGAGAGGGAGACTAAATTGGTTAGGGCAGCAGATGGAGCATTTTTGTGAAGGGCAGGTAATGAGGGCAGTTCAGGGAAGAGGAGCAATGGGAGATATTTTATCATAAATAATTCAAGATATGCCTGCAGACAAGCAGTAGGCCAGGTGGCTAAAATGGAGACTTACTTTACTGTTAAAGAAAAGACCATAACAGTAGTTTGGGATCTAACTGTGGAGAACTTTGAATTCCAAACTAAGGAGTTTACATTCTAACTGATAGTTTATGCCATTGAAGGTTTTCAGGGCAGGCAAGTGTTACGATCAAAGTAGAGAACTCCATCTGGCTGAAGGACACAGGTGAGAATGGCACAGTACATTGTAGTTGCTCCAGGTAGTAGCTGGCAGTTGAGAAATAAATACATGGATTAGACGATCTTAAACATCACTTATGTTGACTTGAGCATATGGTCTGCACATTTCCCAGGAGCATATTTGCCTTTGGTTTTTTTAAAAAAAGACAAAACCCAATGAAAAAATAATTTCTTCCTTCACTCCAAAAAGGGAGGGAAGTGAAAGACAATATAAAGGATTGTCTGTAGGTCCCTTTGTTGGTCGTAGTCAGAGTTGAAACCCTTTTGCTCTGTTGCTCAACTTTATTCTTAGCTACGAACATTTGTCATTAGGGGAACCCCTGTCATGATAACTGGATTGAGAGCCAGCCCAGTAGAGGATCTGGTGGCAAAGGACTGAAAACCATTACCTAACATGAATAATGCCAAGTTGGCCGTTTACCCATGTGTGAGCTACTTTTGCGAGTTAATTCTGATCAGGGCAGGGAAGAAGCCATGGAATCAATGCTGTGTTTATTGTGAAGGGGAATACACATAACCCAAAGCTTTGAAACGTGACAAATCCCAGTATACGTGGCTGCATTGCCGCGGCTCCAGGAGAACGGGTGTGTGGGTAGGAGAGTGAGTGGGGTGAGGGGCAGGCTAACAGCACTTCTAGGCTAGCTTGCTTTCTTTTTAAAATTTTTTTTCTAAAGCCTTTAAGACAGGTAGGCTTATACTTTTGAGGCCTGTACTAATTTTTGAGGCACATACTCTTTCCATTTAGGCATTAATCAGGAAGTGCTAATCATGAATAGTGAATGTGAAACATTTTGAGAATGTAGTAAGAAAGATATTAGCACTTTGGGGATAGCTCCTTAGTGGCGTGAGAGAGCTAATGAACACTCTAGGTTATCCAGCTCTTTTCATCTACGGTAATTAGCCTTAACAAGGCAAGTTAAAAAAATTCTTTCTAACTCCTGTTCACTGTAACTTCCCACTTAGCATTTCTTGTCTCCTTACAAGCCTTATAGCCTGAGGCAATCTCAGATATTCCCTATGGGAAAGATGTATTTGAGAGTTAGGCTTCTGACACTTGCCTTTATTAATTTTAAGGAAAAACATTCATTTTAATATTTGAGTATTCAAGAATGCAGATGTTGGATTTGAGTATTGTTGGGATTTTGAAAAAAAAATAGAAATAAGGTATAATGACAATAAATTATGACCCAAACACATCTTAATGAAATGTTCTGAAACTCCACATTTTTTAAAATGTATTTTGCTTTTTCTCTTAGGAATCTTCCTGTAATTTGTTGAAACATTCCAAGGAATTATAGATGCTAAACTATCATGTTTGATAGATGTCGATAGATGACTCATTAATCTAGACTCCTAGCTCTCTCTTGTTACTTGATTGAACAAATCCATTTCACCTTCTTTCCTTTCTGCCTTTTAAGTACACACATACACACTGACACACACACTCACTCGTATACCCTTCTGTTTTTCAGAATCCTTAACCACCACCACCACCCCCAACTCCCACCACTTTTTTCCCATCCTAGTGCGAATTTCTGTAGCTGGTTGTTCCTTAAGGTGACAGTGAGAGAGACTTCTTATTGATCAGCTTACCTCCCACACAATTTATTGGAGGTTGACACACTCCCTGCCATTTTTTTTTTCTTTGTGAAGGCTGAAAGGGCCATTTATTATAGAGATCACTTCATTAAAAAAGCAACCCCAAAGTTCTAGTGGATTAAGCTATTTAGCTACAGAGTAAAGTCCTTTGCAATCTTATGACAATCGATGCTCCCCCCTCATCCTTTCCTTATGAAGTTAAAAGACTGCATATGGATTTTCCTTTCATTTTTTTATAAGTGCTCCTTGGACTTTTACATTATAGCATGCTGTATTCTCTGAGGAGAATTCCTGGCTATAGCTCTTCGTTCTTCTTTCTTCATACATTGGCGGTTTTAAAAATAGAAATTATTTTGCATTGATTTGGCTGATCTCGACATTTTCTCTATTTATATTAGTTTAAGGCACCTTCGGGTTACTTTTTTCTCATTATTTTGCTATTTAGTCTTTATGTTTGGCCCTACTTGGGTTAAGGGAGGGCTGAGGCAGAAGCTCAGTCCAGACTGAAGTCTCTTTGTGCACCTGCGAAATTCCCTTGAGAATTCTTGCCTGTTACACCTGGCTAGTCTCCACTGAAATAAAGTTTTTGATCAAATATGCAGGCAGGGCATTCTATGTGACTTGGGTACAGTGAGAATTTTGCCTATTTGCTTCTCGCACTTGATGATGAGCACCTTGACTCTGTCTTTATTCAGCATTCTCGCCTCTGGTGTCTTGCACGGCAGGCATCTTCAGACGTTTGTTGAATGAATGTGCAAATGAATGACTGTTGCATGAAGTGCCCATCATGGTATAGTAATGGTATCTTGTTTTCTTATTGTTCCAATATTATGTTTCCCTGCCTCTCAGAATACTGCCTCCTTGAGTTCCCTGAAGAATTACAGAAAAGTAAAAGCTGATAAAAATTTATAGCAAATCAGTGGTAGGAAAGGAACCTAAAAGTTGCTACCTCTGTACATTGGTACACTACTATAAATTCACCCCTCTAGGCTCTATGCATTACTTTTCCAGAAATTAGAGGATTTTCATTAGTGAAAATTCAAATGCAGCTCTTCTCTTTATTTTATGAATTTGGCAGTGGACTGGAAGGGAGTCTGGAAGTGGGAGGACTTCCTGAAAGGGAGTCAACCTAGAGTCAGCCAACTGTGCTTGACAGAATAATCACAGGCATTTGGAAACTCTCCGTCGCGAGTTGAGATTTGCAGGGTTTCAAGCCTAAACAGTGAAATAAATGTCACATGGAAATTTCTAAAATGTAGTTTTTTCCTGTCAGGTGATTTGGTTATTTTGACCCTTAATTATTTTGACATCATTTGTTTACATCTTACTCTAAACCGTATGGCTTCCTGTTAAATTTTTGATATTAGGAGTAAGAGATACGAGTGCCAAATGTGTCATATCTTAGGTCCTTTCGTCATGCTCCTCTTTTGTTAGAGGTTTAAGAAATTATTTGTTTTAATAAACATATAAGAATAGAGCAGTTCTGTGAATGTACAGCAGAAATTTGGAGCATTCTCTTTGGTGTTCCGATTGGCCCACTATCAGTGGGTTCTTCTCTTTGATTCAGTGTCCAGTAATGATCAATGTATTTGAGAATGCATCTTGGAATTAATGGGCAAACTGAAACCTTCCCTGTTTCTCTACTCCTTGCCCCAAGCAAAATGAATCTTTCCAATCCCTGTGCTTTCTTAGTATTTTGTATGTAATTCTAACTGCATTTGTCGCATTTTAGGATGATTTTTAACTGCTTATTTTTTGCTTTTACTAGAGCGTTAGGTTCTTCATCTTATTCATCATTTTTTTCTCCCGTAAATAACCAATATGTGTTAGCTGAAATGGGGATTACTGAGAAGTACTGGTTTATAGTGATATGGGAGGTTAATGGTGTATCGGGAAAATGTGCTGGCTGTGCAGTTTTTCCAAGTTTAGACCTGTTGTCATATAACCAAGCTGTTTAACCTTGTGAATTCCAGTTTGCTCATTTATAAGATTAGGACAAAAGTTACAAAGAAGAATCAAATGGAAGATGAGGTGTGGACTGCTTTTAGATCTTTAAAGTGTTATTCAATTAATATTATAATCTTGTTAGCCTTTCAGCCAGTGAGAGTGCTCTCTGAGTCCCCCACTCTCCCCGAAATTGTTTCAGTGAAAACTATTGGTTTACCTAAAGTTTCAAACTTTGGGGTCTCATCCACAGCTTTTCTTCACTTCAGGTCAACATTTATTGAATTCCTCCTATGTTCAAAGTGTATGGTGAGTTAAAGGGGCATTGATTGCACCTTTATAAACCAAGTCTCACTATCATCAGACACATTGTGGTACAATGTACGAAAAATAGAGTTAGACATTCAGAAACTGCTCTTTGGTTATTTTAAATTTATCATTTCAGCATGGATTTGGGAGACATGTAGACCTTTGTTAAAAGGTCCACACTGAGCCTCCACTTTTTTATCTGTAATAAGGGATAGCAGGACCTACCTCATGGAACTGTAGTAGAGATTAATGAGATAATGCGTAAAAACACCACATACCGTGCCTGACATATTCGAGAAAAAGAGTGATCAGAGAGGGCCGGAAGAGTAAGAGGTGGGGTTCATAAGGAGATAGGACATGCACTGGATGTGAAGCGGAAGTCAGATTTGCACAGAGGTAAATAAAGCGTGAACAAAGGCTCAGAGCTACCAATATCAACATAAACCCACTGCTCAAGCCAGAACCTGGGCCAACTGTAGCTCTTCTCTTTCCCTCATACTTATCCCTAATAGCCAAGGCACTACCACTTTCTATCCATTCCGACTTCCAAATATTTCTCGAGTTTATATAATCCTCTCAGTTCTCACTGCATCTCTCCATTTCCAGCACCTCTCTCCAGCCATGATCCCTCCAGCTGTTTTCAGTCCCCAGAGTGTCCTTCACTCTCTTGCCCTGAGGGCTTTGAACATGCAGCTTGCTTAACCTAGAGCACTGAGCCCCAGCCACCTTTCCTTCCCCACAAGCACACCCCGACCACATACACACTAACCCTTAGACTCTTCTCCAGTGGGTCCTTATCATAACATTGATTGGCTGCTTATTTCTCTCTGTCGTTGAGTAGAATGTAAGTACAAAAGGCACTCTGCCATCAAAGAACCTAATTTCCACAAGTTCCCAGCACCTTGTTTAACAATATTCCTGCATCAGTTCTCCAAACTTTGCCCGTCTTTCCATTACTATGGATGCATTATCCCCTATTCTAAGACTGATTCCTCCGTACGTGAATCGATCCCATCCCTTCTCACCAAAAGACATTGCTGCAGATAGTCTACCCTTTCCCTCCTACATCATTTTCCTCTCTAATACCACTTAGGTAAATATGCTAAAATATATCCCATCTGAAAAAAATACTCCCTTAACTTCACATCTTCCAACCTTCTAACCATTGTCCCATTTCTCTATTCCTTTTTACAACAAAGCTCCTTGAAAAAAAAAGTTGTCTGTATTGACTTTCTATACCTCCTTTTATTCCATTCTCCCCCTAACCAATCATTCTTTGGTCCCCACCATTCTAACAAATCAACTCTTGTCAATATCACCACTGATCTCCACATTATCCAATTCAGTGGTGAGTCATCAAACTTCATCTTTCTTGATTTATTGGGACATTGATCTTGAAATCTTTCCTCACTTGACTTTTTGGGCCTCTCTATCTTAGTTCTCCCTCATCTGTCTTTCTCACTCTCCTTTGCTGGTTTCTCCTCCCAAGGTACAATCTGCTTCTTCTCTGTCTCTACTTGTATCTCTGCCAAACAAGTCTCATGGCTTTAAATGTCAGCTGTATGTAGATAAGCCCCAAATAGCTCCAACCCAGTCCTCACCACTGAGCTCCAGATTTACTGCCTATTTCGTGTTGATGAGTTTTTATTAAGCATTTTAAACTTACCTTAGGCAAAGCCTTTAATTCCCACTTCCTTCCCCAAACCACAGAATCCACAGACGTCCTCTGTTCAATGTAACACCATTCTGCCAGGTGATTAGGCAAAAAATCTTGGAGTCCTCTCTTTATCACCTCTCCTTATTGCATCCAAAACCTTGGAGCCTTGCCTTTACCACATCCAGTGCATCAACAAATACATCTAGAATCCAGCCATCCAAGCCACTCTCATTGCCCTTGTAGCCACAGTAATTTCCTATCTGGTCTCACTGTTTTCACCCTTGCTCCCTATAGTCTTTTATTTTTTTAATTGAAGTTAAATTGGCATGTAACATTATAGTTTGATATTTGTATACACTACAAAGTGATTGCTTCTGTTAAGTCTGGTTACCATCCATCACCATATATTTGATGCCCTTCACCCACTTCACCCTCTTCCCAACCTCCTTCCACTCTGGTAACCACCAATCTGTTCTCTGTATCTGTGAGTTTGTTTTTGTTTTGTTTTGCATATTTGTTTTATTTTTTAGATTTCACATATAAATGAAATATTTTTTTTTTCTGTAGTACTTACTGCTCCATGATATACTGTATATTAATTTGCTTGTCTATGGGCTGTCTTTACCCAAATGAAGACAACTCCATGATGACAGGGCCTTTACAGGCCCCTCTCCATCCACTTATCTTTATTCTCAACATCTAGAAGACCTGATCCATGGAATGTGTTCAAAGCAATATTTATTGAATGACCAAATGAATGACAGAGGTCCTTGGCTGACCATGAGAAATTAGGATGTCAGTCATTCCTTCTGTCTCTGTGGCACAAATGTGTAAATGGAGGAAGGACTTATGCCTGTTACATTTTATGTTGTTAGAATACTTAGTTTCTCTGACGGTTCTTTTGGGAGATATTTCTTCTTTCCTTTTTCAGACTTCTCTCTTGAAATACTGTAAATTCAACTAAGCATGTACAAGCCAGCAGCTTTAAGGCAATTTTTTAATCGATGCCTTCACAATGGTAGCCTAAACAATTGTTTTCCTTTTAGGATAGCTGGCTCTGTAATTTCTATTCATGTTCCAAATGCCATTGAAAAGCCACTGAATATTACAGAAAGTATGCCAATATGAAAATTATCATCAACTGCCATTTTATTTCAGGCTGGGCTTCTGCACAAAAAAATTGTTCCAGATTTGGTGAAAACCAAATCCAAGTCACCTTAGCAGAAGGACAGATGTAAAACAGCAAATAACTTTTTAAAAGAGAAAACAAACATAACTTGTTCACCCAACTACAGCCATATATTATTGCATTATTTTCTTAACATTTTCTGACCTGTCACATGTATTGAGTTTTTCATGTTTTAATCAAAATTATTTTATCATTTCTGCAAATAGTTTTGTAAGATATGAAAACCCCATGCAGATTGCTGTGGTTGGCTTATTTCCTCATTTACTAATGTGATTTCAAAGCTCAAGCTTTGTAATTAGGCAAGTCTCAGTTTGAAACTAACTTTTTAAATTCTTATCTCAGCAAACTTATAAAATTACATAACATTTCTAAGACTTAGTTTCCTAATTTCTGAAGTGGAAAGAATAAGTTCGTTATGATGTTTGAAATAAACAAATAATATATAGCATTCAGTATGCATTTACTAGTATTTCTGTTATTAATTATACTGTCAGAGAGCTGTTTACTAATAGTTCATAATTTGGAGTTATATTCATCTCCAAAATATAAACTTTTTGTCCACTTCCTAAATGAAGCATTGTAGTCTAAATGCATTGACTTGTCTCTCTAAAGTGTAGCATTACTCCCTTCTCCTTGTCAAAGTCTGACATGTTTCTTTGAACTTAAAAATTAAGTTTTTCAATGGTGGTGAATCATCTGAAAAGAAGACAAGTTAGCATGATTCTGTGTTTGCTTTGCCTGCACAATATATGATTATTTTAAGTGGAGACACTCATATAGCTAAAGTACCCTTTATCTATAACGAGGTACAACTTACAGGATGATTCTAATAATGAGGAAATTGACTTCACGCCAAGTGAGTTCATGTCATGTCAAACACTGAAGAACTTATTTATCAATGGAAGGTGTTCTGCATATTCAACCAGAAAGATTCAAGAGGCAGATTGCCTAACCACAAAAAGCAGGTGACAATATTTAGACATAATTCTAAAATCAAACAAAATTTAAATAGTTATAATACCCTTGTTTACAAAGTTTATGATGCTGGTCTCCAGGTATTAGAAATCAATTTAAAATATATTTTAATTGAGATTATAAGCATTATTATCAGACAAAACCAGTTAAAATTTTTAAATTCTGATCTAAACAAACCTGTCCTCTTTCAGCATTTATTACTTTTGTTTAAAATGTCCAAGGTTTCCTTTTTCCACTTTATTCCGGAGTCAGCTTATGAAATTACTACCATATACTCAGAGTTGTATTTAAGCAAGAAAAACATGTTGGTAACTGGCAGACACCAAAAACCTCAATAAACTCAACCTGCAGATGAATGAAGTCCTAAATAATTTAATTATAATAGCAAACTGATATATTCTGTCACAACAGTCTTTTTATATGAATTTATATTTAATGAAAAATAGGCGGTAGCAGTAAAGTTATCATATATAAGGATATGACACAGGCAAGTGTGGACTCTCCCAGGTCTGGTTAAATAGACATTTCCTCATCTTTGGGTCAGAAAAGTGCTACTAATCTTGAGACAAGAACATGATAAGGTATAGAGCTTTGCAGGATAACACTCCAATCATGTTTGGCTCATGAATATATATTAGTGACTTCAGAATCTAGGGCATGCACTGTCTTTTAAATGCATTGGGAAAAAATGACATTAATGAAAAGAGGGAATTATGGGGAGGTAAGACCTTGTTCTGTCAAGTTTAGTACCTGTTCTAAAAACAATGATTCAGAGTTTTAAGCTAAAACCGTCTCTTCTAGTTAAAATTCCCTCTGACCAAATAGTGGTGCAGAGAACTTTTAAAAGTCAAATGGAAATCAGCTTTGGTAAAGTATCCTTGATGACTGACTCTCCAGCAAATATTTACTGAGCGCCTCCTTGTGTCAATACTATGCTTTTACAAATGACCTAGTTAGTACCGTTAATAACAGTATCGTTTAGCCTTGTGAATAATAGTATTAGTAGTAATACTAATAATACTATTTTTAAATGAACTAAAATAGATTGCTCAGTATTTATTTCAAATAATTCTTTTTCATGTGGCAAAGTGTCTCCTCTCTCCTTCCTTTCAGAACATGGAAAAGTAGGCATTGTTTCATCCCTGTGGAGTTTATATTAAGAACTAATGACTCTGCATTTGCTCCACGACTTTTTAGCTCTCTGATGAGCTTATCTAAGCACCAGAGTCCTTGGTGGCTAATAAATGAGCGTTTTACAAAGAATTCCACTGAGAAAATGGTATTCAAATTAGCCCCCCAGGGAATTTAGTTGCAGTGAATTCCCGTGGGCACATGGGGCAAGATGATGACGTTCACCCTTGGGAAGGTTATTTTTGTGCTTTTCGTGGCTCTGTGAAATACCTGTAAACCCTTAGAGGCAGCCACAAACCCCCAGAAGTACCCATTTCTCCCATATATACATAGGTGACCAAGAGAAAGTTAGTCTGTCGAGGGCTGATGTTGAGGTTTGGTAGTGTTTTGTAAGTCACTTGAAAAACCAGTCTTTAAAAGTGATATGTAATGTGTAAATCTGGCTTTCAGTGCTGTGGTATTAAGAGAGTAGGCATTATCATTGTATAACCATTAAGTATAAATGCTTAAGCAATTCAAAGCACTGAAATCGGAAGCACTTAAAAGCTCTAGTAAAATTGTCTATAGGACACGACTAATCTAAAGCATCATAAATATTTAAAGATTGCTTAGCACATCCCTTACTATCCTTGTTTTCCAAGCAGCTTACTTTTCTCATGATGATAAGAAGCAAAGATCAATAATTTCCCATTTCTTAGTAAAGGAATGAAATATGTAGCATTTTACACTTCCTATGAGGTTAGTGCTTTTTATTCACTTTTTTTTTTAGTAGTAGTATCAGGCCTGGCTGAGTGATGCAGGTGACCCAGAAGCTGACAGATGTCAGGACAGGGAAGTCCTGAGCAGGCAGGCGGGGTGTGAGAGGAATGGGAGAAGAGATCCACTGAGTGATGTGGAAGAGAAGGAGTAGAACTGGGAGTGAGCAGTTGGACTCAGACCTTAGGAGGTGTGAATCCTGGTGGAAGCATGTATTGGTTTCTGAATAAGGGCAAGTTATGATAAATTTTCTCAAGTTATTAAAGGCTCACCCTCATGCCTAAGAATTGTTAAGGGGATTGTAGGAGAGCTGCCTTTGGAAATGCAAAATATAAAACAACATAGTTATTTTTGCTTATAGTGGATTTTTTTTTTTCTCGGTGGCAGAGGGGGTTGGTTTGCTTTGGTTTTGTTTTTTAAATACAAGGAGCAAGAAATGGAAAGATATCCCATGCTCTTGGATTGGAAGAATCAGTATTGTTAAAATGGCCATATTGCTCAAGGCAATCTACAGATTTAATGCAATCCTTATCAAATTACCCATGACAGTTTTCATAGAACTAGAACAAATAATCCTAAAATTTATATGAAATCACAAAAGGCCCAGAAGTGCCAAAATAATATTGAAGAAAAAGAATGTAGCTGGAGGAATTACCCTCCCAGACTTCAGACAATACTACAGAGCTACAGTAATCAAAACAGCCTGGTATTGGCACAGACATATGGATCAACGGAACAGAATAGAAAAACCAGAAATAAACCCACAGACTTATGGTTAATTAATCTTCAACAAAGGAGGCAAGACTATATGTTGGAGAAAAGACAGTCTCTTCAGCAAGTAGTGTTGAAAAAACTGGACAGCAGTATGTAAGTCAATGAAGTTACAACACTCCATCGCACCATACACAAAAATAAACTCAAAATGGCTTAAAAACAAATATAAGACAAGACACAATAAACCTTTTAGAAGAAAACATAGGAAAAACATTCTCTGACATAAATCTTAGCAGTGTTCTCCTAGGACAGCCTACACAGGCAATAGAAATAAAACCAAAAATAAATAAATGAGATAAACAAATAAACTAATTAAACATATAAGCTTTTGCACAATGAAGGAAACCATAAGTAAAACAAAATGACAACCTATGGAATGGGAGAAAATATTTGCAAATGATGTGACTGACAAAGGTTTAATTTCCAAAATATATAAGCAGCTCATACAACTTAATAAGAAAAAAAACAAACAACCCAATCAAAAAATAGGCAGAAGACCTAAACAAGCAATTCTCCAGTGAAGACATACAAATGGCCAATAGGCACATGAAAAAAATGCTGAATATCACTAATTATCAGAGACATGAAAATCAAAACTACAATAAGGTATTACCTCACATCAGTCAGAATGGCCATCATTCAAAAGTCCGAAAACAATAAATGCTAGAGAGGGTGTGGAGAAAAGGGAACCCTCCTTCACTGTTGGTGGGAATGTAGTTTGGTGCAACCATTATGGAAAACAGTATGGCGATTCCTCAAAAAACTAAAAATAGACTTACCATATGATGCACTCCTGGGCATATATCTGGAGGGAACTCTAATTTGAAAAGATCCATGCACCCCAATGTTCACAGCAGCATTATATACAATAACCAAGACTTGGAAACAACCTAAATGTCCATCAACAGAGGACTGGATAAAGAAGCTGTGGTATATTTATACAATGGAATACTACTCAGCCATAAAAAGAATAAAATAATGCCACTTGCAGCAACATGGATGGACCCAGAGATCGTCATTCTAAGTGAATTAAGCCAGAAAGAAAACAAATACCGTATGATATCACTTATATGTGGAATCTACAAAAAGAAAAAAAAAAAAAGAGGACACTAATGAACTCATCTGCAAAACCGAAACAGACTGGCAGACATAGTAAACAATCTTATGGTTACTGGGGAAAAGGTGATGGGAAGGGATAAATTTGGGAGTTTGAGATTTGCAAATGTTAGCCACTATATATAAAAACAGATAAAAATAACATATTTCTTCTGTATAGCACAGGGAACTATATTCAATATCTTATAATAACTTTTAAAGAAAAGAATTTGAAAACTAATATATGTATATATATGCCTGACTGGGACATTGTGCTGTACACCAGAGATTGACACATTGTAACTGATTGTACTTAATAAATAAATAAATAGATACACATACATACATACATACATACAAGGAGCAGGAGGGAACGAACAGCAGCCATTCCTGCCCTCTTACCCTTGCTTCTTCCGTGGAGGTGCCTCATGCTGTGATTTACATACTGTGACATAATAGGTGCTGAATGAGTATTTGAGAAATGAATGGAGTGTTTTTTTCTCATAGTTCTGAATTTTTTCGATTTGGAAAGTGAATTACAAATTTCTTATAATTTTTTATTCTATACATGTCATCTCATCTGTTAGTCTGCGGTGATGTTGGTGACTCTGTATCACTCATAGTCAGGTAACCCACAGTCCCAGTCAGTGCTCACTGAATCTGCATTAAACAGAGTACATGAGGTGTAAACCCACCCACCTTTGTTGTTTTACTTCCCAGTAACTTTCTGATGATGATTTCAACTTCTCTCCTGAATTTTATCATGATGATGATTTACGGTCTAGCCCCTACACTAGGTGCTGGGAGTTTGAGAATTAAGGCACAGCTCTGTGCATGCAGAAATTACATCTTACTAACATCAAACATTTAGTCAGCTCTTATGTGCCACCTACCCTGTAAAAAAACTTATGTATATAATTTTTCCACTCAAATTGTCCAAGAGCCCATTTAGGTGAGTATTATTTCTGCAGTTTACAAGTGAGAGGCTTGAGGCTGAGGAGTAACTTCCCCAAGGCACACAAGGAGTTGGTGCTGGGATTCTAACCCAGGCAGGCTGTCTTCAGGGCCCATTCTGGAAAAACAACAAGTAACATTTTTGGTATTATGTGCTAAGTGTCCACAGAGAATATTAAAGTGCTGTCAGATTTCAAGAATGAAATATCCCCTCCCACCCCCCGCCATGAGCGTGCTATTTGGATAGACTCGTTAGTATAGGTAAGACTTGTATTGAGCTCTAAATAAGGGCAGTAGTAAAAATTTGAAACACTTATGTAGCATTTACCTTGTACCAGGGACCATCTGTATATAATGAACTCATTTATGCCTCACACAATCCTATATGCTAGGCACATAACATGACCATTTTACAGACGAGTAAACTGAAGCACAAGTGGTTAAGTAACTTGCTTCAGCCTCCTAGCTGGTAAGAAAAGGGTTTAGAGGAGCAGGCAAGAGTGGAGATATATTGTCTAGATGAAAGCCACATCCAGGAACTTTATAGTCAAACCTATTTTGCCATATGAGGATTTTCTCTGAGCAATAAGTAGGAAGACACTTGAGATAAGTTATCTCTCACTACTAACAACTTGTGGAGAACATTAGATATGTTGGCAGAGGAGTTTACGTTTGATTCTATGAGGGCATTAGAGTGACACTGAAATTATTCTGAACATTTATTGTTTAGCATTTGTTATACATAAAAGTTGCTGCACTAAGGCTCAGCTTAGACACTTATTCTGGGAAACTTCCTGACCACCCCACCATCACCCACTCCCTAAATAATTGCTCTTCTGTGTTCCCTAAGAACCTAGAAATCCTCATTTTCATAGCTCTTACAACATTGTTGTGTTTTCTTTCATCATTCTGTCCACAAACCATGCACTCCAATGACAAAGGAGACTTCTCTCTTATTTTCCTGTGGCTCCTCCAGCACTTGGTACAGCGCTTGGAATATAGATGGTACTAAATACAATCATGTTAGCCACCTGAAATATTTTCTAGACAAAATAAAATGCAGATAAATTCAACATCCATTTATGACAAGAACTCTCAAAGTTGGTATGGAGGGAACATACCTAAACATAATAAAGACCATTTATGACAAACCCACAGCTAACACCATACCCAGCAGAGAAAAGCTGAAAGCCTTTGCTCTAAATAAGGAAAAAGACAAGGAAGCCACTCTCACCACTTCTATTTAATATATAGTATTGGAACTCTTAGCCAGAGCAGTCAGACAAGAAAAAGAAATTGAAGGCATCAAAATTGGACAGGAAGAAGTAAAACTATCACTATATGAGGATGGCATGCTAATATATATAGAAAACCCAAAAGTCTCCACCAAAGAGCTATTAGAACAAATAAATGAATTCAGTAAAGCTTCAGGATACAAGATTAATATATGGAAACCTGTTACTTTTCTATACACTAATGAAGAACTATCAGAAAGAGAAAGCAAAAAAAAAAAAAGAAAAAAGAAAAACCAAAAATCTCATCTAAAATCCCATCAGAAAGAATGAAATACCTAAGAATAACTTTAACCAAAGAGTTAAAAGACCTATACTCTTATAACTGTAAAATGCTGAGGAAGGAAATCAAAGATAATGCATAGAAATGGAAAATATTCTGTGTTGTTGGATTGGAAGAATGGATATTGTTAAAATGTCCAAATTATCCAAAACAATCTACAGATTTAATGAAATCCCTATAAAAATACTCATAACATTTTTCACAGAACTAGAACAAATAATCCTAAAATTTAAATGAAGTCACAAAAGACCCTGAATTACCAAAGCAATCTTGAGTAAGAAGAACAAAGCTGGAGGCATCATGCTCCCTGACTTTTGGATTATACTACAAAATTATGATAATCAAAACAGCATGGTACTGACACAAAAACAGACACATAAATCAATAGGCCAGGATAGAAAGCCCAGAAATAAACCCATGCACCTATGATCAATTAATCTATGATGAAGGAGGCAAGAATATACAATGGAGAAAAACTATTCTCTTCAATGAGTGGTTCTGGGAAAACCAGGCAGCTATATGTAAAGAAATGAGATTAAAACATTTTTCCATACTATATACAAAAATAAATTCAAATGGATTAAAAGACCTAAATGTAAGATCTGAAACCATAAAACTCCTAGAAGAGAACATAGGCAGAGCACTCTTTGACATAAATCATAGCAGTATATTGTTGGATCTGTCTCCTAAGACAAAAGAAATTAAAACAAAAATAAATGGACCTAATAAACTTAAAAGCCTTTGCACAACAAAGGAAAACATCAACCTACTGAATGGGAAAAAATATTTGCAAATTTACATGACCGTTACCAATAGGGGGTTAATATCCAAAATACATAAACAGCTCATACAACTCAATATCAAAAAAATAAACAACCCAATCAATAAATGGGCAGAAGACTTGAATAGACATTTTTTTCCAAAGAAGACAAGCAGATGGCTAACAGGAACATGAAAAGATGCTCAGCATCACTAAATATTAGAGAAATGCAAATCAAAACCACAATGAGACATCACCTCACACCTGTCAGAATGGCTATCTTCAAAAAGTCTACAAATAACAAAGGTTGTCCAGGATGTGGAGAAAAGGGAATCTTTGTACACTGTTGGTGGGAATGTAAATTAGCACAACCACTATAGGAAATAGTATGGACTCAAAAAACCAAAAATAGAAATACCATATGACCCAGCAATTCCACTCCTGGGCATATATATTTTTTTAAAAACCCACTAACTTGAATAGATATGCACCCCAGTGTTCACAGTAGCATTATTTATAATTGCCAAGATATGGAAACGACCCAGAAGTCCATCCACAAATTAATGGTTAAGAAAGATGTGATGTATATACAATGGAATTTGACTCAACCATAAAAAAGAATGAAATTCTGCCATTTGCAACAATGTGAATAAACCTAAAGGGTATTATGCTTACTGAAATAAATCAGACAGAGAAAGACAAATACTTTCTATTGTCACTTATATATGGAATCTGAAAATAACACAAATGAATATGTATAACAAAACAAGAACAGATGCATAGGTAAAGAGAACAAACTAGTGGTCACTAGTGGGGAGAGGGAAGAGGGGAGAAGCAACACAGGGGTGTGGGATTAAGAGATACAAACTACTATGCACAAAATAAATAAGCAACAAGGATATGTTGTACAGCAGAGTGAATAATATAGCCATTATTTCATAATAAGTTTAAATGGAATATAATGTATAAAAGTATTGAAGCACTATGCTGTACACCTGAAGCTAATATAATACTGCAAATCAACTATATTTTAATAAAAAATGTATAGATGATAATTAACTAATTTTGTTTCATACATCCCTATGAAGTCTCATGGACATCAAGGGTAGGGATCAGACCTTTTTCTTTGTGTCCTTCTCAGCTTCTGCTGTAAATCCGATTCCATTTAGATTTATACATACTTGTTGATTACCTCTTCCCTCATGTAAGGAGCAAAACAGTATATCCAGACATTTATTTACTAGACCTCAGCATAGTAGTCAATCACTGTCTTAATCATGGCAACAATTTCTGCTTTCTCAGTTCTACCACCCTCCCCCAAATCACTCTTCAGTTCTAGCCACACCTGCTATTCAGCACTTCCCACGTATCCTACATAATTGCCTACCTTCCTTCTTTGCTTCTGCTGTACTCTCCGATTGGAAACTTTTCCTCTTGCTTTCTCCATGTGGTGAATGCCTACTCCTACTCCAGTTTTAAGACTTAGATCACTGAACCTCCACCCTCAACCTTTCTCTTGTAGAAAAATCAATTACTTCTCAAAATGAGTTCCCATAACACTAGGTATCTACTTCCATTTAATTTATTTAGGGGATGTTGCCTTCCTTGCCAGTCAATGCAATTGTAGGGGGCAAAGACTAGGTCATACTCATCTCTGCATCCTAAGCCCCTAGAACTGTACCTGATACATAGTAAAATTTTGATAATTGCTGGATGAATAGTAAAATTATTAACAATGGCATTCATTACCTGATATACCCTGACTCTCCCTAGGTCAGTTAACTTTTGTTGTCTGTGTTGTTGAAGAGATGGCAAAATCAGTCATTCCTAAGATGTGACTTTTAGTAGTGCATTAATTTAGGTCCTCCAAGAGGCAGATACTATGACAAGATTACATATACAAGAGATTTACTGGAAAGACAGATGACTATGATGAAATTACATATACAAGAGACTTACTGGGAAGAACTCACATGAGAGAAAAAGGAGAGGAAGCTGGGGGAAGCTGGGAAAGTGGTCACATAACTATGCATGTCTCCTGCGTAAGAGAGAGAGAAGAAATGGAGATTGGATAGGAAATGTTTTAGACCATGGTGCAGTTTTTAAAACATTTCAATAAAGGCAGCGGCAGATCTCTAAGCCAGGAGTCATCCATCAGAGGAGCCTTGCATCTCCCAGGACCTGGTTGCCTTAGTGTCCCTACTGTATTCAGTCATTGGCTGAGAGTAGGTCTTGGTCCAACTCAGAGGTGGTTTTAAGAGCCCAGCAGCTGAGACCCTTGGTCAGTTACAGTCCCTGCAGTTGGAGATACGAGAGGCCATGTCTTCTTGGTGACTGCAATGGCTTGAAACCCATGAGGGATTTGAGGCGTAGGGATGACCGTTTATCACTTCTACAGAGTTGTACCTAAACATGTTTAAAATACGTGAAACATGCCTTTAATAATGGAACAAGACACAAGGCACTGGGAATCTTGTGTTCATGTGAGGTTAGTCTTAGGTAAGCTTCAGTTGTTAGCTAATTCTGACATTTTAGGGAAACATAAAGTACTCAACTTGTTACTGAGTCCAAACTCGTTCAGGTCACTGCATCACAGGACAAGAAATTGGGAGATGAAGTGTTAGGGCAAGGAATAATGACTATTCGGAAAGCCAGCAGACTGAGAAGATGGCAGACTAATGCCCTGGTGAATCATCTTCCCCAAGTCAGAAATCAGGCTTCTTTTATACTATAAAGGGGAGGGTGTGTGGTTGGTTGTTGCAAATTTATTGGTGTTGGAATTCTTTGTTCTTGCAGCTGTCCACGTGGTGAGGTCATGGTGTCCCTGTAAACCTCCAACAAAACAAATGTTATATTTTCTATTCTTCAATTTTTAAAATCTTTATATGAATGGAAAAGTGTTAATACCCTTACAGGTCAGCACCTTGAGAATAGGCTCTCCTGTATACTTCAGGCTCTAGGCAACATTCTTTTACAAATGTGCATAACCAACATGACTACACACAGGAAACAGCACAGTGCTAGAGCCAAAGGAACAGATCTAATATGGAGTCAGATTTGTTCTTCCCTCTTACAACCATGTAAACTTAAAATACTACAGGGAATTTTGAGCACAGAAATGTTTCCCCCCAAAATCAAAGGAGCTGTTTTACATGCACTGTCTAGTCGGTAGACATTTGACTAAGCTCATAGCTTTCTGGAACTTAGAGGTTAAATTCAAAAGGCTTCCTCGAAAGAGTCACATTTAACAAACTGTTGATGCTGCAAATCTTGGGAGAAAGAATGTGTAAAAGTTTGTTGTATAGAATAGAGCATATCTAATTTATAGGGATTTTAAATGACAAGCCTTTTCTAAATTCCAGAAGGCTTTTTAAATTTGCATTCTTATAAATAAACCAGTCTCTCTTAGAAGCAACCTTAAGACTAATAAATAAATAAAACCCAATCATTATTTCATATGACATTTTCATGCCAGAAGGAAATGATTCAAGATAATATATGGTATAACTTACAGAAAGCAGTGCTATTAAAAGTACATGAGGTGGTTGCTCTGCTCAATATCCACTCTGCTTACCATCCCCTGCACTCATATTCTCAATTATAAAATCTATTGCATATCACCATCCTTTTTTGCCTGTTGACCTCCCTCTTGGATTCACCTTGGAGTCAAATTATTTAACAACTAACATGGTATCATCACTGACCAATCAGGTAAGAGACCATTTTTAAGCCACCAACTAGGGCATTCCAGTGTGTGTAGATTGAGTACAGCCCTGCTTACCAACTTCAGTGTGAATGACTGGTCTCTGAGACACCAGCACAGCTGCCACACTAGGATTCCTCCTTTCTCTTCTCCTAGGCTGGCTTAATTATTTCTTGACTCTCCTGGCTTCAGTTTCTTTTTCATTTTCTGGAATCCATCTTCACTTTCTTCAGAAGAAAAATTTGGAAAATTATAGGAATTAAAAGTCTTTCTTTTTCTTCATTCTGGATTGATAATTTGACTGGGAATGGAATTCTGGGTTAAAAATATCCCCCTAGAATTTTGAAAACATTACTTCATTAGGTTTTGTCCTCTCCTGTTGCTGATGAAAGAAGTCTGGTGCTTTCTGAATTCTTGTTCATTTGTTGATTTTGTGTGTGTGTGTGTGTGTGTGTGTGTGTGTGTGTATTCTTTTTTAATCTGGAAGCATATTGGATCATTTTTTTATCTTTGATTTTCTTTGATTTCCTAAAGATGTACAGTCTTGGGGTTGGATCATGATGTTGGACTTTTTTAACTTATTGTTTTGGTTTCTCTATGAAACCTATCAATTTAAAGGTTAATTTGTTTCTTTAGTTATGGGAAGTTTTCTTTTTTATTTCTGATAATTTGTTATGTTCTGCTAAGTGCTATGCATTTTCTGTTCTCTCCTTTTGCAACTTTGTTAGATGTATGTTGAATGTACTTTTGAATATCTGTATCACTTACTACTTATTTCATATGTGCATGTGTGTGTGTACATGCCTGCGCCTTTCCTTTTACTCAAACTTCTAAGAAAGTTTCTCAGCTTTATTTCTAAACCTTCTGTTGATTTTATCTTAACTAGTTATACTTTTAAAACACAAAAGCTCTGTAGTATATCCTAGTTCTTCCTTTTTACAGTATTCAGTTCATTTGTCATGGATGTAGTCTTCTTGAACCTCTGGGCATATTAATTACTGTGTCTATACTGTTCTCGGTTTCTTGAATTATTTCTCTTTCCTTAAAGGTCAATTTTCTTTCTGTGATGGTTTTTCTCAGTTATTCTGTAGCTCTTTCTCCACTGTCTGGTGGTTCTTGGTAATCCATACTTACATAAGAATCAAGAGTTGGGAAATTGACATGGCTCCCTTGGCTACTTATATAAGTACATTATCCTGAAATCCTCCTACATGAATAAGAAGTCTCATTTGGAGCTCTGTGTTATTGGGCAGGGATTCCCAACTGGCATATTTCCTTTTAGACTAAATCGATGGGGAGCCAGAGATCAGACGGCAGGCCGTAAGCCACAGGACCACAAATGCCACAGTAAGGAGGGACTGACTCTTGGGCACTCAATTCGAAATAGAAACATGCCCTGTCCTGAGATAGTTTAATTTATTTCAAAAAAAGTCTTCATTTGTTTTTGATTGGGAACAAACTGCTGATCTCTGAGTAATGGAATTGGAGTGGGCAGTTGTTCTGGGTTACACCTTCAGTTTTTTCCCTGTTTTCAGCACCGGTTCTCACCCTTTCTCTCATGTAACCCTCTAGCCTAGAGCCTTTCAGGTTTCCAATATTCTCACCTTCACAGTAGCCCTCTCACAGCACATTCTGGACTGAAGTGTTTCTATCGGTGTTTTATCTGTTAACATTCCCATTTGGGGTTTTTTTTTTTTCCGTAAATGTATTGACATCTTATATCTTTGTTGTTACATGTCTATTCTCCTTTGCACCTACATGCAATTTTATACATATAAAATACTATTATTTCAGGGTCCCCAGTGGAATTCAGAGTATGAATGTGTGTGCTCAGTCTGCCAAATTGTCCCACAAGTCATTAAATGCTTTTAGAAATTATATTGAATAGAAATGTTTTCTAGAAAAAAAGTATGACTGATCCTCTTAAATGAAAGAAAAATGCACTTGTGTGCCCTGTTTATCGTTTGTGAGACTCAATGGTTATATTCAAGAGTTTTCAAAGTAACCAGGGAACCTGAACCACTTTACAAATGTTTGAAGATTTGTATGATTTTCATATAGTTGGCACAGGACTAAGGAAATGGACCAACCCTAAAATAAATGTATACTTCACCCTGCATTTTCCTCAGTTAGGTTTGACTCATTTACTTGGGTCAAGGGGATAATGTGCATAAATCAAACCTACCTAAAATGTGGTTTGTGGACCACTGCATGTCCATGAGTTGTTTGTTGCCTGCCCATAACAAGATAAGAAACTTAAACCAGAATGTAAATTAACTAAGTTATTAAGTACACTTTGTAGTTAGCTGACTTTTTTTTTTTTTTTCTAGCAAGACTGTCCATTGAAAGAAGCAGTATGTTGGTTAACATTTTGGTAAAAGCTACTTCTCCTATCATAGATAGGCAACAGTTTGCATATCAGTTCCAGTCCTTGGGCTACACTTTGAGAATACTGGTCGAAATCACTTAGAATAGTGCCTGGCAGAAAAGTCACTGAATAAATGTTAACTGAGTTTGACACATGTTTTAGTTGGAATGAAATTTGAAAACTACCACGATCATTCACAGAACACTTTGTTGTTTAACAAAGTTCACCTTACTGTTTTATTAAAGAGATAATTTCTCACAGTGAAAGTTTTGTTATTTCCCAGTTTGGCAAAAATCGCATAAACCCCTTCAGTTTATTCAGCAGAAAACAATCGTTTAAGTTGCCAGTGAGACAATAGCCAAAGCTGTAGTGAGCTCTACTTGTTACCAAATGTTGCCTGTCTGTTCTAGCTCGCTTCCTGAGAGCCCCCATCCTGAGACTTCGTGCCAGCTGATCCTAATTAATACTCTGGACTCTGCACACCAGTGTGTGCATTTTGCTAGCGAGATGGGTGGTGATTTAATATAGCAGCATCTGTCTTCTATCATAAGTACCCCCCAGAGTTCAGAAATGATCGCTCCATCTCTGCTCACCGATGAATGGCAAGACATCCCTGCAATTGTGTTGAATGGGTGCTGCCTCCCGCGTAGGCCTGGCATCACCAGGCGCTGACCAGCCCCCTTCTCTGGGCACTCGGGCTTCCTTGGCTTGCCTCCTGACCGCTTTCAGCTGAGGAAAACGCCCAGCAAAACCCCAGCTCACAGCCTGGTGCCAGCCCCCCGGGGGTTGCAGCTAGCTCCAGACTCCAAAGGTCATTTTATGGCCCTGTCCTTCAGTCTCATTGCAGGCTTCCTGGCATGGCCTAGTTTCTAAATGGGACTCTTCCCATCTTTGCACTCCACTCCCAGAGCAGCGTGCAGTCCTTCTCTGTGGAGACCATCTTCCCTCTGATTTCTACCACTCAGTACCCACAGGACTAAATAAGCCATTCCCAAGTGCAGCTTGATTAGAATCTGGGACCTTCCTCAAGAACTACGGCTCTGTTCCCTGTCTAGTCGTCTTCCCCAGAAGGCCTTATCGGTACTGGGTGCTACTTGGGGCACGTCTCCGCAGAACCTGCTGCAGCCCTGCTAAACTTCATCCTTCAGCCTCCAACTTGCCTAGACCCTGAAATAAGGAGTGGTGCTAACGTGGGCTATGTCAGTGCGAGTAGCCCTTTAGTTTGTGACTTCACTTTCAGTTTTCCAAATACGTTTAGTAACGTTATTCCTTTGTCTTTAATGAGTGCCATGGAATTAGGAAGTCAGGCTGTCTTGACGTTGCTGTCCTGCCGTCTCCAGTCAGTTAGCCTTGTCTGGCATGGACCACTTCAATAGATCTGACCTGAGTACCTTGTTACTCTTTCTCTACTTAATCTAGTTTATGGGGGGATGGTATAGCTCAAGCGGTAGAGCACATGCTTAGCGTGACAAGGTCCTGGGTTCAATCCCCAGTACCTCCTCCAAAAATAAATAAAATAAATAAACCTGACTACCCCTCCTCCCTGCAAAAAAAAAAAAAAAAAAAACTAAAAAGATTTAAAAAAAAATCCAGTTTATACACACCTGCCATATTAACTTCCTTAATTTGCTACAGAAGTCCTCATGTCTGTGCAGAAGAACCCGCAGTGGCTCCCTACGGCATAACAGGTGGGGTCCAAGAACCACAGCCTGATGATTAAGCGACACCATTAACCCAGCCACTGACTCCTGCACTCTAGGCTGTCTTTCACTGATTCAGTCACATGCCTTTAATTATGTGTCTAATTTTGCTCATATTGTTACATCCGTCGTCTTTTCTATTGACTCAGTTTTCATGCATCCCTTAAAGCTAAGTTCCTAAGCTCTCTCTTTAGGGCAGCCTTACTTCATTACCTTGACTAAACATGGACTTCCCTTCTGATCTCCTGTTTTACTCCCTGTCATTTCCTTTTATTTGTTGGTATACTTGTCTCCTCTCTTTTGGGTATTAGCTCTTTGAGGTCAGGTGGTGCTCCTCCATGCATCAGTGTTCACTCATAGTAGCTAACACAGTATCTTCCATATGGAAGACACTCAATACGTAGTGAGCGAATAAATTACGGATTGTTACATGCTGAGGAAGAGCCAAGGAAGTAACTATTACGTTGGTCACTTAATAAAGTAGGTTTGTGAAAGTTTGAACCAAGGTGAAGGGAAACGGGGCCACTCTTAAGGTACAGAACCTGATTCTTACGATATTGGACAGCAGGCTTGAACACCCCCCTTAACAGTTTATCTTCAAGTGTTCATTTATAGATACTTTCAGAAACCTTCATTATATGTATGCAGATAATGACATTTGAACTGAAGGAGGTTCAAGTAACCTGCTTTGTCTGTAAATCTTCAGCAAATTTATGTTTAAGACAGTTATCCTAATAATTTATTCATTTCATGGTCAATTTTGTAGCCATTCATTAAAAATTATACTAGATTGCTTACAAAAATATGGAAAATATTTACATAATGCAAGCGAAAAAAGTAGGATAAAAATTGTATATATAGTGTAGTTGTGACTGTTTTTAAAAATATAGACATAAGAGAAGATTTGAGGGAAACACCTCCAAAATGTTAACGACTGAGTGTGGAGGCATAACTACAGGAGCTTTTTTCTGTTGTAGTATTTTGCATATTCCAAGTTTTCTTTAATGAATATACTAGACTTTGCTATATTAAGAAGGAATGGATTGAAAAGGGAAAGAAAAATAGCTAATAGAATGAAATCTAACTCACTGATAGTGTCGTTAGGTTGGTTAGTTCACTGACTTGGAATGGCGAACAGAGAATGGTGCCCCTCAGGGAGATGTAGTATCCTGCTTTAAATCTAGTTTTCGTTAAATTAGTCATGATACATCTCAGTAAGAAATTTGTGTCTCATTGATAGCCACTCGCGTATGCAGAAAGCATTTTGACATAAGTAAAGTTCTGTGGGATAGTTGGGAAACTCTTGAGTTCCCCACCAAATTGAGTTTATACTGCTTGATGCTGTAAAAAAAAAAGCATGGATTAAATTCAGAAATGATTTTGCATAACTGTTCAGAATAATTTGAAGTAGAGTAGATAAGTGACATCACTCCTTTCTGCAGAATTACGCTCTGCAATTTGGGAATGTAAGAAAGCTTCACTCCCAACTCATGCTAGGGAGCTTTACTCCGTTGTGGTCCAGCTTTCGGATTTGCTCTTTCCTGGGTTTTGGGTTTACGTGGTTGTTTATGATGAATCATAGGAAAAACGAACAACTGAAAGAGTCAGTGCACCTTTTTAGAAAAGTGAGAGGATATTAAGTACCACTTATGATGGTCATTTTGTTTATATTAACTTTCTCCCTTTCAAACGCTTGTAATCACACAAGGGTTATTGAGAGCTAAAAAATACATGTAAAAATGATCAAATACAACAGAAGTGAGAGCAGAATTTTATGGCAAGAAGAAGGTGGTTTTTTAATATGCAAAAATGGTGTTTCTGCAAATGATCAGCAATTCTGATTGTGGTGTTTGACATTCAGTGTTAATCCAACAGATCTAAAGCTTATTAAAAATGGCAGTAGACACATTGGCAGCACAGAGGCAGGTCAGAAATTGTTGGAAGACAGTAAGAGCTCTAAGATCAGCCATGAAATTGTGGTTATTTTAGAAATCTGACTTTTGCATGGAATCCATAGGTGTAGGATCAATAGCCGACAAATAATGCTTCCAAATGTAGACAGTCCCAGCAGTACATCTCAGAGATCCCGAGTGGGGGAGAAAGAACCTTCATTTGTTGTATACGCCTTTGTTCTTTTTTTATCTGGATGTGTGGAGCTCCTTTCCCCTACCCAATGGAATTAGCAATAGAATTAACAATAAAGAATAAATGTCAGCTGTCACCTTTTCCTCCAAAAAGAAGGAAACACATCAAAGAGACTATGAAGATAGGAGACCTGCAGTCACTTTGTCATTTGCGAAGGTGTCTGCTGCAGTTTTATTTAAGCAGGTGTGTAAGGCCAGTGGGAGTTATTTACGCTTTAGCTTCTATATCTAGATTTATCTAAGAGCCACTCCCAGACCCTAATTCCTTAATTATCCAGGTACTTACGGGAAAATGAGGAATATTCAGTAGTGTCCAAGTGGCTGAAGGTTTAAGTGGGGGCTCATCTAATTTGATGTGACAGTTTTCTTCTCCTACTTGCTAAATGAGTAAGACCTGAGGACCTCAGGCATCTTGCTCAATCACAACCCTATGCTTTGTAGCACGTCTGACAAGAAAGTCATTTCACTCCTGCCACCAGTGGTGAGCTGTTGTAGTAATGCCTAAGCTTTCTGCTGAGGAAATAGGAAGCATCCAAGGAAAAATTACTAAACTAAGACTGACAGTATCTTGTCACAAGCACCCATTAATGAACACCATGGAGGATTGCATGCTTCCTGTTCATTGTCTTTCTGCACTTTATTTCTGATTTCCCACAGAAATCAGAAGTGTTGCTGAAGCGTTGTATGAATATTTGTTGTAGCTTCACATTTTGAGGAGCAAATAGGATTTTATAATAAATGGATGGAGGTAAGAAGAGAGAAATGCATTGTAAAGTCGCTTCCTTAGGATGAGTGTCTCAACAAAGTACGTGACATTGTAAACACGTGATCTTTTGCCTGCTGGTAGTGGGTTTCTTTGCATAGAAGGGCTTGCAGATACATATTAATTCTTGGTTATTGATGTGATTGATTGTGACATCCATAATCTCTCTTATTCTAATTCCAAAGATTTTGCCAAGAAAAGTGTAAATCTCATCATCCAAATTTATGCAAAATATTAATACACTTTTCAGGCCAACAAAGATTTGGGATATTCAAATGACACTTTTCACTGTGTCCTTCGCACATATGCACGATGATGTGTGTACATTTAGAACAACTTTTAAAATCTGAGCAAAATTGTATAACTACTCACAGCTGCAGTTGGTTTTCTGAGTAATTTTGAAGACTCCTTTTTGCACACATAGAATTGTTATTGACATAAAAGAATAATAGGTGTATTCATTTATTAAGGAAGAATAAATTCTACCAGCTGTGGAGGCTGAAACCCAGCAAAATGTGCACAGTGTGGATATGGCTGTACAAAAAGTGTTACAATAATTAGTTACTGTCTTTTAAATATCACCCCCCCACCCCACCCCCAAAAAGGTAAAGGTAATATACTATTTAAAAATGATTGACCTAAGGTGTAGCTAGTTCATCATTAATTTATTAATCAGGTACAGCACAGAATACCTACGTTTCATGCCCTTGATTAACTACTGGAGATCCTTTGAAGTATTAGCACTTCAAAGATTTTTACCGCTTGTCATGCAGGTAGTTCAACTCCTTTAAACTGGGAGGAGTGATGGTAAGACAAAAGGTTGAAGGTGTATATTTGAGACATATCTTGAAGACTTTGGGAGGCCAGAGAATTTAACTTTTACTTTATCCCCTAGGTAGGAAGATTATGGTTAGGAGTGGGCACGGAGATTTAGTTAGCCAAATGCTTTGTTTGAATTCTGGCTTTACTATTAGTTGAGCCTAATGGTCTACAGGACTCTCACCTGTAAAATGGGGGCAATGCTCCTCTCTTAGATTATGATGAGGAAGAAGATAAATGATACAACGTAATATTAGCTCTGCAAACTGCTTGAACTTTATGAAGAGCTTGATAAATGACAGCTATCACTAATGAGAAGCCATGGGAGGATTCTGAGCATGGGAGTAGCATGATTGCACCTGTAATTGGAGAAGATCCCTCTGACATTAGCATGTAGTACAGAGTAGATGAAGGCTGCAATTATTCACGCAGATGTTATTGAGAGCCTGGAGTAGGGTATAGAAGGATAGATAAATGCATTATATGAAACAGGATCCATGAGGTGGGATAACTGATATGAACATGAGGTTAAGGGAAAAGAAAAAGGTGATTCCAAAATTGGAAACTAGGTGACTAGGAGAATGTTGACAAATTAGGAAGCACAGTAAAATGATGAAGTAGGCCTTGGAGTTTCCATTGGGACATTCAGACCAGAATGTCTGGCTGGACCACTAGAAAGAAGAGCTGTGATACAGTGGAAAGGTTGATGTATTTGAGAGGCACCTGCACTGAAGTACAAATTGAAGCTAGGTAAGATGAGTATTGTGAGATTGTAGGGGAAAAAAAAACAATAAAAGTCTGAAATCAGAACATTAAGAAATACCAACACTTTTGATGGAGTAGGAGAAGAATCAAATAGAGATGAAAATCATGTCCAAAAAGTCAGTGAGGGTAAAATAAACTGTGGTACAGTCAGTCAATGAAATATTATTCAGCACTAAAAAAGAGAAATAAGCTACCAAGCCATGAAAAGACATAGAGGAGCAGTAAGTCCACATTACTGAGTGAAAGAAGCCAACCTCAAAAGGCTAAATAACTGTGATTCCAACTATATCACATTTTGGAGAAGATGAAACTGTGGAAATAATAAAGACATCAGTGGTTACCAGTGGTTGAGGGGAGGGAAAGATGAGTAGGCAGAGCACAGAGGATTTTTTATGACTGTGAAAATACCCAGTATGATATTATAATGACGGGTATATGTCATTACATATTTGTTCAAACCCATAGAATATCTAACATCAAGAGTGATCCCTAAGGTAAACTATGGCTTTGGGTGATTATGATCTGTCAATGTAAGTTCATCCTTGGTAAAAAATATACTATTTTTGTGAGTGATGTTGATAAAGAGGGAGGTTATGTATGTGTGGGAGCAGGAGGTATACGGAACATCTCTGTACCTCCCTCTTAATTTTGTTGTAAACCTAAAACTTCTCTAAGAGAAATTAATCTTAGTTTTTAAAAAGTCAATGAAGCCATTGCAAAGGATTGAGGAATAAGTGGGAGTTGAGTAAAATGAAACAAGAGTAAAAGAGTTTCAAGAAGTTTTGTGTTAAATGGTAGTGAAGTCAAGAAATGTTTATATTCTGAAGAGGTTTGAGTCATTAATTTTACTGGAAGGTTATACATTCAATCTTATTAGATTAACAGTTTTGAAGGGTTTTTTTTTTTTTTGAGTCAGACTTCAATGATTTCCTTTGTCTTAGTTTCCTTTCTCCCTAATTTTTCAGATGACTTCCTAGACAAAAATCGAGATAAGTTTTGTATCAGTATACACAGGAATCCTCACTTTAATAAAGCATGATTTTTCTCTAGTCAGTTATCTCTTCCAATGACTCCTGTAATTATTTCAAAATCTTTGCATTCCTTCAATTTGCTCTTCCTTCTCTTCGTTTCAATCAGACAGTGAGAAAACACGAGCCGTCAAAGATGCGGATTCTTTCAACTTTCCACCATCCCGTATAGAAACGTATGTGCCTCTGAATCTCCTGGTTTCCTTTTCCCCCTTTCACGGTGGAGCAGGCTGGCCCCTCCACCTACCGCGCTGGGTTTCTCTCCTTCCTCCTTCTCGAGAGGCTGTGCTAGTGGTCATCTCCTCTCTTCACATTAGGCAGCTTCACATTGGCTTCTTCATATCGGTCATCAGGCAGGCTCAGGCCTCACCAAATGTTTTCAAAGTCCTGCCTTTACTGCTTATGTCCCTCCAACTCCTTTAATGAAGAAGTTGTTGTTACTTCCCTAGCTTCATAAAGTTTGGCCAACTTTTTACATACGACACCACTCCTTACTTTCTGCCTTTGCAAGTTACCCTGCTTGGAATGATCTGTCCTGCCCCACAAACCCCCTACCCCTTCTCAAACTTCTTTATACTCATCTTTTTTGTCTCAAATATTACTTCTTTAGAATAGTTTTTCCTCTACTCTAGCCTAAGAGCTTTTCTTTAGTATACCTACTACCCTCTCATCACTTCTTGTGGTTCTTTCCTTTGAGATTATAAATTCCACAAGGGAGGTTTCATGTGTCCTGTTCATTCTTCTATAATGAATACTGCATACATGCTGGCATGGAGTAAGCGTTGAGAAAACTTCTGTTGGATATTCATTGCAGAAGCTCATTAATAGATAGATTCCCTAGTACTTACAATGTAATTTATCAAAATAATACATTTAGATTCAACTGATTTTCACATTAATTGATTTTTAACACATTGATTTAGGAGTAAGGGAAGGAATATTTTTACATGAAATTTTATATCCCACTAAGCACAATTATAATTTCAAATGTTTACATTGAAAAAGTGTTGACCTCAACATGTGATGTAACCATCCTTAACATTTTTATATATACTGCAACAAGCATTGTCTTTCTGCCATACGTATTTAATTTTTCAGTTGGTATATTTAATTCTCCTATACCACTAAAACTTAGTCAATCAGACATGTGATGCTTATGAATACACATATTGAAACACAGAACAGAATCATTTCCCCATTCATAGGCATTTCCTCATAATGTAATAACACGTTTACTCGTGGCTTGAGAGAGTTACTGACCCTGCCTTAATGCCTAGATTTTTATGAGAACCAGATGAAATGCTAGGGAAAAAAAAGAGTGGAATGATAGAAAGGTCCCTGAAGTGACAGCTAAAAGACCTTGGCTGTAATCCTCATCTGGTCACTGATTAGCTCTGTGGTCCTGGCTGAGTCATTTGACTTCTTTGAATCTGCTTCATTTGCAAACTTAGTATAAATGATTTATATTTAACTTTTAATTGAGGTAAATTTATTTCAAAAGCATTTAGTACATTTAAGCCTACATTTCCTTAGCATTGTGAGGGAAGACCAACATAGCCTTATTCACAAATAGCTTATCTTCTTCATATGGACCGAAACCAAAACAGTCTAAAATTTAAAAAAAATGCCATTGTACTTGAGATGATTAAGTGCCTAATGAACAGAAGAGACTATCCGCACTAGAGAGTTTAGAGAAAAGAACTTCTCATTAAATAATATGACCTTTTCCCTGTCAATACAATAATAGTAAGATTGAGTATAGAACATCTAATTACGTGCTTGCATGTAGAACCTACTCATGAATATGCATGAGTAAATTAATGAAAAAAACAGGTGGATGAATCAATGAATTAGATTGTTTAAAATATTGATTATACCCGCAGAAATATTCAAAAGTGTTTCATACATATACACAGATGTATATGTGTGTCTATACATAATTATACACATATACACAATGTATATGTGTCTGTATCTGTGTGTGCATAGGTCTTTTTCATAAATGTAAAGGTAGCTTTTCACATAGGAGGAAAACAAATTTTTCAAGCAATATAGCTGACTTTATTAATTACAAGTACATTAGAGTTCTTATAATATGACCCACACCAAAATATGTAACAAATGATTTAAAAATTAATTGAGGCCATAAATAAAATAAAATATATGTGAATATTTATATTTATGGAGTGAGAATACATGTTCTAAATTCTATCTAAAACCAAAGGTAAGTCCAGGACTGGATGGCTTCACTGGGGAATTCTACCAAACATACAATGAAGAACTCATACCAGTCCTTCTCAAACTCTTCCAGAAGACTGAAAAGGAGGGAATACTCCCAAACTCATTCTGTGAAGCCACCATCACCCTGATACCAAAACCAGGCAAAGACACCACCAAAAAAGAGAATTACAGACCAATATCACTGATGAACATAGATACAAAAATCCTTACCAAAATATTAGCAAATAGAATCCAACAACACATAAAAAAGATTATACATCATGACCAAGTGGGGTTCATCCCAGGGACACAAGGGTGGTTCAACGTATGCAAATCAATCAGTGTAATACATCACATCAACAAGAGAAAGGACAAAAACCACATGATCATCTCAGTCGATGCAGAAAAAGCATTTGATAAAATTCAACACCCATTTATGATAAAAAATCTCACCAAAGTGGGTATAGAGGGAACATATCTCAACATC
Source organism: Camelus dromedarius (assembly GCF_036321535.1). Classification (NCBI taxonomy): domain Eukaryota; kingdom Metazoa; phylum Chordata; class Mammalia; order Artiodactyla; family Camelidae; genus Camelus; species Camelus dromedarius. The sequence goes on from NC_087444.1 coordinate 12,917,142, forward strand.
ATAAAAGCTATATATGACAAACCTACAGCCAGCATAGTACTCAATGGTGAAAAACTCAAAAGCTTCCCACTAAAATCTGGGACAAGACAAGGATGCCCACTATCACCACGCCTATTCAACATAGTCTTGGAAGTCCTAGCCACAGCAATCAGGCAAGAGAGAGAAATAAAAGGGATCCAAATTGGAAAAGAAGAGGTAAAAGTGTCACTATATGCAGATGACATGATACTATATATAGAAAACACTAAAAGGTCCACACAAGAACTACTAGAAATAATTGAAGAATTCAGCAAGGTAGCAGGTTACAAGATTAACGTTCAAAAATCAGTTGCATTTCTTTATACTAACAATGAATCAACAGAAAAAGAAAATAAAGAAACAATCCCCTTTAAAATAGCACTCAAACTAATAAAATACCTAGGAATAAATCTAACCATGTAGTGAAAGACCTATACATGGAAAACTATAAACCATTGATAAAGGAAATTAAAGAAGACTTTAAAAAATGGAAAGATATTCCATGCTCCTGGATTGGAAGAATCAATATTGTTAAAATGGTCACACTGCCCAAGGCAATCTACAGATTTAATGCAATCCCTATCAAATTACCCAGGACATATTTCACGGAACTAGAACAAATCATAATAAAATTTATATAGAACCACAAAAGACCTAGAATTGCCAAAACATTACTGAAGAAAAAGAAAGAGGCTGGAGGAATAACTCTCCCAGACTTCAGACAATACTATAGGGCTACAGTCATCAAGACAGCATGGTATTGGTACAAAAACAGACATATGGACCAATGGAACAGACTAGAGAGCCCAGAAATGAGCCCACAAACTTTTGGTCAACTAATCTTTGACAAAGGAGGCAAGAATATACAATGGAATAAAGACAGTCTCTTCAGCAAATGGTGTTGGGAAAACTGGACAGCAGCATGTAAATCAGTGAAGCTAGAACACTCCCTTACACCATACACAAAAATAAACTCAAAATGGATCAAAGACTTAAACATAAGACAAGATACAATAAACCTCCTAGAAGAAAATATAGGCAAAACATTATCTCACTTACATCTCAAAAATGTTCTCCTAGGGCAGTCTACCCAAGCAATAGGAATAAAAGCAAGAATAAACAAATGGGACCTAATTAAACTTACGAGCTTCTGCACAGCAAAGGAAACCATAAGTAAAACAAAACGACAACCTACAGAATGGGAGAGAATTTTTGCAAAAGATGAAACCGACAAAGGCTTGATCTCCAGAATATATAAGCAGCTCATACGACTTAATAAGAAAACAACAAACAACCCAATCCAAAAATGGGCAGAAGATCTAAACAAGCAATTCTCCAAGGAAGAAATACAAGTGATCAATAGGCACATGAAAAAAATGCTCAATATCACTAATTATCAGAGAAATGCAATTCAAAACTACAATGAGGTATCACCACACCAGTCAGAATGGCCATCATTCAAAAGTCCACAAATGACAAATGCTGGAGAGGCTGTGGTGAAAAGGGAACCCTCCTACACTGCTGGTGGGAATGCAGTTTGGTGCAGCCACTGTGGAAAACAGTATGGAGATTCCTCAAAAGACTAGGAATAGACTTACCATATGACCCAGGAATCCCGCTCCTGGGCATATATCCAGAAGGAACCCTACTTTAAAAAGACACCTGCACCCCAATGTTCATGGCTGCACTATTTACAATAGCCAAGACATGGAAACAGACTAAATGTCCACCAACAGATGACTGGATAAAGAAGATGTGGTATATTTATACAATGGAATACTGTTCAGCCATAAAAACTGACAACATAATGCCATTTGCAGCAACATGGATGCTCCTGGAGAATGTCATTCTAAGTGAAGTAAGCCAGAAAGAGAAAGAAAAATACCATATGAGATCACTCATATGTGCAATCTAAAAAAAACAAACAAACAAACAAAAAAAAAAACCAAAACAGAAACAGACTCATAGACATAGAATACAAACTTGTGGTTGCCAAGGGGGTAGGGGGTGGGAAGGGACAGGCTGGGATTTCAAAATTTGTGGATACTGACAGGCATATGCAGAATAGATAAACCAGATCATACTGTATAGCACAGGGAAATAAATACAAGATCTTGTGGTAGCTTACAGCAAAAAAAAATGTGACAGTGAATATATGTATGTTCACATACAACTGCTATACACTGGAACTTGACACAACATTGTAAAATGACTATAACTAAATAAAAACATGTTAAAAAATAAAATAAAATAAAACCGAAGGTAGAAGCCATAAAGGAAAGTAAAGGTAGACCTAACCATGTTAAATAAACCCTACTACCTCAAAAACATTCATAAGAAATATGCAAATGACAGACTTGGGTCATTTTGCAACAGATCTGATAGAGCTAATAGTCTTCATATAAATAACTCTTTCTATTAAATAATAAGAAATAAACTTGCAATGAAAAGATTTTTGTAAAGTGAAGGCTGAGGACATACATTTTTAAATTTACTAAAAGAGAGGAAAGCAATAGGTCGATAAACATGTGAAAAACTGTTCTACTTCATTAGTTCTTAAAAATTCAGATAGAAACAAATGATTTGTGTTGACAAGGGTGTGAGGAAATGGTCACTCACGTTTCCTGCTGGTGATCTTTCTGGTAGACAATTTAGAAATACCACAAGTATTAACAGCTTAAAAATGTGTGTACCCATTGATCCAGCAATTCCACCTTTAGAAATTTAACTTAAAGAAATAATTAGAACTAAGGCAAAAATAAATGTGCAAAAATGGTTGCCTAGGATTTATTTATAATCAGGTAAATTGAGAAATGGCTTCATAAGCATTTTGGCCAGGGAAGATGAAAAATCTGTGCAGAAATTTTTATAATCTTTTGTTAAAAGCAATCTGTCAATGTGCATCAAGAATCATGTATGTTAAAGTATTTATACTCTGACATATTCATTCACTTTTCTAGGAATTTCTCCTAAGGAAATAATTGGAAATACAGATAAAGCCAAATTCATGAAGATATTTGTTGTAACATTATAGCAGTTTATAATCCATTGTTGGACTATCAGCACTGAGTGAGCAAATGGCGGAGTCCTTAAAATAGAAGCATATGTGGCCATTATTGATGTTATTTATGAAATGTTTTCAATATCTTGGAAATATGCATTTATCAAATAAATGTTCAGGTGAGAAAGAGACTGTGTTTCTGGGTTCAAGCCAGCACTCTGCCATCATCTACCATGATTTCTCTGAGCTTCAATGTTTTAGTCCATAAAACGAGGTCATGCTTGTACATTCCTTATAGGGATGCTGTGAGGATTAAACAAAATAATGAATATAAAGTACTTAGCACAAGGCACATACTACTCAATAAGAACTATTAAATATTTTTAATGGGACACACGATTCCATAAAAGGATGGTTGTAACTGTCTGAATATACAGTGAAAATAGTTCACTGCAGCATTAATAGTCGTTATCTTGGAATGGTGCAATTATAAGTTATTTTTCTTCTGTATATTTTCCAGGTTTTTCTATTTTCGTAGTTTTTAAAATACATTGGTTTTGTGTTTTGTTTCGTTTCATTTTGTCTCCAAATGGTAGAAAGCAGACAAAGGGTTCTGAAAAGAAAAGAATAAATCAGACATGTAGCAGCAGCAGCCAGGACATGGGCCACCAGGGCAGAGCCAGCGCCATCTGCCACGCAGCAAGTAGCCAGAGTCCTGGCCGACGAGGTGTAGCCTGGTGGCCAGAGCAGTGGTTCTGCAGTTGTGATGTGCATCTGATTCAACTGTGGAGCCTGAGGACAGCAGAGATGCCGGGGCCTCACCTCCAGAGATTTTAATTTGGTAGGCCTGAGGTGGGATCCAAGGGCTGGAATTTTTAATAGCTATACCACCTGTGATTCTAACTCACACCAAAATTTGAGAACCCTTGGGCTAGAGCATGGTATTAATGAGGCCAAAGTTCCAGACTGCATCCCTAAGGGACTTCCATAGTTAGCTGCTTTGTGTGCCGGCAGGCTGCATGCCCGTTCTCTGCCATATGTCTGAGCAAGGCTCAGCCAGTTCAGGGCGTGAATGGAAAAGAGCACGTCGTCTCCTACCCTCTCTCCACTCCACACACACACTCTGTTAAACAAATAACCCTGAGCACATGTCCCATTATTGGTGAGTCATTAATAACACCCTTGCTAGACAGTAAGGGGACCTATTTTTAAAAGAAATGAGACCTTGACTGCTATATAGGATGGCTGTTAAAGATCAGGCGAAGCAGGTGCTATGAAAAAGTAATCCGCTTAATGAGATTCATGTTTAAAGGGCAGGGTCATTTTGCTTTTCCAATGGAGTTATAGAGTTTAGTGAGAGTTCACAATTGTTTAGTGTTCATTTGGAATCTTTCCGTATCTTCCTCATGTTTTTGTTGGTATCATTTATTTATTCACTCTTTTGTAACATTATCTTAAAACATAATGTGCTATGGGTCTTAGTTCATCTGAAGTTCACGGTGTTCCAGCGACATATAAAATGAACTGACCCAATGGGAGTCAGAAGTTTTTTCATCTAAGAGTTTCAACCTTGGCGCACTCAATAAGTGAATTCTTTGCAACACTCAGACATTTGATTTTTACTTGCCCTTTTGCAAAATCCATTCATGTTTGCTTTTGAAAATAACTTTTAATTAAAAACATCCCATGGATTTTACACTATGTTCAGTTTTTAATGTCAGAAAGAGGTTGCGTAATTACATTAGGGTTGGTTGGGATGTGCAGGAAGAATCATTTGTGTGTTTGCCTTTTTAAAATGGAGCCCAGTGGAGCGAGTTATGTCACTTTGATTTTCCTGTTGGTTTTGCTCAACCCTGTCTCTTTTCTTCTGGTCCCCTTTAGATGTGATTATTTTAAGCTTCATTACCTATATACCACTGGTCTATTCTTTTCATTCGTTGTGGATATATCCAACTTCACTCTGCTTCATTTTCGCAGATCCTCGTGCTTCTAGGATGGGTTGAATATCCACTTCTTCTCTAGGTGGGAAATATCAAATAATCTTAGTCTTTGTCCCTAGTTTTCCTGTGCCATAATGAAGATGCGTCTAGTGGCATTTGCTTATGCAGTTGAAACCTGAAGTGAGTAATGAGTTTGTGGTATGAGAGCGAAGAGAACATGCCTTGATATCTGCCCCACTTATCTTCAGTTCCCTCTTGTATTACAGTTATGGGAACACTCTATTTCTTCCTCTTTAAAACAAAGATGATAACATGGAATTTGCAGGTTTGTTTGTAAAGTAACAATAATGTTTATAAAGAATCAGGGGATAGTTGGCGTTAATAAATTGTAGCTAGTATAATGAATGCATATAAAGTAGATATATCTGTATAAAGTATATGAATAGTGACAAGCAGAAGAAGCTAGTGAATATGAGATGACACGATTGGGAGTCAACGTTGTTTCAATTAGTATTGTATTTAACGAGTATAAAGATACAGTATTCAGTTTAGGTTCCAAAAGTGAGCTACAGGTTGCCTAATGAAGTAGATAGTTTAACTATACTTTACTGCAGTATTTGTCCCTGTCAATCACCTTCATGCTCCTGAAACTTCCTATTCTCCTTACTCATTCTTCTTATTTTCTTTTTGCCTCTTTGGTTCATCCAGCTTTGTATCCTTTATATTCTCGTCCTCTCCGTGGTGTTATTACTCAGTTTCTATTCTTAGCCTTCTGAACTTCCCATTTTATTAGTCTTTCTTGATTCACTGGTGAATACCAGATCCACATATCCAGTTACCAGGTATCACCCAGTAACCCTGTACAAACATCCTAAAAGAGAACTCATTAAGTTTTCATAAAACTTTTTCCTTCAACTAATTGCCCATCGTGGTGAATGGTTTATCCCCATTTACACAGACACACAAACCAGAAATCTAGACTCTTTCAGTCTGCTTACTTTTCCTATCACTCACTCATTAAGCCAAGTCCTATGATTTTTGTTATTTCTTTTTATGTGGCATGATTCTTCCTTCCTTGATTGTCCCTCTGCCTCTCCTATATTTAGTGCCTGTCATAATTCCTGCCTCGATTTCAATAGCCACTTCATTGAACTTTCTGCCTCACTACCCTGCCTCCTTGCCGAACTGCCCTCTTAAACCTTCTGTCAAACTTGAGTGTAGCATAGATTTTAACTTAGATGTACCTATATTTAAGTTCCAGTTCCATCTCTTGTGGGCAGATTATTTAACTCATTTTATACGGCTGTAAAATAAGGATAACAAGATGCATATCATTAGGTTGTTGGGGCCATTAAATTTGAAAATGTATGTCATAGAAAGGAACCTTATAAATTGCACTTACTGTTATTATCTTCCCATGAAAATATGACTATTTCACTTCTCTCCCTAAAACCCCTTAATGATGCACAGTAACTTTTAAGATAAAATTCAGCCTCATCTGCTTAGCTGGTCAGTTCTCTTATGGCCTGGTCCTGTCTCTCGATTCTTCTTTCAGTAGTACCCATCTTAGGTCCTTCACTCTGCACTGTTTTATGTCTAAGCTATTTCCTGGATCCATAGCAACCTCAGGTGTCTCACCCCTCTCTGTCCTTAAACACATTCTTCCTGTACTTAAAGGATACTCTCTTCCCTGGTGACTGTGTTCTCTCCCTTCCAAATGCAGATATCACTGATTTATGAAGATTCTATTTGGCCTCATCCGGGCGACCATCCATTCTGGCTTGTCAAGGGTAGTCTTAGTTTACAGTTGCTGTCCCTCCATAATAGTTATTAGCACCACCTTTCATACTCAGAGAGTTGGATGATACGTTATCTGGTCTGGTCCCCTTACATAGACTCTACTTACGCCCAGGCCAAGCTAAGCATCCCCTATCACAAAATGAAATCTTCACAAAGCCTTACTGTTTCATAAAATCTCCCTTACCTGTCTCGCACTGGCCCACGAGCTCCTAAGATAGTCTAGTAAAAATTATAAAAATTTGAAAAGTGAAACAAAAATGATCAAATGAGGTTGCTGGTGATAGAAGAAGACACAGATGAATGGACTATGGATAATTGTTGAAGTTGGGTGACGGGTACAGAATGGTTCACCACACTATTCTTCTGCTTTTAGTCTGTTTGAAAATCTCATGTCAGACACTTAACAAATGGTGGTTCCTGGTACCCTGCTCTACTTGTGTGGAATCAAGATCACCAGGAGGGGAGCCCTGGAATCTGCCTTCTTGAGAAAACTCCCCAGGTGATTCTTATGTGCCCTGAAGTTTGAGAACCACTGGTTGAGATGTAAGGTAGCAGGGTTATTTCTCTAATACGTCTCTCTCCCCAAAATAACACTTGCTGCTGCTCAGGATGTTCAAGCAGAACCTTGACTTCAAGGATGAAAATACCAGCACATCAATCTCAGAGATGAACAGCAGTAGCAGCAACCCTGTCACACAGACAGAGCCAAGTTACCAGGGCTCAGAAATAAACCTGATCTATTTCGTGAAATAGAAGACATGGTTTCAGAAATTACCTACTTTTTTATCCCTAATGAAATAAAACAGGACATTGTCTCTATTGAGCAAAAGCAGGCCTGGGTAAGAAGAGCATGCTACATAATGAAAATGACAATAACTGAAATAAAAATCTTATTTGAAACTAGTAAAAAGCAGGCTTGACATTGCAAATAATCAAATCAGCCATACTCAGAATACTGAGAAAATGAAATCATGGCTTTAAAAAATGATGCAGAATATAATGGGCATAGAGGTCACTCATGAAGATAAAACCTATAGACTCAACAGACGGATCAAAATTAATCATTTAAGATGGAATTGTGTGTATTTTAGAATTCTGGGACGAAAATGACACAGAGGTAGCCGCTGAAAGAGTTTATCAGGGCCCAGGTGACTTAGTACTCAGGGTAATGGTACTAACTGTTCCTTGTGCTAATGTTTAAATTATGGAAGATGGTGATGATGAGTGTCACAAGTTTTAGAACAGAAAAGCTAGATTCCTTCAACAGCAGTTAACATTACCTTTCTTCCTAGTTCTCATCTGCATTTTCATAGGCCTAAAGATGATGGAGCAAGTCTAGTATTCCTGGGGGCGAGGGGCAGGGGGAATCGTGAGATGTTCGCATGAGAAGAATCATCTTAACATCACCGAAGTGAGGATGCACCTTCCAATCGTTGCTGTTTGGCAGGTGGCAGTTGTGACACAGTTGGCACTGTCTGCACACACACATCCTGGCTGGGATTCCTGTTGACGTAACTAGACAAGGGCAGCTTCTTAATGTTTCAAAAAACAAACCATTTCAGGGCAACAGGAAGAAGGAATGTGAGTCCCAGTTCTTGCCTGAAAACGTTCTGTTGGTATTTTCTAGTAATATCAAGAAAATGTAGGCATCACAACTTGCAAAAATAGGTGTTAGCAATCTGGGAGAAAAGTCTTGCAGTTGGTAAGCACTTTATTAAGAATGTTGCCTTGGGGTATGGGTTCAAGGATGTTCATTATTCTCTTCTATCTACCAGTATGCACCTTGGAAAATTTCTGAAATTAATTTTTTTCTTTAATTGGAAGAAGTAAAAGGAGCCAGAAGAGGAGGAAAAGAGATATGGATCCCCAATAATCCCCAATCACTCAGAAGATGATTTTGTGTAGAAAGGCATTGATACGGATAACTCAGAGTTTCAGGGTGACTCAGCAAAGTCAATATAACCAATTATATGTGTATTTTTCTTTCTATATATGCACAAGAGTAGTGATGCAAATTTAAACCTAGGTCTGGAGATATAAAGTATAAAGTAAAAATTCTGATAAGAAAGCATTATGTCACAATTTAATTTCAGATAATTTTTTTTCTTCCTTAGTAGTACATACAGCAGCACTTCTCATCATCAGTGGCATATTAGACTCCCTGAACTATGGAAATTATTACTTATTAAGCACTTGATATGTTCTGGGCACTGTTTTAGTGGCTTTACATGTCTTCTTTATTTCTTAAAAGTAAGATATTCTTACTATCCTTACTTTACAGAGGGGGAAACTGAAACACCAGAAAGTTAAATTAGTTAAAGTGTCCAATATCTCACACCTAGTAAGTGTCAGAGCCAAGATTCAAACCCAGGCACTCAGAGTCCAGTGGCCAGGCCCAAAACCACTGTCTCTCCCAATGACTTTAGTGGGAGGAACATCTGGTGCTCACTTTACACATGTCCAGTGAGACCTGGGGGACTTAAATAGCTTGACCAAAAGCAGGCAGTAAGTTAGTGATAGAATATAATCTGACCTTGTTCTATGGTCTTTCTTTTATAGCCACCACACATACACACACACATTATGAATATTCAAGCCATACACACACACACACACACACACAAAATTCCCATTATTGCCACTATTGGCAGCAAAATGAAAGGAAAGGAATGCAGTAAATTTTTAAGGAGAGCCAGGCTGTTCATGTTATTTACTCATCACAACAGTGCTTCAAGTTACCATTTTCCCTATCTAACAGCTGAGGAAATGAAGTCTTTGGAGAGGACAGGTAACTTATGCTAAGTTCCAGAGCTATTATGTGGCCAAAAAAAAAAAAAAAGAAAAAGAAAAAGACGTTTACTGCTGAAGTTCACAGTCTTTGATTTTCCAAAGATAATTAAGTACAATTACTAATCACCAAGACGGAGCTTTATTGCTGTAGCAGAGGCACAGCAGCAGCTTGCATTTGAATTTTGCCTGTAGATGTGGCTGCTTTGTCATATGCAATGTTTCCTTTAAAAACTGTGTCAATTTTAAATACTGAGAGATCAGCTAAAATCTGGACTTTTGTGGCTTCTCTTGAAAAATTAGAGAATGTGGTAGCCTTGGATTTAAATTCCTGCATGAAAACAATCAGCTGGAGCTGACTGGTGATTGTTCCCCTAACCCAGAGCCAGAGGTCTCCAGTTCCCCAGACCCCACACTCATTCCTTCCACACCCAGTGTGCTTCATGGCTTTACTCTGCCTGCCTGAAGTGTATGGGCTTTGAGTTTGTGACCTCAAATCTAAATGACTGTTGTAATTCAGAAAGCTGTTTACTTGAGGACAATAAACCATGACAATTGCAGACAACTCTTAAGATTTTTTAAAAGTCAAAAACAGTAGTTAGATCTGTTTTGTGATATTCAGAATGACGATAGTTCTATTAAAAGTGATCCAGATCAAGCAAGTGCTCCATTTCTTCCTTTTAAATTTGAGTTTTATTTGTGTCTTAAAAATTAACAAATTTTACATTCTACTGTCATGTTCTGTTAATCCCTGGACTAATTATTGGTGTATTTATTTCTTTTAAAAAGTGAAGTGGCAATAAAAATGCCACATAATGTTTAGATTCATTTTCGTATTTACTCTCAGGGAGCAAGAACTCTTATTATCCATGAAAGTCTACATATACCATTGTTTAAGTTGATATTGGTACTTAAAACTGACAGCTTTCAGTGACTGGAGGCTAGAATTTATCCTGGACAAACAGAAAAAAAAAAAGTAGAGGAGGAATGAGGAACAGCCTCCCAGTTCACATAGGTTATGGTTGCATTTTTGGCAGGGAACATCCGTCCCAAGTGGTCTGTTTCCTCTCCTGGTTGCCTCCAAACTCATTTCACGTGCACCTCATCAGTAAAAAGTAGGGAGCATATGCCATCAATATGTGTATGTTCTTTTAGGTAAAAATGGAATGCATGTTCTGCACTAACACATTTTAAACATTATAAAACACTGAAATAAGATAATTTAAAGCATGAGATAATGCAAGTAGAAAGAGATGTTCCAATCTTTTCTTCAACTCCCCTGACAGGCTACTTTGTGCCCTCTTCTTAATTGTGTCTACCCAACTGTTTCCCAAAGTCTACTGTATGCAACACCAGCTCAACGTCATTTTAATAAGTATAAGAAAGGATTAAATTGTCAAGTAAGTTTCAGAAATCCTAGGTTAAAATTAGATAGGTTTCCTTGCCACATGGCTACTCATCTTTAACACAGAATCCCACAGTGAGTTCTTATGAGGAGAGTGCCTGCAGGGCTAATATTCCTTGAAGACCCCTTTGGAAAATCCTACTCTATTCAAGTTCCCGAAACATCGCCTTTGCTTGCTGTTTGCCATCTCTCTAATGTAGAGTTCCCATATCATTCCCAAAAGATCCTGGACACCAGTTCCTAACCTCTGAATTGCAAGCCTTTCATCTCACTGATTCTTCCCTTCTTTCCTAAGACCATATCCTCCCCTTTGCACCCAGAACCTGGTATGCTTTTTAATAAGCCTTGTTTGGGTCTTAGCCTCAGCTCTCTTCTTATCCACGCAACTGGTATATTTTGGTTTTAGACGAGACTTGCCTACCTAGGTTTATTCCAGTTTCTAGGATGAATCCTGGACTTAGGTAAAAGGGATTTGAAATAGATATCCTGTACAATTTGAGACTTGCCACGAATTAACTCTTCCTGCTTTGTCCTGACCATGTGTAGGAACACCTATTCAGATAGCCTTTTTGTTTCTAGGACCCAGTTCCCACTTTGTACTCCACTGATGATAAGCCAGCGATGGTAACCTGCCTAGCAACTGATCATTTCAAGGAAAATATTTTAAACTCTTGCTATACAGAGAATATGCTTGCCAGGGACTGGAACAAAGTAAAATATCAGTTAGGGTCTGTTCAGGAGCTACTGTAGTGTACCAATATTTTGGTCATAAGAAACCAACAACTAAGATTTGGTTCTGTCCACTAGTGGTTCTGCCACTATCTGAAGTGCAGCCTCCATCTAGCTCACTTCTGTCTGTTTCCTCATCTGCAAAATTAGAATAATAACAATACATTCCTCATAGGATTGGTTAGTTTGTTTTGAGAATCAAATGATTTAATATATGTAAAGTATTTGGAATAGAGTACTTAGAACAGTCCTGGTCCACAGTAGATTCACAATAAATATCAACTTTCATCATTGTTGTTGTTATAAACAAATCCACAGGTATTTCTTCTGAAGAAAATTGGGCCTATTTTTGTAATTCAGTAAAAACCGTATGTTTGTGTTTCATTTGAGAACCAAAACTGCACATTTTGTTTTCTGGTTTTAATATTTTTTTAAGTATTGCTCAATACTGATTATTCTTAATATATGTCAAAATAGTACAGTTGAAAAGTAGCATTGACCCACTTTGGTCTTATGAGTTTGGCTCCTCATAATTATCCTGTCCATTGTTTTTGTTTACTTTTTTTTTCTGACACACCAGACTCTACAGAGGCAGTCTCTCCTGACAGAATGCTTTGTCTTGAAGGCAACGCCGTGAATGAGTCACTAACATATTCATCCCTTCTTTAGGTTAGCTTGGTGTTGCTTGATATCTCTTTTACTCCAGTAGTAAAAGGTGATCTGGCCATCGTAGGTTAATAAATTATTGCATTAAAAGTTTGGCAAAGTTTATTTTAAATCGTGGGCTGTCCACCATTCAATAAGCAGTGCAAATATTTTCCCTCACCCTGTAGGCTCATGAGCCATCAAATACTGTACTAAAACAATACTGATCCTTCAGCAAGATAAAAAAAAAAAAAAGAAAGAAAGCTGGCAATAAGGACAATGCAATTTTGCACTTTAATATCTAGTATTAGATCCAAAGACCAATATAAAATAATCTAATATTTAAAATTCAATATCTTCTGACTTCCCAGTTGTGATATCACTTGAGTAGACCAGTGCAATCCATTCAAGACAAGTGGATTTTCCGCCAGTATGGTCCTGAACGAATATTGAGGAAGATCTGAAATTGCCTAAAATCAATCCTTATATTGGCTTCTTTAAGTGAGAGTTAACCACAACAGATTAATGAAATTAGAAGGTGAGGAACAAAGGAGACATTTATTCAATGATTTTAGTCATAGAGAATCCTGGCTACTAACTAAAAAGATTTAGCCAATAAATAAGAGAGCTTTTTGCATTGTGCATACGTCCTGTGTTTACAAAAGCATAATGTAGATACCAGCTACTTAGTCCCATACTTAACCTTTCTTTCATGAGCGTGTTTAGCCTTTCCTTTTCCACTACATTTATTTGCACTCTGTCATCAAAACTGATTAGTCTTTAAAGTGCCTTGCTTGATCTTTTTCCCCATTTAAACTATTACCCTATTTTCCTTTCTTTCATTTCCAGACTTCTCCAATGCTACTCTGACTCTGCCTCCCTACTTCTTCTGTTTCCTTTATCATTTCACCATTCTCTACTGAGATACTTTCCACTTCAACACTCTATTGTGACAAGTATTTCCAAGGTCATTGACAATGACTTTCAAGACAAATCAAAAGATTTTCTTATTTCTTATCTTCTCTCAAGTATCTGGCACTATTGATCACAAACTCTTTTTTTTTTTTTCCCCTTCTGGTCTTTTAAAATAATTTTTTTTTAAATCTAGGATAGGAATTGCTTTTAAATTTTCTTGGAGATCAGATTACATTTTTATGTCTCTCCTGTACGTACATTCAGATATCTAGAGTGATCTAAATTATATATATAAATTCAAATGTGGGTTGTAAACTGCCAATAAAATCAGGTCAGACTAAATGATGTATTCACATTTATGACCAAATATATGGACTCTTCCTTCTTCTAAGGGAGTTAATTCCCTACATGTTTGATCCCGAAGAGGTTCCTCCAGTACGAGTAACTTCCTCTTCTACCCCTAGATTCTGGAATAACTTATTAATATTGTGGTTGAGGAATTTCTGATTACCTTTCTGGAGGCATGTAAATGCATCCTTGTTGCAGTTTGTTTTTTGACCATCCAATTCATATTCTTTTCATGTAATTTTGGGGGAGCTCTTTGGTCCTTGTGGCTCTTCTCCCTTTGGCCTTCCCAACCATGAAAAGCACAAAGCTCAGACAATTCTTCAAAGACTCCTTATCACTCTGTTTCTCATCTTAAAACTTTGTTTTCACCAGCTAGTCAGGCTATGTTTTCCATGCCTTTTTTTGATCATCACTATCATCGTTATTATTGCTTTGTGTGTGTGTGTATGTGTATGTGTGTGCATGTGTATATGCTTATCCCCTTTCCTAGACTCCTGCCCCAAGCAAACACATCAAGAATGTCAAGTGCCTATTGGTGTGGATGGTGAAGGTCATTTCAATCGAATTTACAAAATGTGGAAGAACCACCATGAATGTTCACTTGCTAGACAGTTGTTTCCTTAATCACATCTGGTTGATTGTTTAAACTAGTATTGCCCAAGAGAAATATAAGATACCCATATAAGTAATTTTCAGTTTAACAAAGATAAAAAGAAATAGGTTAAAGTAATTTTAATATCTTCTATCTACCTAGTATATCCAAAATATTATCATTTCAACAGGTATCAATATAAAGTTACTGATGAGGTATTTACATTCTTCTCTCTTTGTATCAAATCTTTGAAAAATAACATATAATTTATACTTACATCACACTCATTTCAGACTGGCTCCATTTCAAGTGTCTAATAACCACATGTAGCTTGTGGTTACCATATTGGAAAACATGGGTGTGAACTATTAAAAGGAAAAGAGAATGGAAGTGGAAGAAAATGAATCTGAATTTCCAACTCTATTTCAGTTTTTGTGTTAAGTGTGGTTTTTCTTTTCTTTTCTTTTTTTTAATATATCAGCTACTTTAATTTTTACCTGAGAGGGAGATATAGTCTCTGTTATATACTTGAGCATACAGATGACCAGAAAAGTTAGATAATTTCTCTGAGTTCACTTTGCTCATAAATTCAGAAGTATGATTTCAGTCTCAGGTTTGATCTCTTCCCATCTGGATTTTAATTACACTGAATTCTGAGTTGGCTGGCAGGGTGGGAGGATTGTGGGTTTTTTTTCCTAGATTGGCCATAGCTGCTATAACAGATTTGATCCTGAGAGATAAATAGGGTGTTCAGTAAGAGCCATCTGGGGATGTTTTATATTTGTCCACAAAGGGCACCCTGAGAACTTGTATAGTTACATCATAAATAATAGGAGTGCTTTTGCATTTGGATTCCCAAGAGATTGACGTGTTCTATGTATTCAATGAAGAGATTAACTTCACACCTCCATTTTATTAGTCCACTTTGAAGAATGAGTATTGAACTATTTGGTGGAAACACTGGACTCTGTAAAGGAGGCTTTTATGAGAGGACTAGTTGGAAAGGCCACAGACAGGAATAGCAATGATAGTGATGACAGTGATCATGATAATAGTAATTGCTAACATTTACTGAGGTCTTACTATGTGCCAGGCACCATATTAAGCTTTTTTTTTCTTTTTTTTTTTTTTTTACATATTAGCTCGTTTAATCCTCACAAAAATACCATGAAAGTGTATCATTATTATTCCCACTACATAGAAGAGAAAACAGAGACATAAAGAAGTTGGGAGGTAAATCCTGAGAAAGATAGTTCTGTGCTCTTCTTCACCACAGGAGAGGCTGAGAGTCCTTGATAGAATAACCATTTGTTCCAGCCATCCAGGCTTGAAAATAATGGTTCCATCTTTGTCCCACACTGATATCCCCAGTCATCACTGGTATGCAGCTCACAAGACTTATCTTTAACATATTCCTAACCTGCTCCTATTTTCACTGGTTTCTGTTTACTGCCTAACACTTAGCCCTGTTCATACTTCCACTCAGGTTCATCCCACTTCCTTTGGTGTTGGCCTCCCCTCTTCTGTGACTCCTTTGGGGAGGGTAGCATACCTTGTTTGTTCCTTGGGTTGCAGTTCCCAGCTCTAGTTTCTTGTTGAAAACATGACTGGGTCCACTCAGCTTCTTAAGGATTTTCATCACAACTTCTTGGCTCCTAAGGATTCTGTTTTGACCTCCAAGCTCTTGGGCCTTTGTTTTTTAAACTAGAGTAATGTGTAAGGAGGATGTTTGAAGAACCCAGAGAGCCCAGCTGGGTTTGTAATGAAATAGGCAGGTAGTGACTAAAAGGAGATAAAGAGAGGAATGGGGAGAAACCAAGAGAGAGAAGGAAGCCTAGGCAAGCCAAGTTTGAGACCAAGTTAATGGGAGCTTGGAGTGAAGTAGGAAGGATTTGGAGATCAGTAATTATGACATGTGAGACATTTGGAGAGAAATGAAGATGGAGAACCTGAAAACGTTTTGTTGTACATTGTGAATTAAATCTCTATGGCATTTTCTTGATTTTCAGTTACACTGGCTACCAACCTAACATTTTGCAAACTCTGCTGGGATAGGCAACAATAGAGTCTCAATCTTACACTAGTTGCAGACTGAGACCTCATTACCAACAGTTTTACTCTCTTCCAGGCATTAAACTTTGGTGTCACCGTTGATTCTTTCTTCTCCTTTCTTCTCCACTTCCAATCAATCTAATTCCTGCTGACTCTTTCATCATCTTTCTACTTACTTTAGTCCAACTCCCTGTTCTCACACCTAGATTATTAAAGCTACCTCCTAGCTTGCTTCCCTACCTCATCTATTTCCCCTTCCATCATATCCTGCACTGCAGTTACCATGACATTCCACTGTCCCTCAGGATGTCTCAGTCCCTGTCCTAGACTTCAGTGGAAATAGACTCACCTAACTGTAGGTCAGTTCTGGACCCTTCTGGCTTCACAATGAGATCTCTTGGTTTGGAAGTGAAGTATGAACTAATGTTTGAGATTTAGGCAGTCTCTCTAAATAAAAAGTCTTCTCTGCCTGATGTTCTAGAAGCAATCATGCAGCATGTAGAGAGTTGAAGACATTAGAAGACAGAGACTTGCTTCTTTAATTTTTGAGAATTTTTATTATCTTATTAAATGAAAAAGCTATTTACAGAAAACTTACTTTTCTTTATTCATTTGTCTGCTCATCATTTATTGAGTATCTGCTGTGTACCTGGGATTTTGCTGGATGTAAAGAAGAATAAGATATGTCTAGGATTATTTGTATGCCCACTCCTAGAATTCTGACTGAATCTTACTTTTTAATTCTTCTTCATGACTTGAATGAGATTAGTCCTAATATTGGGCTCAACTTGATCCTTTTGTTTTCTCTAGGAAGGAATCAGGAAAACCAGCGAAGAAAGCTGTGTGTGGGACACCTGCTGTGAAAACCACCAATGGCTTTCTGTTTTCCAGTTAATCAAACCTGCACACTTCTACCCAGCTTTCATTGCTCTCTAAAATCAATTTCACGTTGTATATTTAAATGTATCTCCCACTAGCTCACAGACCATGCCCTGGCCTATCAAACATTGGGTTCATTTTCATATTTACAGATATTAGCTTGAATAGGTTCCATGACACATCTGAATCTTAGTTTCTTCATCTGTAAAATTAGAATAATACTTGCATCATAGGGAATTGTTAGGATGAGATGACAAATATAAAGCCCCTCTCACAATTCCTAACCACAAAAGGTGTTCAATGATCATTGATCCCTTCTCCATTCCAAAAAGAACATGTCTTCTTCACCTGTGCAAAACTGAGACATCTTTGAAAGCCGACTGTGCCTTCTCTAAAGCTTTCATAATGACTTTCTTTTATACCTCTTTTTAACAATAAATGTTGCATAAATGTTCTGTGAATTAGACAATTAATTTCTATTTAACCTACTCAAAATAGCCCTGTATAATAAATGTTCTTACTTTCAAAGTAATACATCTATCCAATTTTGTCTTGCTGCTACATTATAGCTGAAAAGGAAGAATCAACCTTATTATAAACTAATCTAACATAATGCTTAGCATATGATAGTTGCTTAATATTTTTTGTCATTTAATTTGCTTTGGTTGCTGATGGTGTATCTAGTAAACTGACAGCCACTCCAGCCTTGCAAATAAATGAAGATTATATTTATTGTTGGTAATACACCAAGGGACTTACGTATCTGTTGATCTGAATAAAATACATTCACATTTTAATGAAATATTGGTATACTATAAATATAATCAACATTGGTATATTATATCAATATTTTATATTTAGATATAATATGAAGCAAGTATATATATATATATATATATATATATATATATATATATATATATATATGGTTTAAACTTGGGCAAGAAAATTATATTTAGAGAAAATGCATTTCAAGGTTAGAAATGCTGAGAATAGAACATTTGGAGGGGGAAAGGGAAATGAAAAGAAAGAATAGAAATGAAGAAGGAAGAATAGTTTTAGTTCAGCAGGCCCTAAAATGTACTACCTGTGTCCCAGACAGTGGCAAGACCAGGTTTTAAGATCCTAGAGCCTACGCAGTTCTGGGGCCCTCTTTTAAAAAGAGAAACGCAAGCACACACACACAGAATTAGTACCAGGCGTGAGAAGCAGCTTGTATAACTGAGTGGCCCTGAGGTTTAAGCTTCATTAGTTCCTTGATGAATCAGCCTCTGGACCCAGGTAGAAAGTCCAGAATCTCTGTAATTAGGAGAGCCATTTTAGCTGTAGCGCAATAAATAAAGACCACTTCCCTCTTCTTCAAAAAAGTACGTGTGCTTTCTTGTTTTCCACCCGTTCCCACCTTACACATCTTAACACTTTTTCAAGGATTTGCACTACTGAGGCACTGCCATTCCTGGGCATTTTAAAATTACAGCCACCTCATTTGCTTCTTCTTCCCTCAGTTTTATTTAGTTCTCCATATTGTCCAAGAATAAATCAAACTTTCGGTATTCAGCTACTTCTGTAAACTCAGAAGGATGCTGTGGGTTGGATAAGTAAGGCAAGGTGGGATGAGAAAAAGAGATCTTCAGATCTAAAGCCACTAAAAGAAATACCACTGTGACTGTGGAGAAAAATGAAGATCAGATGAACACCAGGAAAGAACTGGGACATAACTGCAGCTCATGCCATTTGTCTTTGTCCTCCAACCTCACCAGAAGTCCCTGGAAATGTATCAATCACACACATAGGCACTCTGCACTTGGAGCTGGACTCTTTGTTTTTGTTTTTTTATGCAGTGAATTACATCAAACAAATTCCATCTAAAACTTAGGGAGCTAGGAAGTTCTTTAAGCTTGGTTATCTGTTTGATCCCCAATCACCAACCTATGGGCAAATCCTTCCCACCTTAATCCATACTTTAAATCTACTTAATTTAGCCTATTTCCTTCCTGTCTTTCAGTCTTTCTGCTTTTCCTTCTTTAGACCCATAAATTTTTGTTGCACACTTGTTACGTGCCAATTCTTCTCAAAGAACTCTGGAAGAGACATAAAAATAAATAATTTGAATTTAATATGTGAGTAATAATGCACATGGGCCACTGTATATACAAATACACTCATAAGTTGGTATAACTGGCTCATAAGGTGTGAACATGAGTGAATAAAAAAATTAAAAATACAGGGGCCAGATCTTGAAGGATCTTACAAGCTATGCTAAGGAATTTGAATTGTACTCATGAAGGTAATGGGAAATCCATTAAAGAGCTCTAAGAAGGGGTGTGATAAAGTTAGACTTGGATTCTAGAAATATTACTGTAGCAGCTATGTAGAGAATAGTTTAAAAGCGGACAATGAAATATGGAGAGATAACATTTAAGACACTATTACAGTAGTTCAGGAAAAATATTTTTAAAAATATTTAAAATGTTAAATAACTAAAGAAAGCATTGGCAGTGTGAACAAAGCTGTGGTGATGGGTTGCATCTAGAGAACTTGGTTGGTGAACAGATTGAAGAAAATGAAAAAAATAGAAAGTGACTCCCAGGTTTCTTGCATGGGACATGGAAGAATTTGGTGTCATCCTCAGAGTCAAGGAATACAGGAGGGAGGAGCATGTTTAATTACTAATTACTAATTATTGAGCACTCTCACTGCATGCCAAGGAGATGCCAAACACTTAGCATACATGATGTAATTTTATCTCAAATTAACATCATGGAGTACACATTAGTATATTGAATTTAAAGAAGCAGAAATCAAGGCTCAAAAACTCCTGTATTTTGTCCAAAATTGCATAATAGCTTAGAGGTAGAGCTGGAGTTCAAACGTAGGCAGATCTAACCCAGAGCCTCAGTTCTTAATAAATAATACACCAGTGTTTATCAGAGTGTGGCCTAGAGGGTATCTGCGTCAGAATCAGCTAGAGTACTTGTGAAATTAGGCTCCTGGGTCTAACTCGGTCTATTGAAGCAGAATTCCTGATGGGTGGGGACTGGACTCACCAGGTGTTTCTTATGCACCTTCAAATTTACATACTGTTGCAATACATAGTACATATTATGACTTGAGGGAAGGAGGATGACAAATCTACTTTTTTTTTTTAATACGGAGATTTTGGTGTATGGAGAATGCCGCCTGGATTACCATAGGGGTGGAGAGCAGCAAATATTTTCAGGCTGGAATTTGATGCTGGGGCAGTTTAATTTACAGTTCTCAGTCTTGATAAGGCCAGTGGTGCTGCAGCCACTCCTGGATGGTTTGGACGAAGTGTCATATGCAGGAAAGGTGGTGGAAAGGAGTAAGTTACCACCCAGTCGAGCCCCCCAGACTCCTCCTCCTTCACACTCTTGTTCAGGGGGTTTTGACACCTACCTCCAAATCTGCCCCCAGCATGAAATGTCTCTGTGGGTTTTTTTTCTTCTAAAAATGTTCCACAGTGTTGTTTTTTTTTTTTTTTTTTTTTTTTGCATTTTACTCCATAAAATGTTTATTTGTTTTTAATATAAAAATATATTTAATTATGTACCAAGAGGTGAAACCCCAGGAAGTTGCACAGGGTTGTTAGTGACTCTGTTTACCCTCAAGGACACCTGATGCTCTAAGACCATGAGGAACCGATTTGAGAAACATGTGATTGTTGCTTGTGTAGATCTAACCTTCATTACTAAATGGTGAACGTTTAGATGTATTATTTCTGTGTTTTTCACAATGTTTTGAAAATAGCAATGGTACCTAGTAAACAGCTAGGGAACTAGGAAGAGAGGAGTTTGGAAGAAATGAGTATGGGAAATCAGAACAGACTCACCAAAAACCAATCACCTTTGAGTGTCACTTGAGGAAGATCTCTTTGTGCCTCTCATGGTGAAGTGATCCCTTCAACAGAAGCTGCTTTGGTCTCCCCATACTCTCTGGTGGTTTTCAGAAGATGGACTTCAAGCGGATCTTAGACTTGCTTTCTCGTGTGAGGGAGAAAGGAATCAGTTTTGAGAATCAAGTCAGATCTTTCAGAATTAGAAATGCCCAGTCTAATTCTCACAATGCAAGGTGGTGTCAGGACTCAGTATTCCCACCTGCCTGGTACTTGGCTCACTTTATTTCTTTCGAGTTGCTTAAACTGCTGATGGCCCCTACTTCAGCTTTGTGTTATTAACATTTAACTGTCTGTGTTCTGGCCTATTTTGAGCCTGTAAGATAAAAGACTGTACCAAAGATTAAAAAAAAAATTTTTTTTGTGCCAAAGATTTTTAAATGATATTTTTTAAGAAAACAAAATTTAAAAAGCAATTGCTCTACCAGTTACGGTAGTGTCAGCTCACTGTGGTGTTTTTATGTAGGTAGTCACTTTTGAACCCACTCGATTCTGTGAATATTTCTTCTTCAGTTCGTGCAAAATAACGACTTAGGTTGCTGTATAGGAATCCATTTTAGTGGCTTGTGACCTGAGAATTTTATTGGCTCCTTCCTAGAAACTTGGTCTTCTTGACCTCTGCGGCCTTCACCAGTTTGAAAATCCTAACCATAACCCTCTGTGGGGGTTTACACAGGTGTCTGTTATGGCCCGTAATCTGTGATGCGGCTTCCTGCATTCTTGTTGTAGAAAGGTTAAGCCCTCCTGTCTTTATTCCTGAGTGAAAAAAGTCCACATGCGGTTAGTATTGTCAGCGAGCAGATGGGAACAAGCAGGGAGGCATCTTTGTGATGAGCAAGGGGCTCCATTAGAAAATGGAGTAGTCGGTTTTTAACTTCAGAGTTACAAAAATAAAATTCTTTTTCCTCTGTCATGCTTAGAGTGGCCATACTTCCCAAACTAAAATTTGGGATGCATTCTCTCGACAAATACACAGGTGCTTTTGTAACAGCAGTTTCAGGATATTTCAGTTGGGACGGTTCCATAATCTTCAGGCTATACTGTTATTATGTACATGCCCCACCTTAAGACCCAAGGTGCCAGTTAATAGGGCAGGTTACAAAGTGAGATGGCAGTGCCATCTGAAGAGATTGCTGCCCTTTATGTCCAAAGGGACAGTGGACAGCTGGAAACACACTGCCCTGTGGGCCTTTCTCATCTGAGGACACGGAGAGTCTGTCCCCATAGTGGTGGTCAGCAAGGCCTGTCAGTGCTGGTGGCACTGACATTTATCTCTCAGATTTCTGGAAAGGATGTCCAGTGTCTTGGGTTGTACTTACCTCTGGTTCTGATTTCTCCCTGTTCTCCCGAATGTCAGTAACAAAGCCATAAGGCCTGAAGGGGGCACCTCGGCATGACTGATTAAACGTCGGCTTCCACACTTGCGGTTGTCTGAATTCTTCAGAAAAGTCTTGAAGGAGGGGACCTTCCCCTGTATTGTAGCCAAGCAAGAATCCAGAAGCAGAAGGACTTGGGGCAAGGAGACGTGACCAAGAAGTTCTAAGAAGGAGCTGGGAGTGGGAGTCCCTCCAACCCAAAGTTATCCCTCTGGTATTGAGAGGTCAGTCACCAGGCTCCCAGGAGCTCTTCTGCTTGGTTGGCTCCGAAGGAGCTGTGTTGAAGGAGGAGAAAAGGAAGCAATCTCCTGAAGGGGACAGCCCCGCCTAGCAGCTACAGCCTGGAACTCATGGTCATCTCTCTCAGACGAGCAGTGGGCTGCGCTATCAGCTTCTTATCCCTTTGAAAGCCTTGCATCAGCAAAGCCATAGCGATGTCTACTTCAAAGTCACAGTGGGAGCAGGCTGGGAGTGCTGTCCCAGGATGCAGTTTCTGGTCCCCTTGCCTTCGTGTCCTTTCTTTACTGTCACTTACCGATGAAACAAGCAAGGACGAGCCAGATGCAGATGGGTGCGAGGCAGCTCTGTCTCAGTGTTTTTCACAATCTGTGGAAGTGTTAACCCAAATGCTTCTCACAGCCGCTTGTAAGTACATGTCTGCTTGGCATGTAGTTTACAGCTCAGTAACAAATCTCCTGTGAGAATTCCCTGCAGCTCCAACTGTCATTCCCAATAGTTTGCCAATGGGTGAAGCTTGGAAAGGCAAGTTCAAAATGGGAGGAAACACAAGTGTGACATTAAATACTGCTTATGTAGGATTTTCTTTTTTAACTCTGAAGGGTCTAGCAGATCTTAGGTGAAAAGGATGTTCTTTTCAAAGTATCACCATAAGGAAGGCTCTTCCATCAATAGAATCAATAAAATCACGTCTAAAATTTTAATTATCTCTCTAAGTTCTGAAAGCACATTAAAAGAAGAATAACAACATTCCACTTTGGCTACAAAGTGCTAATTAATAACTAACTTCAATTCTCCCAGAGGTAAAATATTAACATTATTTTTAAATAAAATTAGGCATCCCAATCTTCTTCTAATTATTATAAATGTATTTAGCAGCAATATCTGTTTAATTATTTAGGCATCTCTTAATGGTGTAAATAGTATCAGCACAATCATAAACATTTTCTGCTTTGTCCATAGACAATCAGCTAAAGGTCTGTTGCTTGTAGGACTTAAATTAAGATCTATTTAAGGCTGCCTGCTGGCCACAAAATAATTACTTACACTTGCTAATGCCTTTTTCTGTCAGATTCAGCAGCAAGAAGCGTTCTTTGCTTTCACAAGTAGGGAGAGGTTATTTTTCTTATATGAATTTTATTGTTGATGGTATTAGAGAGGATTAGGATGTGGTAGAAGTAGTTGAAATTTTAATTAATCTAATCCCTTTAAGAGCAATTGTTTTCATACTGATAATTCTCTTTAACAACAGTACTATAGATCACACCCACGTGAAATACTTACACTAAGTATTTTAGCATGTAATCTCCCCTCCTGAGTTTCTAGAATGGTAAGATTTTCAGCTTCTTTGGCTTGCTTCTTTTGCTTTCTTTGTCTTTCTCACCTAACATGCAGGGTTCCTTCTCAGTGGACCAGAAAGAATTTTTTTTTTCTCTGCTAATTTTCTCTCAATGTCATTATCTCTCAGTAAGTTATATGGCCATCAAATCATGAATCTCCTAAAAGAGCATGGATGCTATGAAACAAGAACAGTTCAAGTTTTGTTTGTTTGTTTGTTTGGTTTGTGTCTACAATCATTTGCTATAGATTCTCATTTGAAAATATTTGTTTATCCATCAATTTCAATAAATGGTTATGCTGCTGAAATTATCACTAGGAGTAGAGTCAGATGAAGGATGAAACTGCCATTTTGGTCAACCTCTGATTATCTCCTGTGTAAATTGGGAATTGTTCTTAATCTGCTCAAATGTCATGTTATCAAGGAGAGACTTTCTCCGACCTCTCAATATAAAATTACAATCAGTATCCTGTCTCCAATACCATTCTCCCCTTTAATTGGTTTTATTTTTCCATATAGAATTTAAGATTATGTAAGATTATAAGTCATTATATATCTGTTTCTTTAGTACATCTTCCCGAACTAAGATGGAGACTCTGCTAAAAGCAAGGAGTTGGATTTGTTTACTGTTGTATCTTGAGAGCCAAGACAAGTGCCTTAAATATAGTAATATAGTAGGCAATCAATAAACAATTATCAAATACATGAAGCTTTTCTCTCATTTTTCAGGTGCCTAAAGCACCAGATTGGTGCAAAGAAATGAAAATTTCCCCTTTTCCTGGCATGCATTTTGATGGCTGACAATTTGGTTTAAGTATAAGCATTTGTTGTGGGCTGGCTGTCCTCTCAGCCCAAGTGGAAGGGTATCCCTCTGGAACAAAAGCAGAGATTGAGTGCTGAACGTGGCCATGTCTTCATTAAAGGACTAAAACTATGGGTTGTGCCCTGCTGTTTGGCACTCACATGTTTACAATTCTAAGAGTCACACAAAGCAGGGGATCTAGAAGGATGCTCTCCAGGACTCTACTTGTATGGTATATAAATAGGGGTTACTAAAACAAAAAGGGGTTCAGTGGTCAAATAAGTTTCTGAAACTAGGTAGTACATGAAGCTAAGGAGGGCTGTTAATTCAAGGCATCTCAGATGTGAGATAAGGCTCATTAGAGCTCTCCAAGGCAAGAAGACCTTGGACTGTGTTTTCCAAACTCATCTGGTCTTGGGTCCTTCCTTTCTACCCACTCTTGTTGCTAAGACTGGGCTGCATCATAGGGAACTCCATAGACTTGGGAGTTGAATGGGCCAGATCAGGTGCCAGAGAAGCAGGTTCTGACTCCGCCTCTTACTGACTCTGTTATCTGACCTTGGGCAAGCTACTTAACACCCACCCCTCTATGCCTCACCTCCTCTTCTGTAAGGAAGGGATGAAAAGGATTGCCCAGCATAGTTTATGTAAAGGAACTGACCTGTAAGTGCTAAATAAATGCTGGTTATTGTCAACACCCTTCATCACATATAGGAATGAATGCTTTGAGAATAGATATCTTCAAGCATATTTTCTAAGACAGGTTTGCTAGCATCGACCCATACCCAGAATCCGCCGACTATGCCTCCTTCTTTGTCTCAGCACCCTGTCCCTGTCTGAGAAGCTCTGTGTATTTATGTAGAAGTCAAAGAAATGCTGTCTTTCAACAAGACTTAATACAAATGTCTGACAACTCACTTTGGAGTATCCCACAGAGTTGATTTCTTGTATTTCCATACCCTTGACCTCATACGAAGACACTTTTGTCAGGAGAAAGGTGGTAGCATCCAAGCTAATGATTGTGCAGATGGCTACATGCTGACAGATTTTGAAGTGACCATATTTTCTTTCAGTAAATTTCAAATGAAGGTGTGATTTGTGTAAATCTGACCCTTTCCAGTAAAATGTGCATTTCCATGTATTTAGAATTTATAAACCCTGACAGATTCCACAATATTTATAGCCCTCCGTAAAAAGCCTTTGCCAGTTTTCAGAGCTATGCATTTGGCTCTCTGGTATGCTTAAGAAAGTTTAAATAATAATAAATTTGGTGATTTATTCCACCTGGAACAGAAACTTATTTCCCCCCCTTTGGCTCATTTTGAAGGGGATATTATAAATAGTGCCACAGACGCTGGGATCAGGAACAGGGAATTGAAATTCGAGACAGAAGTGCAGAAACATTTTCATTATCACTGATGCCTTGGATGTATATTTAAAACAGTTCTGTTCCTCAGATAATGTACCTTCTCTCCTTTCTCCTGCCCCATCTCAATTACCCTGAGTCCCCCAAACCTGTTGCCAGTTTTAGGATTCAGCTGCATTAACGGGAAAGAGAGAGCAGAAGCAGTAGCTGACTAGGTAGGAGAAAGCCCCCTCTAGGGAGGCCGAAGCCATTCTCCAGTGTTCGTCTCACATTTCTCAGGAGTCAGCCAGTAACTGAGCGTCGATGTCTGAAGTGTAAATTCATTGTTTGAGACCCAGCTCATGCATCCTGCAGGTATGATGGAAAGCTCTCAGTTCATGAAAAAGGAAACAAAACAAAACAAAACAAAAAAACCATCCAATCGCAATTACAGGAGAAAAGCCCAAGGACAGTGTTGGAGGATCGATTCTTTCGCCCCCCCCCCCCCCGCCTCTAAGTCCCCAGTGCAGGATGACAGACAAATGCCTGACGAGCTGACTCCCAGTGATGCCATTTATTTTCTTAAACACAAAATAAACCAGAGTTGAGGAGCTGATTATTTTGCCATGGAAGCAGTCTGCAGATGAAACCTGAGAGTGCCATTTAGTTTCGCAGAAGCGGTGTTGTAATTTGATATGACAAGGAGACACGTCCACCTTCTTGTCTAAGTGGAATGTGAAGGAATTAGCCTTTGTGAGAGGGAAAGTAATAATAATGACAGCCAACATCGACGGAGAGCCGACCGGGGGCCGGCCCAGAGTAACACAGCCAGTGGCTTCTGATGGCCTTTCCTGTCCTGATGAGCTGGAGCACACTCCGCGCGAGTCCTTCCTAAGCAGTCCCTTTGCCTCCAGCTAATGGGATGGCAGATGTTTGGACCAAGCCCCGGGGCCTGCAGGGTACCACATTTTAATGATTTGTGGTGAACAAAGTAAATGCTTTAAAAACAGGCCTTATGAAGCAGGGACGCAGTTAAGCATGATGGATTTGAGGTGAAGCAAAAAGAAGCTGAATGTTGTATGGGAGCACTGTTTCCCAAACAGGACACAGGTATCCACGGTTCACTGCTAATTCTAAAGCTTTGCCTGAAAAATGGCTTTTTGAAATACTGTGCTCTTGAGGAACGTCCTTGAGGCATGGAGGAATTTCCTTGCTTCTCTATAGCATCTTTCTAAGAGGACGCGGAGGGATTGAGCTGTTAGACAGTTGCTCGGTGTCTCTGTGCTTCTGGGATCACATTATGGGTCTAACACATATGGGATAAATAAACTGTTTTCATTTCTTAAAGACCAAGGAAGGAAACTAGACAAGAAAATTACCATATTGCCTCTTTTTATAAAAAAATTTTTTTAAGCTATTAAAGAGGAGAATCCAGTTAGGGCAAATAAAAATGATTACTGCAAACAGGTTTTCTTTTTTCTCTCTCCTAGCCTCCTACTCAGCAACAGCAATATGGCAAGACCTGTGTCAAACCGGTGTTTTGATGCACCCTCTTCTGTTCTTCTTCCATAGGGCAACCCCTACATGTGCAATAATGAATGTGATGCAAGCACCCCAGAGCTGGCACATCCACCTGAGCTGATGTTTGATTTTGAAGGAAGACATCCCTCCACATTTTGGCAGTCTGCTACTTGGAAGGAGTACCCCAAGCCTCTCCAGGTTAACATCACTCTGTCTTGGAGCAAAACTATTGAGCTCACAGACAACATAGTTATTACCTTTGAGTCGGGGCGTCCAGACCAAATGATCCTGGAGAAATCTCTTGACTATGGACGAACATGGCAGCCCTATCAGTATTATGCCACAGACTGCTTAGATGCTTTTCACATGGATCCTAAATCCGTGAAGGATTTATCACAGCATACGGTCTTAGAAATCATTTGCACCGAAGAGTACTCCACGGGGTATATGACAAATAGCAAAATAATCCACTTTGAGATCAAAGACAGGTTTGCATTTTTTGCGGGACCTTGGCTACGCAATATGGCTTCCCTCTACGGACAGCTGGATACAACCAAGAAACTCAGAGATTTCTTTACAGTCACAGACCTGAGGATAAGGCTTTTGAGACCAGCGGTCGGGGAAATATTTGTAGATGAGCTACACCTGGCACGCTACTTTTACGCGATCTCAGACATAAAGGTGCATGGAAGGTAAGAAAACAACTGTCTGGCTTGAATGAGGATGGGTGTGTTCAAAGAAAAGGCCAGTGTGTTGGTCCCATAGCTGTAGAGTGACATCTGTCACTTTCCCCTGCAACCTTTTTCTCAGGAACACCAGCCAAGAGGTCGGTCCTGAGGCATTTGAGACCCTTCTAATTCATCAGTAATTTGTGATCCCAGACTTGCTGTCAATGAACCTGGCCTGGCAGGATTTCTTGGAATTTAAACCAAAGCAAAAAAAAACCCAAACAACAACAACAATAACAAAAAACATCTTAGTGTCTTACTTGAGACCAAGGAACTCCCTTGGCTGGGGAGTGGTTTAAGTCTTTAAGACAGTGAAGCCAGGGGAGACAAAATAAGCTGCTCTATAAAAGGGACTGAAACACAAGAAATACATCTTACTGTTGTTTTTGGATGCAAGAGAGAGTTTCAGCATGATGTGTTTATGTTTTGTTATGTTGCACAAAAAAGTTCTGTAAATGAAAGTTACATTTCTTTACATTTATTAAATCAGAACCAAAAGCATTTGGGAAACACAATGCATTTATTAAATAGGGGTAAGCTCTACTTTTCAGGTTTTTGACTATTATTGTCTTAAAAGGATATACTGTCATTTGAAATATGAACCTGAGTCGGGCTGCCTTCATTTTGTGGTTCAATTACACATGGAGGAGAGTTTAAACACATTAATGGTCACAGTCAGGCATATCTTTGTTTTGATAATACACCAGAGACACAATTGAGCAAGTTTCCAAGGATTTTGAAGATGTTTAAATGAAAAAGATGAATAATGAGAAGCAGGACCACCAACAGAGAGATTTTCACACCAGATTTTTAGGTGTGGCATGCTATCAGAATAGCCAGCTGGTGGGAGTTGAAGCATGAGATAATGAGCTGGGAAAACTAAAGGTAAGAGTGGAGTATAGGGTACAATGGAAGAACAAAGGACAGCAAGGCAACAGTCATGCTAAATAGTGCCAGGAGAGCTAAATCGAAATACACGAGGATAAGAATATAAACAGCGCATACATCACGTAGGTTTAATTAATTGTAAAAGCTAAACAGATAAGTCAGGATTCATTAAGCTTACTGGCTTCCGGCATCCCTTAGGGCAACCTAGACCTCAGAGGCTGGAGGAGTGTTGAGACGCCCTGGGCTTTCGGAGAGTTGTCTCAAACCCTTCTTTAATAATACTGCTGTTGCATCTGTGCACTAGAAGGAAGAAGTGGTCCCTGCTGTTCAGTAACGGCCACAGAGGGCACCTGGAGCGCTGGGAATGACCTCAGTGTGGTGGTACGCGCTTCGGAATTTTACCTTATTGAACTCGTACGTAGGGAGAATATGGCCACCTATTCTCAGCTCTGTTCTAGCTTCATGTTTCTCATGGAACAGTCAAGAGTCTTTAGCTGTGAAGCTTCTTTAAAAACTTTTAACCATGGTTTGACAATGTTTGATGAGGATATCTTGAAAGCAAAATCATATTTCTGAGAGAAATAAGCACTGGTACGATATTAAGCTTATGGGTTCGAGGGTTTGTGTGTTAGCAGGGTGTGGCAAGCAGGTGATATGGAGCTATGACCTTAAATATGAGTTTGCCATTTACAGTAAAATGCAGCCAGTATACTCATGAATATTTTAGCAACAGAAGATCAGTTTCCAGTATCTTATTCTTGGGAACATACAATATATAGGAACAGTTGACGCTGGTATTATTAACAATAGCGTACCAGAACAAAGTAACAAGTATTCTTTTTAATCTTCAAGAATAGGTATCAAAATTAATAAGCTGAGATTTGAATTTGTATCCTGGTGTAATCTACATGTTAGGTAGAATCACCTAGTCAGTTTCCTTACAGTTTGGGAAACCTGTAAGCCAGAACTTCCCCTGTAGCCCAACTTCCCCTAAAACTATCATTTTCCACTTATAAAGAAGGCACTCTTGTGATGCTTTTTGGTTGGGAAATAGCCATTGCTGGGGCTTATTTCTGCCACTGGGTATTCATTTTTGTTTCCTCTGATTATTTAAGAGGGTGTGAAAGTACACTTTAAAGCTGAAGGCATTTCTGTGCACTCTCTATTGGGGTCGGACACACTGTCTCTTAAAGGTGGCACGTCAGAAATGTAGAACCCACCAGACTGATCACTGTTCTTTTATCCCTCATCCTACTAGTGTCCTCCAGCTGCATTTCAGGAGTTCTGAGGCTTTTGGAGGAGCCCTCCTCCCTTCTCAGGGACTCACCTTCTCTATCTTTTCCTGTTCACCAGTCAACTATAAGCTGGTAACGAAGCAGCTGGGCAGGAGAGAAAGGTCCAATAGAGGTGAGCCCCTCCCATAAGGTCCCACTCTGTCACCTCCAAACTCTGTCCAGATTCCTCAGGGCAAAACTGACGCTGGCATCTACTGTGCTAGGCACCAGATGGCTGGGGTATTTTTAGTCTTAGGGGAGGGACTAAAGAAGCAAGGCCTGATGGCTCGGGCATGTCTCCAGCTTAAGTTACATAAGGAAGATGGAGCCACTAAAGGGAACCGTTGAGCTGTTGCCTGCTTCGCAGCCCTTTCCGTATAGAAGCTGATACGTATTTCACTCCTGAAGAGTTCAGCTGGGTTAAAATCTGGTTTGTCTTGTTCTTATGTAACAAATAAGCTATAGGAAGATTGAACATTAATGGATGATCTCTAAAAGAAAGTGGTAAAGATTTCTTTTCAAGAATAGCATAAATACGAACATTCCAAAACGTAGCTGAGGTCTTTGCTTCCCTCACCCCACCACCATCTATGAAATGATTGCATTATTTAACTTAACTTTACTTGTCTATGTCTGATCATGATAATGATACTTTTCTTTCTGTCACTCCACCCCCACCTCCACCATAATGTAGGTATGAGTTATTTGGAGAAATGGGCAAATTTCCATAGAATAGTGGGTAGACAATACTACAGATTTTTTTCACCTTGAAATACTAAGCTGTGAAACAAAAACAGCGTAGAGTCTTAGTTTGAACTGATTGTAAATTCTAGTTCTCTACTTCCTGTGCACATGTGTACACGGCCTTTATGCTTTATGCGGGCTATTATTATTCAGTGTAAAAATGACGTTTTGACTGTTATAAAACTAATGTAGCATTTATGTTCTTCTTAACATGTGACACATCTGATACCTATTTTGTTGGTGACAGCAACTATTATTGCATCATAAAAATATTATTCCTCTTTTGCCACATACTTATTTTGCTTCCATTTACTCCCTTTTATTGTATATTTATAAGATAATGGAGGAAAAGAGGGAAACATGGCTGTTGGCAATCTCAGTGACTCCATGGTACTTACACTGTTCAATAAACCTAATAATCTTCGTGGACTAATTCTGACTTATGGATGTCCTGCTTCAGTACATCAGAGTGATTTTCTCTAGTAATGGACAAGTGCAGTGTGCCAGTACCTTAATTAAAGAGTGGTTCTCTTAGTCTTGATCTCACTTTAATTTACAGGGTAATACTACAATAATATTACTAATGGAAGGTACATTAAAGGGCATCAAGTAGCATTAACTGTATTAAATAATGGTACTTGTGTTAATTAACTGCTGAAGCAAGATGGTTCTAACGGCCAGAAAGGTCGTCTAATGCATAAATAAAATCTACCCAGATGAGGGGTGAGAGGAAAAATGAAGAGCAGATGTTTGTTCTGAACATCTTTTTATACAGCCAGAGAGTTAAATGCACAGGCTGTTAAATACAATGTCCAAAATGTTTTCTTAGTTGCACAATTGGAAGTTTTGATTTTTGAGTGTTTTGTTTCTGTCTCAGCTTTCTAGATTTAAATCACTTGAAAAGTGAACACTGTATTTGTCAGATGCATAGATTTTACAGAATATAAGCTCAACATTATTTATTGTTTCTTTGAGGTGAACAGTTTCAAGGGAAGTCATGTGATTTATTATAGTAACTGTTAAACCTGAAAGACCAGTGAACATTTTGATAATATGCTCACATATTAGTAAGACATGCTGTCAGCAAAGTATCAAGGTACTGGTTTCAGATATAAGATAGTAGAAATTATTTTTCAACCTCAGGAACTTTGGGACAGAATTGTAAGAACTTTTTCAGTGGCCTGGGAAACTCAAATGTGCATCTCCATTACTTGCCCTGTTTCACGATATTCCTAAACATAATTATCAATGATTTTTCTCAGTGGTGTCTGCTCAATCTCTTACCCCCTGCAGCGCCTACCCAAACTCCTCATAGGCAGTAGCTGTCAGTTACTATTTACCCTCTATGCCTCCTTTTCCTTTAAGAAAGGGGCCAGGGGGTGCTAGCACAGAGCCTCCTCTTGTACACACATTGAGGTGGTTTCTTCTCTGTTGCCCCAGCTCAGAACCACAGGCCCCCACCCTAACGCCAGGACCTGGAGCGGTCCAGGGACAGAACCATTCTCACAGGGTGACAGGAGCTGAAGAGGTCCCCTGCACTCTAACCCTCAGAAGGAATCAGATTTGTAAACCCTCTCTGTTTCAATATTTGGTATTTGTTCTAATGGGGACAAAATGAGGCTGAAATTCACTTTCTTGAAGCAAGGCTTTCAAATGGTTAGTGCGCAAACATGTGATAGTGGGTAAGCCTGGACGCTTGGGGAAGTTTAAAAGTGTAAAAGCAGTTGGGCATTCAAGTTTTCTCAAATACGTTGGGAAAATGTAATATGGAAGTGCTCTGCCAATTACAAAAGGCTTACAGAACTTATCTGTAAGTTCTCTCAGTCTTTCTCCTAGCTGCAATTTGAACGAATCCACCAAAATATTTGCCCTTCCCCTCTCCTGTGAGAGGCGTCCTGCAGGGTGCTTTTGAGGCATTCGGCCTGACATTTGTCCATTCTTCCCAATCGCTTCTAATTATTGAAGTTGGGCTTCACTATTGCTTAACAGATTCTGCTTCTTTAACACCTTCCTTCTTTCTGTCACCCAAAAAGACTTGACCTCGGCCTTGGAACAGACACTGGGCTGTAGATACTTGGAGATGCAGTAGGCAATAGTCAGTGCCTTTAAGGAGCTGATGTCCAGAAGGGGCCCAGACATGTAAATGGAAGGTGATGATGGCTTGGGTTAGGTGCTTGTACTGTGTGACTGTGTAAAGTGCCCTGGTAACAGAGCAGGAAATACTAATTTAGTCTGGGTAGCCTAGCAAAAGCTTTGATGATGATGACATTTACTTGGTGCCTTGAATATGTGCCTTAGAATGCCGAGCAGCCTGTGCAGAATGGATATTCTAGGTGACAAATTATGTTTAAATACAGCACAACATGTTAAGGAACTCCAAATAGTTGGGAGTTGGTGGAGTAGACAGATCCTGGGAGGTACACTTCCATCTTCTTGCTGTGAACCTTCAGCATCTCCAAGGCCTCTGAGCCCCACATGTCATAGGAAATCTAAGATTATATAGGTTCTCATATATCAACTAAGTGCAGGTGAGAAGCTTTCTAAGGCAGTGGGGTTAGGGGATGATCCAGTGTGGCTGTGTTAACAAGGAAATGCAAAGACCAGGAGAGCTGTAACATTGCTTAACTGCCTAGAGTCACGAGTAACTCCAAGCTGTGATGCTTAAATGGAAAGTCTAGAAAAGCTCTCCAAATTCCACAAAGCCATCAGAGCATAACAACGTCAACAGGACTTGGCAACCAATCAGATTTCATGGAAGGAAAGACTTCAGTAGGAATCTGGGTAGAGAGTCCAGTTAAGTATTTGAAAATACTGCTCTGGTGTTCCAGAAAGAGGTTTGTGATCGTAGAAGTTTAGGGAATGGATGATGTGGTTACGATAGGGTGTTTTCCCTTATTGGTGACTGTAGTCACTTAGAGAACGTTTACAGAACTCTGTGGAATACTGTAATGTAAGGTAATTTTTGAAGGTAATATAATAGAAAAACTCTGAAGAATAGAAGGAAATCAGAAAAGAGCGGAGTGAGCTAATTCTGATGGCCCGGTAAGTATTTAAATACTCATCCTTCACGTCTGTGCAGCACTCAGGTTATTAGGTTCTTCTCAGATGCCTTCTTTCCTTTAATCCTCACAAGGCGCTTGTGAGGCAAGTACTGTTTAACCCCATTTTGCAGATGAGAAAAAACAGAGACTTTCCATGACTTTTTTTTTTAATATCCCACACATAATAAAGTGACAAAATCAGGTTGCTAATTACAAACCTCATGTTTTCTCTTCATTATGCTCTTGCGGCCAGACTAGCCTGAAGTGAGCTCAGTACATATAGCAGACCCAGCATATTCCGAAAGGAGCCACTTTGAAACGGGGCAACCGTGAAACAGTAAGTCTTGTGGCTCTACCCTTCTTGAAATATTCTGGAAGCCACCCTCTCCATGACTTATGGCCCAGTACAGGTATTCCCACTTTGCTTTTACGAAAGACCTACATTTATTTAAAAAGGAGAAACGCAAAAATAGTGTTTAGCAATGGTTGTGCAGCAAGCCCGTACAGAGGCGGGGCGCTCCCGGAGCGGCCCAGCGACAGCGGCCCCGCCCAGCCCCTTCCACGGGAGCTACACTCCGCACCTCGCACCTCGGCACCAAGGCTCCGTAACTTTGAACTGTGTCTGTGAGAAGCTGTGCTCTATCTCAGTTTCTTTTGTGCATCTGTTAGCAAGATGTGTCCTAAGGTAATTGCTTCTTCGCTTTATGGCATTTCAGCTTACGGAAGGTTTCACAGGGAACACCCTACTTTCAGATAGCGGAGGGAACCTGTATTTCATTATACCACGTTGCAGTGTGTTTATCTGAGAACGCTAACTTCTTAACTTCATTTTTGTCAACTTTATAATGTGTGATTGGGCTAATTTGTCATATTGTGTTAGATCTAAGTGTTTTACTGCTAAAACAAAATGATGATAGTTGCTCATTTTCTGAGGGGAGAAATAAATAAACGGAACTGAATGTTCTCACTACTAATTTTTCCCTACATTTTCCCATAGATCTTTAATACAACTACTTCCACTTACTGGGCACCATCAAACACTGAAACAAGCCACAAACATTAATGGATAAACTTGGAAATGCCCAGCTACCCTAGCTTATTTTAAGAAAGTCTATCCTTCAATTGAGGGCAATAAATATTTTCTTTTACCTTCCATATATTAATCCACATTCCCTCTGCTGAAACTATAGTGAATGTGTGCTGCCTCTTTCATATAATAAAATTTCATGAAATTGCGGTCAGTGATTCTATCCCTCCAAGTCTTTTTTATTTCAAGTTAAATTTAATCATTCTATCATCCAAAAATTTTAATTTTAATTTCCTCTTTTTATAAAAGGAGAATGAAATTCAGTAAATAAGAGCATTCAGATGAAAATCTTAGGAACCATAATTAAAAATAAAAAACAACACAAAGCGTTGCTACTTAACTCCAGTGGAGATGCTTAAAATAAAGGTTTATGGTATAAATACATTTTAAGTGGACAACAGAGTGTCATTCTGACTTGAGGCATATTTTTTAAATCTTTGAGGATTTCTTAAAGAGAATATATGCATAAGCAACTCATTTTCCTCTGAGGTTTGTACCATTATAAGGAGAGACTGTATCTAATAATTTCTCCAATTAAATTATGAGCTTCATTAGCGTGCAAAAAAACAATGCAGTTTAAGAGCTTGTCTCTTTATCCTTAATTCCCCAGTGCCAGACATTTTTTTAAACTAGTGGGTCATTAAAGGAAAGATGTCTCCTTTTTAAGAAACATAAGGATATTTAGGAAAAATACCACATAATAAAAAAGTGAGATAATTTCCTCCCTCACTTAATTTATATAGAAAGCTACCTTCTGGCTACATCTGAGCACCCAAACAGTGGGAGGCGGGGATACACCCAGCTTTTCTGTCTAATTTCTGGACTCGTGCTTTTTATTCTAATTCGGTGGTTGGTCTTGCTGTTTTTTTGTCCTTAGGATCAGAGGTATTTCCTGGCACATTAGGAATTCATGGCCATTGGTTGATATCTAGTGTAAGAGTTTTTGTGGATCTATGTGATCAGAAGTTCAGTAGAGACAAGTTTCTGTTCATTTTCCAAATACAAGAACAAAAGTGTTAAGATCCTGGCTTTTATTGTAGTAGGTTGATTGTGTGGATAGATATGTTCATTTCATTGCAATATATGTATGTATTTCAATTCATTAAGCTACTATTAGAATAAAAAATGTTAGTTTAACCAGGCAGAACTAACTTGACTGTATATAAGTTCATGATTTCTATTTCTGCCTCCCTTTTTATAGGTAGGAAAACTATATCTAAACAAGATTAACAATCAGAGGCAATAAATAAATAAACCTAATTACCTCCCCCCTCAAAAAAAAAAAACCATGGGGGGTGGGTATACCTCAACTGGTAGAGCCCATGCTCAGCATGCATGAGGTCCTGGGTTCAATCCCCAGTACCTCCATTAAAATAAATAATTAACTAAATAGACCTAATTACCAAAAGAAAAACCTAAAAAAATTAAATAAAATCAACAATCAGTGACAAAGGAAGAAAAGAAAATCTTTTAAGTACTCATGTTTGGCAAATGAATTTGTTTCTGAACTTCCACTTGAAAAACACTGAATGAATGAACAGACTAGGTTTAAAGTATGTGCTATAGGAGCCTCACAGATACCAGTGGTCCACAGATCCCAGTCCAGAACCTTGTGTAATCGGGATGGCAGCTGTGTCAGCTCTTTCTTGCCTTGTGACTGGTGCCCAAGACGACTGATATTATGCTAAAAATGTATTGAGAGAACAGAGGACAAAACATTAGGATCTCAAAAATCATTATTTGTCTTATTTTAGGAGGAAACATTGGCTAGGAGTCAAGAGAAATAGGTTCAAGCTCTAGCTGTAAGCTCAGAGCAAGTCCCATACACCATAGGCAGAGTCTCCCCATCTCCAAAATGAGTGTTGTGCTTGATTCGTGTTTCTCAGAATTACTCTTCAAATAAAGGTGTCAATGGGTGAAGACACTTGGGAAATGGTGTTTGCAATATTTCCTTCTAGGAGAATGACAATATATATTAACATATTAAAGGCCCTGATCTGTCCTACAGTAAAGGAACATTTCCATTTTATTTAACTGAAGCCTCCCAAACTTACTTAGCCCAAAACCCCCTTCTATAAGTATTAGCGTTAACAGGACTCATGTAGGGTAACAAGGTCTCTTCAATCTCCAGTATTATCGGACTTTTCATGGGATATAAGGAAATAAATGAAAACATCGTGTGTGTGTTTGCGTGTGTGTGTTTGAATTATTCACGCTGCTAAGAACAGATTGATATTTCACAGCAAGTTCTAAGTTTAGCTATCATCCTTCCTATATCGTTGCTACATTGGATGAAAAAAGACTGTCTTAGTGAAAGGCTAGCTTTGACAGGGAGTGCCTTTCTTTTTTTAACTGTTCTTATATTTTGAACCTTGGGGAGTACTTTGTATCTTTAAGAATTATAGGCAATTCACTATTCTATTGAAATAGATAGGGATATTTTTGTTTTGTTTTTAAGCTAGAGAAATTATGATGGAAGAGTCAGCAAAGATATAAAAAATGAAATGCCAAGTGGTACAATCTGGTGCATTTTAGAGATAAATAGGGATGCTGGCGGATTTCTGTTCCTCTCAGATGTAGCTCCTCAAACCCTAATTACAGCAATAAACTAAAATCGTGTGTGTAAAGGAAAATAAGATTAACTAATATTTAGTATATTGTTTTTATTTTTTTCTTTTGTTCTGGAAGACATTCTTGAAACCACAGGCTCATTTTAGTTAAGTGCGAGTCGCCTCTCTTCTACTCCTGAAGAGTGTTAATGAGTAACAAATGAGAGCCTAGGAAAACTGAGATGGTATACAACTAAGGGATATAGTCTTGTCTAGGAATTATGTGGCTGCCCTGGCTGCTTTTACTCATTTGGTCCTGCTAGAATACCAGGGAAGCAAAGCTGTTACAACATATTGGTGACATCCATGTGTAATTATAGCTCCCCCAGTGCTGCTGAGAACAGGGAACAGATGGGGGTAGGGTGGGCCAAGAGATGATGGGAGGAGGGAATGTAAGAGGTCAGTGATTTGGCACGTTGGCAGGAGACAGCCTCATGAACTCTTGTATTAGAATTAAATAGGCAGTGTGTATGCCAAATAGTAAGAGTCATAGCATTGCAAAATCATTTCTTTTAGAACTGAAAGAAACCATGAAAATAATTTAATCTAACTCCCTCTTTTCAGATGTGAAACAGAATGGTTAAATGAATTAGCCAAGATAATATAGTTGCATAACTAAAATTTAGGTCCAGATGAGCTTGAGTTTTACTCACTGGTCTGTCACCAGTGCCTAGAAGTGGACCTGTCACACAGTATGTGTTCAGTAAATATTTAGTGAGGGAATGAATGAATGCATATGGAATACCTCTTTGAGCATCATGTAAACCAACCATTCTAAGAGTTTATACCCTTCCCATTTGGCATCCTGTGGCCATCTTTGTATACTCCTTACACAAAACTGCAAGAAAATTGGAGCTAAGTGTAATATTCTTGGTAATATTATTTTATCCAGTATACTAAAATTGCAAAGCTTCAATCTTCAACCAATTATCCAAAGTTAAAGAACAAAGTTTGTCTACCTCAAGTATCAGAGTAATGTATATATTCAGGATAATATCACCCTACCCAGACACACATTGTTTCTTTTATTATTTGTCTGAATGGTGCTTTAAGACTAGAAAGACTCTTAGTTCCTTTCCTGGGTGAGGACAAGTCTGTAGAAAGATATGGCCTTTTCTGCTTTTATTTGTCTCAGACTCAATAACCAAGGGGTTTAAAACTGTATAAAAACCATCTTACAGTTTGTAAATGAGGCCTTTAAATATTGATAAAATCAGAGTTGGAGTTGCAGAGTTTGAGCGGAGAAGACATGGAAACAGGCAGTGACCTTTTGTGAACATGTGTTTTTATTAGAATAACTCAACTTTATTATACACTCCTAAGTAGCAAAGTAGGATTAAAAATATTAATAGTAAAAGACTGATTATGAAAACAAAAGAGGGAGAAAATGAAAGAACATAATATATGGCTAGCAGTGGGATTATGGGTTTTTTTAATTTGTTTGTGCTTTTTTACATTTTTCACATTACATTCATTGAATATATCATCGGAATAAAATTAGTTTTAAAAATAAAGTTAAAATTAAGCAAAGTTGCAAGGTACAACATCAACACACAAAAATTGGTTGTGTTTTTATACACTAACAATGAACAATTCAAAAAGGAAATTAAGAAAAGAATCTCATTTATAGTACTGTCAAAAAGGCTAAAATACTTGGGAATAAACTTAACCAAGAAGGCAAAAGACTTGTACACTAAAAACTACAACACTGCTGAAAGAAATTGAAGAAGGCACGTATAAAAGAAGAGAAATCTCATATTCATGGGTTGAAAGCTGTTAAGATGTTATTACTACCCCAAACAATCTATAAAGTCAGTGCAATCTCTGTCAAAATCTCAAGGACAATTTTTGCAGAAATAGAAAAATTTACCCTAAAATTCATATGAAATCTCAAGAGACCCCAAATAGCCAAAACAGTCTTTAAAAAGAATAAAGTTGGAAGTCTTACACTTTTTGATCTCAGAACTTATTGCAGAGCTACAATAATCAAAGCAGTGTAGTACTGGCATAGACATACAGAGCAATAGAATAGAACTGAGAATCCCAAAATAAACCTTACGCGTATATAATCAGATGATTTTTGACAAGGGTGTTAAGCCCATTCAAAGGGGAAAGGACAGTCTTTTCAGTAAATGTTGTTGGGCAACTGGATCTGCCTGAACTTGGGATGGAAACTTACCCAGGGAAGCACCCTAGAGGCCAGGGCAGGAAAGTTCTCCTCTCTGATGATGCCTCACTTCCCCAATTCAGAATTTCCAGGCAGTTCAAAGCACCTCCAAAAACCACACCAAGGTTTCTACTTTTGATAATGGCCAACCATTCTTATCATGCTAACTCTCCTGCAAATAGTAACTACAAACACTGGACTAAGTATAAAAATAATTATTTGAAGGCCCTAGTGAATGACCAGAAGTAGGCAGATACTGGAGGGGAGTCATACCTGGAAGAAAGGAAAGGTACTAGGTGAGTTTCCCCTTTACCTGCTTTTCCCTAAGAGCAGGCCTCAGTCTGTGCCATGCATGATGGGGAAAGGGAAGTGCAGTTAAAACTCAGATGGAAAATCTTATCTTATTGACTTGAACAACTGGAGCATAGGTTGACGCAACCATAGCAATTAAAATGTCAAGAGAGAAATCTGAAAAGGAGAGAGCCAGAGAAGGAGGAATCCTAAATACAATGTACAAACTCTACCTAAATCTTTGGCTAAACTCTGAATCATTAATGTGTGGGGCACATTAGCAGCCTAGCTAAAGCTAAAAGAACTGAACT
Organism: Camelus dromedarius; assembly: GCF_036321535.1. Taxonomy (NCBI): domain Eukaryota; kingdom Metazoa; phylum Chordata; class Mammalia; order Artiodactyla; family Camelidae; genus Camelus; species Camelus dromedarius. The sequence continues at coordinate 12,957,926 of NC_087444.1, forward strand.
TTCAGCTGCTATTGCAAAGGAGACAAAGTATGCAGTTTGAATTTAGCCACATTCACTGCACACTAAACCAAACAAAATCAATACTCTTAGGAAGTGCATAACAGAATGTAGAGTCTCTACAAAGTATTATTCATAGTGTCTAGATAAAATAGCAAATTACTCAATATATAAATAAAACAGAAAAAAAAAATCTCCACATTGTAGAGAAGAGACAATTGAGACCAAACTCTGCATGACTAAGATGTTGGACTTAGTACACAAGGATTTTAAAGCAGCTATTATAACAATGCTGAAGGGTGTAGGAAAATGTGATTTTAATAAATGATGAGATGAAATATCTGCAGGGAAGTAGAAACTATTAAAAATTAAATGGAAATTCTAATACTGAAAAGATATAATTTTTAAAGTAAAATTTCAGTGAGGTACTTAAGAGTAGGTTGGCGCTGATAGAAGGAAAAATCAGTGAAGTTGATGGTAGGTCTGTAGAAATTATCCAATATGAAGAACAGGGAGAAAGAGGGTAGAAAAAAATGACCCAAGCCTTGTGGACTTTTAGGAAAATATTTAAAGTTTTAATAATAGGAGTTGCAGAAAGAGAGAAGAGAAGGAATGAGGCAGCAAAAATATTTGAGGAGTAATTCCTGAAATTTACTCAAAGACATAAAGTTACAATGAACCTCAAGCAAGATGAATATCAAGAAAACAGCCCCTAAGCATATCATATACAAACCACTGAAATCCAATGATAAAAAGATCTTGAAAGCAGCAAGAGGGGGAAAAAAAGATACATTACATATAAGCAAACAGCAATTCAAATGACCATTGGTTTCCTCATCAGAAACAGAAGGTAGTGAAACATTAGAGTGCTGAAAAAAAAAAATACTGTCAACTCAGAATCTGTATTCAGTGAAAATATCTTTTTCTTATAATGAAGACTTACCAAAGACATGTTCAGATAAAAGAAAACCAAGAATTCATCACCATCAGATCTGCACTAGAAGAAATGCTAGAAGAAAGTTACCAGGCCAAAAGGAGGTGATATCAGATGAAAACTTAGAACTTCAGGAAGCAATGAAGAACAATGGAAATGGAAAATATATGGACAAATCTGAAAGACTAGTTTTCCTCTTTCTTTAAGATGCATATGACTGTTTAAAACAAAAATTATAACATTTTATTATAACATATATAGAGAGAGATATAATGCACATAACAAGTACTGGATAAATCATGAGAGAAAGGGATACATGGACCTATATACTCGCAAGTTCTTAAATTTAGCATGAGATGATAACAATGTTTGCTCTAAGTAGACAGTGAAAAACTAAGGCTATACAGTATAATCCCTAAAGGAATCATAAGTAATAATAATTCAATAAGGTATATCTTTTTTCTTTTCCATTATAGTTTATTACAAGATATTAAATATAGTTCCCTGTGTTATCAGTAGGACTTTGTTGTTTATCTATTTTACATACAGTAGTTTGTATCTGCTAAGTCCAAATTCCTAATTTATTCCTCTCTCCACCCTTCCTACCTGGTAACCATTAGTTTGTTTTCTGTCTGTGAGTCTGTTTGCTTTGTAAATAAGTTCATTTGTATCATTTTAAAGATTTCATATGTCAGTGATATATGATATTTTTCTTTCTCTGTCTGACTTACTTCACTTCGTATGATCATCTCAAGGTTGCTGCAAATGACATTATTTCATTCTTTTTATGACTGAGTAATATTCCACTGAATATATATACCACATCTTCTTGATCCAGTGATCTGTCAGTGGACATTCAGGTTGCTTCCATGTCTTGGCTATTGTAAATAGTGCTGCTGTGAACACTGGTGTGCATGTATATTTTCGAATTAGGATTTTCTCTGGATATATGCCCAGGAGCTGGATCATGGGGCAACTCTATTTTCAGTTTTTAAAGGACTCTTGATACTGTTTTCCATAGTGGCTGCACCAACTTACATTCCCACCAACAGTTTAGGAGGGTTTCCTTTTCCAATTAGGTATACCTTAAAAGCCACTAGATAAATTAAAAAATGAAAATCTTAAGAAATATGTAATCAAACCAAAACTGTACCACCCAAGGTCCAGTGAAGGAGGAAGCACAGTTATCTGGGGAGCCCATCTTCCTGGACACCCACTTAGGGGGATTTGGAGTGCTTGAACTTTTCTCCCCACCTTCCCATTCCCACCCCCAGTACGCTGACTTGTGCTCTCTCAGCCCTGCACCTCCTGGCGAGGCGAGGCTTAGCTTTCCAGTACCCCTTCTATAACTTCCATATGTCTAATTTGTTACCAAACTTCTCAAAAAAACCTTAAGGGGAAAAAAAGAAAAAATAATAACGTGTTTCCATGTTCGTGATGGATGGGACTCTCTGAAGTCAGAGTATAGAGCAGTGACCCATTTTGTGGGGGGCCTAAGAGCGGCAGTGGGAGAGAGGGGGCATCACGATGTATGACCAGATTGTTCATCTCAGGGAGCCAGAAAGGTGATGTGCAAGTGATAATATTTTAGAAATTGAGAGGGGTATCTATCTGAGATGACCATGAGCTCATGTTTTAACTTAAAAGTGGTATTGGCCTATGGGAAATTGGAATTTGGGATTGGTTTTTACCAGAGAGGGGAGATTAGATATGATAAGTATTTGTTAGTGAATATATGAATAAATTAGCCTATTGATAATCTACAAATAAAGTAAATTGCTATTTTATGTTCTTTAAATTTTCATCTAAGTACAAATGTTTCTTTGGAAATAAGCAGATAGAAATAATTATCTTTACTGATTGCAGCCCTAATATTTCCTGACAGCAGAATACCTAGAAAGTATGTTTACCCCATATGTAGCCCTGAATGCATCCAGACCATTAATAATTGGTATCATAGGACAATGGTTTGACTCTTCAATGAGTTTTCCAACTCAGATGGAAAATATACCAAACATATAAGCATAGAGAATAAGATTTTGAATGGACGTTAATTACATAAATATCTTGAGAATGTTTTATTTCCTTTGGAAAAAAATTTTTTAAAGAATAAGGGAAAAAAGAAGTGGTATTTCTCAAGAAGTCTTGAAGATTCAAGAGAAGTCTTTAACAACATGTTGCATTTTTCTGCACTCCTACCCAGGCTAATCAGATCAGTTGGGAAATCTCATCCACATTCACTTCAGAAGCATTTTTTAAATTGTCCAATCTCATGGCTGACTACAGATTAGTTCAGAGGTACATCTCCAGCTCACTAAAACCACTCAAATGCTCTTTGATTCTGACAGCTCTGCCCACTTTTATAGCCATTGTGAGTTTGGGAAGTCAGCAGATCACAATCTAAAGTGAGGTGTTTTCTGTGTTCTAGAGTGACCCATTTAGGGAAAGAGATAAAGCACGCTGAAAATGAAAAGTATATAGTGTTAATATCAAAGGAGACAATGGCAACCACCTTAACCTCAGTAGCACATAGAATGTAAAATATACAAAATCCCATAATGTATAACAGAAACATATAAAAAATAGTCAAGGAAATGTCAGAAATACACTATAATTAAAAAAGGAAGGAAGTCCATTTGTAAATAACAATAATCATTTGATTAAACTTGTTAAAGCAATGCAGACATTCTGCAATTTTAAGAATAATTTATGTTTGTGGCTTAAGAAAGAAAAAAATAATCAGTTACTTTAGCTAAACAGGAATGAAGTTAATAAGCTTTGTGAGAACATGATAATTGCTAAGAATGAGAAGGAGTAAAATGTCATTTAACTGGGAATCAGGTCACATGGATTCTAATCCAAGAACTATAATATGGGAAATAATAATACCTATCTTACTTCCTTTTCAAGAATTTTGGAAAATTAAAAATACAATACACATAAATGTAAGCACTTAAATGTTTAGTGCTTCCTAGTTTCTGGGAGTGTGCCAGTTGCTGGAGATACAAAGATAAAAGCCACAGTCCCTGTCCTCATGTTGCTACCATCTGGATAGGTTGATAAATTATAAAGCAATGGGATCTGTGCAGTGATAGGGATATGTGTATGGTTGCTATAGCAACAGCAGGAAAGAGGAGGAGGAGGAGGAAGCCCTTTGGGATGGGGGAAGCTTTCTGGAGGACTTCTAATATTTGCTTCTTCATTAAGGTTATTGCTAAACAATAACCTCCATTGGTTAGGTCAAACCATATGAAAAAAAAACATTTAAACTTAATTGAATATTATCTAATGGTTGAAAATATCTAATGCCCTATTTTAGTATCAGTACATACTTAGAAAGACACCTTTTCCTTCTCCTTTCCCTAATATAAATATATCCAGAAAATTTATTCACAGTTGACTTGGTTCTAGACACACAGAAATACTAAGTAAAATGTGGATTTGTAAAACTGCATGTTGTTTAATCAGACTGAATGATAGGCTCAATTTTCAATACAGAGTTAATTCTGTTCTCATTAAATATAAATGTTATTTATGGAAAACAAGAGTCCTGCAGAAGCAAGAAGATACCTCTCAGGGTTATGCATTTTATACTTGCTTAGCATTGATGAGTTTAAACCAATAGGCTTCTTTGCAATTTGATTATTTACTACTTTCCTTAATATTGATTGTTCTATTAGATTTTGCTACTAACCAAACACATGTAAAGATTCCAGTATTATTTTACTACCAAAGTAAGATGCCAAAGGAAATTACATATCATAGTTGAGATTTTGACACAAACTAAAATAAGAAATTAATATTAAGTTGAGGCATATGCTTGTTAACTAACTCTAGTTTACATGGAGAGGCAGCAGAGGGTGGCTGTAAGCAAGACAGACCTGTGTTCAAATCCCAGCTCCTCCACTTGCTACTTGATAGATTTCAGAAAAGTTGCATAACTTAAATATCTCGAACTCTCTGTCCCCCTCATGTATAAGATGAAACAAATGCTACCCACATTGATGAGCTATTTTAAATATTATTAATGTAGGTGAAATGAAAGTAAATATTAAATAAATGGTGGTTATTATCATGGGCCAGGAATGGTAGTGAGAATTGAATATTATGACTTCAATCTTAGCTTTGGGTGTTTTTTTTTCCCCAATTATTTTTTTTATTAGTCTCATTAAAACATAGTATCCCTATCAACATTAACCACTAATATTTTTTTCTTCTACTAATTCTATTTTCCTATATTGTTAGACTATATTTCCTGTACTGCTGAACTTATATTTATGCTAATATATAATTCATACTCTACCTTCATTAATGCACTTATGTTACCTGTCTTAATTGTTTCCTTTCCCTTTACATACCTCAGCAGGTTAAACTTATCATTACCGTATTTCCAGAGTTCTCCTTTGGTAGAAATCCTCATGAAAATCAAAACTGAGAATCGCAAAAAAGAGCAGAGCAAGTTCAGGTTTTCTAAGATTGGCTTCTTGAGTCCTGGGTAAATGCAGCTGTGTTATTGCCCGTTTCCTCTGGGTCACAGATGTACATCTATCCTCACCGATGATGGATGGCCTACTTTGACATTTTGCATGGATGACTCTTGAGAATGAAGATTCTAGTTATAAAAGATTCATTGGTTCATCCTACAGTCCTAACACTGTCACCTTGACACAAACTGACAGTATTAAAATGTCCGTTGACCCTGTTGGTCAGCAAAAAGGAGAAGAAAATGTCTCAGGATCATCTAAGACAGAAAAAGAGTTTGAGACTTCTTTTCCATAGAATGCAATAACTAATGCAATTTTTAGTTTTATTTTTCCTTTGGCTTCAGGGAATCTGCTTTTGAAAGGCAACAAAACCCCATTGTGCTGGGGAGGTTCAGGAGTCACCAAATTAAGAAGCACAAGCAGTTGAGAGGCGAATCTACAGGTTGTAAGGGAATTAGAGCAGAGGTTAGCAGGTGAAGGAAAAAGTTATGTGAGCTCAGAAGAGTAGAAAAATTAAGTGAAGAAGATATGATACAAAAGGAATTATATATGAGTAAATGCCATTCAAAACCCAATTAAAATCAGTCGCACTTTGTAAGTCATCGTTTTTGTTTAGGAGTTTTATTTCATCTCTATTATATATTGAGTATGTTCTATTAGGCAAAGACTTCTTAAAAATAAGTATTTTGGTGAGTTAGGAAGTACTCGCAGGCATTCTAACATTTAAAAATAAAATGTGGCTGACCTAGAGTTGCCCAGGGAAATTCTGACACACAAATAATAACTTCCTAAATTTAAAAAAATGTATGACTGAAGCATTGATAGAACCATAATTACAGCATTGTAAGACAAATGTCAAAGTTCAGACTTAAGTGCTTTATACAAATAAAACAGTAAACTATGAAAATGTAAAGCATAGTTAGAGGAGGGCTCTGTACATTGAGATATGCGTCTTTACACTCAACTAATTAGTCGCTACTGAATGTTTTTGCTTTGCTCAATGGCATGTGGTACATAAATCATCGCAATATGTTAAATGCAAATGGTTGTTAATAGAGGAACCATCTGCTCTGTGCTGAAGAGTTTGTTAAGAAGAATGTGGTGAACCTACTTTGGATAATGTTGAAAAACTCAAATACCAAATTTCTAAAATGAGCTGCCTCTGTTAACCCCAACATTGCTAATAGTCCCCTGTCCTTCTGAATTCTACAAATACATCCTAAACCACAGTCTGTGCTGTTGTCATGCAGCCTCATTGGACACTTCTACAGGCAGAACACTCTACAGAGTCTTACACTGAATGGAGACCTGCAGTGTCCTAAGATTGTGTTCAGGGATTTAGAACAACCAATAAATAATCAGATGATCCTCTCTGGAACATCTTTGCTAACATGAGTAAGACAGACTCTCCATCCCTGCCCTTCCTGAAAGCTATTCCTTCATCGCTGTAGAGCACGGGTAAGTTGCAGGCTGATGATGAATTGCCGTGGGTCTCATCAGTGTTTGCAACCTCCACCTCCTGTAATCCACAATACTGTATTTCTCTAAAAGATCATCAGTGCGAAGGGGAGCCATGATTTCTCTCCTAACATACTTTATTAGATGCTGTCACATACCTTCCTAATAATGTCTGCGGGACTCACCGGTGACAGTGTAAAGCATGGGAAAATTAGTAATAGGACAGGAGTCAGAGCCCTCAGATTTCCAATGTCATGCTCCACTTTCTGGCAAAAAGGGAATGCTCTTTCATCCTACCCTTTCTAATCAGTTCCTGGTCAAGGTTGCTAGCAGTACGTTTAAGAGCCAGCTGCCATGATGATCTATTACATCAATATCCATTGGAGGTGTGCTCAAATGATGCAATACTCGAAATAGAACTTTGGCCATGAAAGAACGAGCTTAGAAATTAACTGTGCAGATGAAAATCTTTAAACACACAACTTCAGTAAAGCCAGCTGCAAGGTTTGATTGTTGGCATACTGCTAACATGGCTTTCTCCACCCTACTTTTCTTTTTCTCTCCTTCCCCCTACCCTTCTCTCTTTTGGCTTTTACAGTATATGATTTAAGACTGTGCTTTTGGGGCTTCGCCTGCGGGAGAAGAGGCTGCAGGAGAGCTCATTAGCCCAGCAGACGCTCTATCCCTGGATGAATTATACAATGAAAAGCTTGCTTCTGAGGGCCACCAAAAAGAGCCCTGGCTTTGTGGAGGTGGGCAGCCCCGCAGTGCAACACAAGCTTTTTATTTGTTAAAAGGGGATTTTGTACTAAAAACATGTCCCTTTGTTTGTTCTCATGAAAAGAGGAGCCTCCTGAAGGCTGCATGCATTTGATGACTCCATTTCAAAATGAGCACTTGTCAGTTTCCAAATGGGGCTGCTGTACTTGAAAGTCACACAAAACCATTCGGAGATGGAGGGACTGGCACGATAATCAGACAAGCAATACCTTAAAGGCAGAGTGTGCTGGCTGTGAATCAGAGAAGCTGGAATATTGAATTGGATTCTGACAATGATCCTGGCCCTTTACAAAGCCCATGCTTTAGACTTGGAGCCTAGAAAAGAAAAAAAAATTCTTAGGCTGTCTAATTTCATTAGTTTATTGAGCTGCAGTTCCACTTTAGTCCCCAGAACACCACTTTAATTTAATTTAAATTTTGTTACTTCTTCCCTTCCAAAAGGAAAGCTTCACCATAGAGGCGTGTTTATTGTTTTTAATGCATATGTTTGGAAACATTCACTAATTCATTTTTCCACTTAATTACCAGAAACAGGAGGATTGATTCTTTAAACCTGCAGATGATATTTACTGAAGTTTTTATGGAAATATAAATGGAAAGTTTCTTTGATCCAAAATTATGGTCTGATTTTCTGAGGGTTTTTGTTTTTGTTTTTGTTTCTGTTTTTGTTTTTTTAGAAGAGGAAAGGGCACCCAGGGAAATATGAAGAGCTAACAAAAGCCAGGTGCAGAGACATGGCATTCATCAACCTTGAGTCTCTTGTACAGGGACGTGCATTTGGGTCACTGCTGCTTTCTTCTCGGCAGGGTCCTCCGGGGCCTCCCCGGTGCACTCTGCTGATACTCGGTGACACACACACCAGCAGGGAGAGAATTCAGACACATTCCATCTGCTGATGTTTTAATTTTTTTTCAAATCCACTTGATGAAGTGTGTGTCAGCAAACTTGTCACTCTATTGTATTTTTGAGGTTGGAGCCCTCTTCTTGGGCCCAAAGATATCTCAGAGATGCAGAGGAGAATATCATGATGCCTCCCTTAATCCTTTTTAAACTGAAAGTATCCTTGGTTCCAAAACACTTCTCTCACTTTTGTTCTGAAAACGCCTCTGGGTCATAAAGTTCAAGCTATGTAGTTAGGTGAAGCAGACATTTATTTATTCTCAGTGATAGGGGTAATTTTTTAAACCTTGCCTTCTCTTTCCCAGTGTGATATTCTGCTTTGAAAGAGCAGAAATAGTTGATTTGTGAATAAAATGTCAGGTTTTCTTTAAAACAGATCAAAACAATGTATTTCATTTTACTATCAGGGAAAGCAGTCTCACAGTGTTCAAACACTGATATTCGGGGAGTAGTTCCAAAATGTCACTTCTAATATTTTTGTCTTTCTAAGAAGGATGAGATTCAATCATTCCAAGGGAGAGTGGAGATTGCATTGTGTTGTAGATCTGATCATTAAAATATCTCCAAATGTTGGAGTTCGTCTCATTTATTTACCTGGGGATTAAAATCCAGTGTTCAAAAGCCATGTGGACAATCTGGGTAGTACCAGCTACTTCATCTCCACATTGCTCGATGCCAGAATTAGTTATCAAAATAAATGGAGCTAACATTTTAAAACAGGTTATAAGCAGGAACTGCTTCTGCTTATGCCATGTTCAGAATAATCAACCCTTATTCTTCGTGTGAACCCAAAGAGCCCTGAGGGTGCGTTTCTAAGGGCCACAGGCCGTGCTGGAAGACGGGGTGCTCAGCCGGTCACAGGGCTGGTGTGCACAGCCGCGGCACGGAGTCACGGGCACAGCAGCCAGGGGAAGCGAGCTCTCTGGCCTTCTCCCTTGAAGTGGCGTTTTTCTCTGATGGGAATGTCAGGTGGCATTTCATAGTGTTCATGACTGCAGCCCCTCAGCCCAGCACCGTTGTTCTAGAAAACCCACCTGCAGGCTGGTAATTGTCCTCATCATCACTAGTTGGCACGCAGCCTTTAAGTACTGTACAGATTCTTCTCCCTGCCCCACCCCCAAATGAAGAGTGTGCTGCCTGCCCTAGATTTGTGCTGTTCCTCCTTCCTCTTTTAAAACTTTCTGAATTGAAAGCTTTTCATCCCAAGATCATGTATCTGACCTAGTGAACAATACCCTCTTCTCATTTCCATATTGAGGATACAGTCTTCTGAGAATAGAGAATGTTCATTAGTTCACCAGGCATAGGTAATGTAGTTTCCTCATTTTTTTTTTTTCTGAGAAGGAGTTTCATGTGGATGCTCAGACCCCAAGATATCAGAAAAAGAACAGTTGTACCAACGAGTAACAAACAAAAATTCACAGCCGAGAAGCCTGGGTCTGGGCTGGGGCCTGAGGTCACCCTAACTCCGTGGCTGGTGTGTTGCAATCTGACTTGCCAAGGCATTGTAATTTCCATAGGTTTCAAAAAGAAGAAATGCGTGAGACTAAGAAACACTGAACTACAGCCAACCTGAAGGGGTTGAAGGTTTCCTCCATCAGTAACACAGCTTGGGGAGAGGATTGCTCCCTAGATACCAGCTCTGTGAGGAAACTGCATTTCTTTGGCTTTGAGTATGAATTTGGTATAGTTGCCTGGCCAGGGGCAAAAGGGGGTTTGAGTCAGCCAGTTTGGCACCCTTCAGCATTGTGGGTTGGAGAAAAAGACCACTCATTTGAGAGCAAGGCAGATGCCAGATGAGAGTTTACCCTGAAGGTGTGTTCCAGGCAATAAAACAGACACTGCCTGTGGCCCCTGCCTTGATGACCGCTTGACTACATGGGCTGGGGTGGCTGTCCCGGATCCAGAATGCATTTCTCTCAAGGTGCACTCACAAATCTGTTATATATTTAGATTTTTTTTTTTTGGCAAGTTTTTAAAAAATCTTCAGGGATGTCAAAACAAGTAAAAAATTTATATCCAAGATAAAATGTTCAGTGCCTGGTTTAAAAAGAAGCTTTGATCAGGCTTAGGGGACCAGAATAGCATTTGGAAGTTATTGCAAGGCAATCTTTATTTAACACATTCCTTCACAATTGCTTAACTATGTCTTCAATCTTGCCCTCATAACAGCCGTGATTTTCTTACCTTGTATTTGCATTTGTAAAGAACACTTATGTAGTAGGAATTCACAAAACAGCAGCTCCGTCTTACTGTCCCCCATCCCTGCCATCATCTCTTTCCTATCCTGGAAAAATTTTTCCTTTCATTTGGGATGTACTGACCCTGCACTGATCCTTCAAAAGCTGACTGCTAGAATTTGACTCAGAATCAGATTTGAATTTCTTTCCTTTTTTTCTTTGTCTAATGTGCTTTTTCAATGTTTGTTTGTTTGTTTACATTGAAGTATAATTGATACACAACCTTACATTAGTTTCAGGGGTACAACACAGTTGTTTGTTATTTGTGTGTATTGCAGAATGTTCACCACAGTAAGTCACATTAACGTCTATCACCTTACATAGTTACAGAGTTTCTTTTTCTTGTGATGAGAACTTTTAAGATCTACTCTCTTAGCAACTTCCAAATATGCAATACAATATTATTAACTATAGTTGTTAAGCCTTATTTTACATCCCCATGACTTATTTGTTTTATAACTGGAAGTTTGTGCCTTTTGACTACCATCACCCATTTTGCCCACCCAGCCCACCCCCATCCCTGCCATTTGTCAAAGTCTTGGGCCCCAGAATCTCCACACAGGTATATAAGCTTAGACAGGCTTTAATTTTAACTATTTCATTTCTTCCGTAGACAATTCATAGTTCCTTAAAAACCTGAAGTAATTTCATCTTTTGCTTGATTGAGCTGATAGAAATCCTTGAGAAATGACCAGAAACTCTGGATCACAAAGTTAATGTCGAAGGAAAGAGGATGTGCTGGTTTTAAAAGCTAAGAGAGAAGGAAAGAAACTAGGGAAAAGTGTATTTTTTAACATTAAGTATAATGTTTTTCTCAGTGATATTTAACAATTTGTTTTTCACAGTGACACCTATAAATTATTTGTAATAGGCTATCTGTTCCTTAGCTTTCCAGTTATATGTGATTATAATGGTGAGTTGATACAAAATGAAGGAAAATATTGATTGAAAACATTTGAAATATAAATGAAGTCATTTGGTTAGATTGAATATTGAAGTTGCTCTTTGATATATCTAAGGAACATTTAGAAACTCTAACAGTAGAATTTATAGCATTATATTTTAGTCTACTATGTAAGTCAGATTTTTAAGAATTTCTGACTACTGTTGAATAATGGATTATTCCATCCAAATATATGATTAAGATTTTGAAATATATTGAGTTTAAAATAAACTGTTATTGCGAGCTCCATTTTAAACACTGTAAGAAAATGTTTACATGTCTTAAGAATGCAGTAGGGGTTTTATACAACAATATGCAAAATCTGAAAGTAAATATCAAAGGTGCGGATTTTTTTTATCTTTGTGAGGGGAAAAAGTAATTGGGAGAAAATGTTACTCCCTTGACTAAGAGAGCACCTCAAATTGAGTTATTTTTAAAGTTTAGTTCATCAAGCCTCCAGAGCTGAGCAATGGAAGATATGGGTATGAAGAGATAGTATGTACTTGTTTTTCTTAACATCAGTGATTCCCTATTTGAAGAAACCAGAATTTATCAACAGCCAGTGGCCACTTGCACAAAGGTTTGGTCATGAGTGGGGGCTTTCTGTTCTTTTGTTCTGGGTAAGTCTATCAACAGTAACATTGTTCTTTATCTCCAATTCATCTGCTGTATGCATAGTGCTGATCTAGACACTGAAAATTTGGTCATCTTTTCCCAAAGTAATATCCTATGGGAAAAAAAAGCCTAAATCAGAGTCTGCTTTGAATATAGTAAGTTCTAAAGAGCATCTTAAGACGATAGTCAAATTATCCCAGGAAAAACAAGGCAGAGATTTTAACAATATCCACAAGTTGATGTTGCTTGAAAACACACAATTTGAGTTGAAGTTTGAACATATTTCTTCCCTTTAGACATTATAAACTTGCCTTTACACCCTGCTGTGAGGACAGCTTTGGTGCCCCAGAAGTAAGAGTTTAGCTGTGATTAAAGGAATGAGGTCTGTGCCTTGAACTGACAGATTAGTTTTTGCTAGGTTTTCCCTGTTAATTCTAGGCTTGACAGCCCTACCATAAATTTACCTAAATGATGGCAAACTCCTACAAGGCTGATCATTGTCTTGCAAAAAAAAAATCATGAAGTGCTACTGAAGATGCTGATATGTCTATCACAAAATGCTCTTCCAGTTTGCTAGAAACCTGGGCAAAGCAACTAAAAACGCATCACAGCTTCACTGCTGGTGGAGCGATAGAGATATGGACACACAACTGAGCTAATGGGAAGACTGCGCCTGACTTCTGTGGTCACTGCTGTGAGCCTCCGTGTTTGTCTTCTGGTCTCTCATAACAATGTAATTACATCCTGCCTGCCCAGTTTTTCTCATAACTGAAGCTGATAAGTATAAACCACAGTTTATGATTGTGAATCACAGCCTGAAGCAACGTGGCATGGACATTGATTGCAGAGAAATATAAATAGTAGATGATAACAGATTGACTGACTCAATCTGAACCCTATCACAAACCAGTTAGGGCATCAGAGAACCACCTAAAATGAATCTTAGCTTCCCAGGAAGAGACCAGGGATGGAGAGTGAACAAGTCCAGGCATCAGATAAAGGCTTTATAACCTCATTAGCCTTATTCATTCTTATGAGGTGATCATTCCTCTAGGCATTACCTCTCTCTGCAGACATGAGAGTAGGTACCATAAGTTAGGGGTGACATTTTCTATTTTCTCTTTCCAGCAAGCCCCTTCCCTTCCTGTGTCCATAAGTAATGTATGTTCTTTTATTTTTTAACACCTTTATTGTGGTATGGTTCCTGTACAGTAAACTACACATATTTCAAATGTACAATTCAAGAATTTTGATAGATGTATACACCCATGAAACCACTACCACCATCAAGATAGCTAACATTTCCATCACTCCCCAAGAGATGCAATTTTCGAATTCCCAATTTATCCCTTCCCACCCCCTTTACCCCCTGGTAACCATAAGTTTGTTCTCTATGTCTGTGAGTCTGTTTCTGTTCTGTAGATAAGTTCATTTGTATCCTTTTTTGGGATTTCACATATAAGTGATACCATATGATGTATGTTTTTGAGTTTGGAGAGTCCTGGTTCTGTGACTAGAAAACCTAGAGATGCTTTCATTTGCAGTCACTGTGCATATCATTAGGTTGCTGAACAGTCAAGAACTGAACACATACACTGTGGTAATAATTCACCTTCAGGTCTTAAGAGAAAATGCTAAGGAAGAGAAGGCGAAAGAAAGGGTGAGAGAAAAGTGGGAATTACTCATTTATTGGAAACAAGATTTTTCTCCAAAACCAACTACCATTAGGTGATCATTACTATCTATAAATGCATATGTAAATTCAACGAGGTCAGGCCTGATCTGGTCCTCAAATACATTTTATTTGGTCAACACAGTGTTTTGATTACTTTTTAATATTTGAATACCTTATTATGGAGCATAAACTTTTGAGGTAGTTGCAGCTTCTGCCATACATTGTTGTCCTATCCAGGGTCTGCTTACCTGCCTGCCTACTGAAGGCAGTGGAATTTTGACCCCTTGGTCTACACCATCCCGTAGATTGATGTGGAAACATTGACTCTTCCAGGGAAGAGCTTATGGGTACCTATTATATGCCAGGTACTGAACTTGAAACAAACAAAACAATCAATTTTATAATTTCAGGCAGTGATACATACCATGAAGAAATATAATCAGGGTGAGGGAAAGGGAGTAAGAAGACAGCCACTTTAGGACTAATCTAAGAAGGCTTCTCTGAGGACAGGGTATCAGAGCAAGAGTTAAGGAATGTGATAGAGTGAGCCTTGTAAAGATCTGGGGGACAAGCACTCCAACAGAAGGAACAACGAGGGTAAAGACCCTAAAGAGGAACAGGAAGCAGGCCAGAGTGGAGTTCTTCAGGTGGAAAGTGATAGAAACTGAGGTTGGGGAATTCAGCAAATGCTAGATTGTTTAGGTCTTTTGTCTCCTTCAAGACAATAGGAAGTCACTGGAAGATTTTTAGCAAGGAAATCAAGTACTTTGATTTATATGCCTATAAACAGGTAACTTCTGGTTTATAGGAAGCACATAAATACTTTAACTTACTTTAAATTCTTCAAATATTTGCAAAATTAAATAATGCTCCTGAAATTTTACCTGTCTCTTCATCTGCTCAGCTAATCAATATGTTAGAAAACATTTACTGAGCACCTACTATGTGCAAAGTCCTATGCTAAGTTCTATTTACAGTATAAAGATCACTTAATACATGGTCCCTGACTCAAAAAGCTTGAACACTGCTTTCTAACATCCATTCACCAATCACTGAGTATTTTGTGCTATGCCTCTAAAATACATGCTACATTTTTTTCCTATTATTACTAAAGAGCAGACTTAAGAACCTTAGTTTTGTTATTGATCAATATATATGATGCATAGCCTGACACAGAACTCCCATGTCACTCCTTTAACTCTTATGTTAAGTATATCACTTCAAAGAAAAGCATATTGCAATATGGAAGTTCACAGCTCCAGAAAAAAAAAAAAACCAGCAAAAGACCTCTGGAATGGGTTTGAGAAAACAAATCTTTTAATCACTGTCAGCACCTCCTCATCCTGCTGAAAACCGATGTCCTTTTTGGCACTCAGGAAATGATTTCTTTATGGAAGAAATGATAAACCAGTTTGCATCCTACTGTGATACCCCATTGAAAGACAATATTTGCTATTTCAGTTTTGAGGATCACTTCATAATTGTCGAGTCATATCAAATTAGCATCCTAGCTTCTGTTACCCCATTTTCTGGAATCTTGGAGTGTGACTGACAGGGTCTACAGAACAGTCACCAAGGGCAGGCTGGTTTAAATACGCCAGAGACAAGCACAGGGACAGAGAGAGTCCTAAACAGAGTTGCAGGAAGGGGCTTCTCACCCCCACTCCTCCCACTTCCAGTGCTCTCATATAACCATCGGGAATTCCCTGGACACTCCACAAAGCATCGCTGAAACCCACCTATCAGAGTTACTCCGACCTCTATCCCCTTTCCTTGGAGCCCTGTCTCTGATAGTTTCCCAAGTCTGTGTTGCCATGATATTTCCATCTCAATAACATAATTGCTTTTTAAAAGGGGTGATTATACCTTACCCACAGGAATTACTTGAATTGTGGTAATTCTAAATGCATTAGCAGGCAGCACAGGAGAGATACAGACAAGAGGCCTTTGGTTCCCCTTGGAATATCACCATTTGCTATTTCACGTGAGGCCGACCAGACACATGCGGTTGTTGGGTACACGTTACTGCCTGAAACCCTGGCCAGATGTGGTAAGTGCTGTGCAGTCCTACTTTAATTACTGGAAGGCCGGGTGTTCTTTAGTTAACTCTCATTTTATACTGCGGCAGGGTCTAAGTAGGAAAATGAATGTGTCTGTGCATTATCCTAGCACACATGAAACCAAAACTGACAGGCACCTGGTGTGACGCAGTGGAAAGAGCTCTGGAGTCGAAAGACCTAGGTGCGTGCCCCGTCTCCACTGCCTGCGGAAGGAGAGGCGTGGGGAGGGCCCCTCCGCCTCTGAGGCTCTTACGTCACCTGTGAAATCCCACAGAGCTGTGGAACTGAAGTACCGAGTATATGTTGAAACGCGTTGTAAACTGTAAAGCACAGGCAAAAGATGCTATTTTCGTTTTAAGCAAAAATAGAACAAGGGCAGATGAAGATTTCAAGATCTTTAGGATTTTTTTTTTCAAGTTTCTCTACCTTTCTTAACAATCTGTTTTTATGATGTCTGATTATTTGAGGATGTGCTCAGGAGACCTTTCTGAGCAAGTGTACGAGGTTCGTCTGAGCGCCTCATCCTTTCCCTCTCTCTGTTTCTTGGCTTTTCCCAGGCTTTCTCTTGTCCTGTGGGAAATCGGCTGTGGGTACTCCTGAAAAGCCTTTTGTGAATTTTGTCAAATTAGCAGTCACAGTTCCATCTCTTTGTTTCTTCTTTTTCAAAAATTGCTCAAAGAATTAGAGTTAGGGTTTTTCCTTTCTTTTCTAAGTATGAGTTTATCTGGCTATGCCTTTCAAATGAAAAGCATATTCTCATTGAATTCTATAAATGTATGATAGAGTGAAGGCAGGGCTTATGTTTTGGATTGTTTTCTGGGAGAAAAAAAGGAAAAAAGCCCCATTTCAAGTACAAATACAGGAGAACAGCATCCTGATGGAATCCTGTGAAGGAAGTCAGCATTGCACAGTCTTTGTGTCAGAAGGCTGTGTGGGGTGCATATCATCACAGAATCTCATATGGAGGAGATGGAGGTCCATTTCATCCAGTCCAACTCAGTCATCTTCCAGTATGCACAGGAAACATGCCTTAATTTGCAATTTAACCTGCTTTCAACATCAAGTCTAATTTCCTTATCTGAACCATATTTTGCACTTAATAAATGTTAGTTAAGTAAAATGAATAGTTAACCCACTATCCTTTCCCCCTTCCAAAAAAAAAAAAAAAGAGAGAGAGAGAGACTTGCTGATAGTATCAGTCCCTTTTCTGATTAATTCCATTCACTGCATGCTTTTATTCACTTTTCCCCTGCTAGAGTGTGGATCCTCTCTTGCCATTTGTATAGAGATTGCCTATCCTTCAGACTTCAGCTCAAGGCTAATCTCCACAAGAGACACCATTCTATGCTGATCTTCCTTCTTTTCTGAATGCAATTCAATTAAATATCTAATCATCTCGTATATAATATATATTTCTTGAGATACTGTACACGATACTTTTATTTTTAAATAAGATGTAATAAAACATGATTATGTACCTGTTTTGCATTTTTCGTTTTTGTTTTGATCATGTTACTGTGTGGTGGTGTTCTAGTAGCCTTTGGGAACAAACTACTTTTTCTTTTTTCTTTTGGATTGTTCCACTGTGACCAGAGAAGGAAAGTACGTAGAATAGATGCAAAGTAAATATTTGTGCTTCACTGAATAATAAGAATACATTAGTTCTACTGTAATAAACGGCTTATACTTGCTTTATTGAAAATATGATGTAACAATATTAAGTAATAATTTAAGTCATTTGACTCTAACACTGTTATTTCTCCTTTTTCCAAGCCCTTTCCACATCTGTATATAGTTTATATAAGCATTATCAAAGTACACTTACCATTTTGTATTCTGAATTTTTATCTGTATTTGCCATAATCCTTTCAGTAATTTTACATAATCTTCATAATTATCATGTTAAATGCATAAGAATATACAACATAAATAATAAATATTCCTTTCTGTGGGTGAACCATAGTTTTATTAAGCTACTCACACATTATTAAACTGTGACCATTTCCAATGTGTCCATCAGTGTATCAGGTGCCTCAAGTGTATAAAGAAGCTCCTAGTGAGGTCACCCAAACTGTACCCCTTTGTTCACACTCCAGAAGGCATCACCATCGTCTCCTTCTTCCTATTTATTGAGCAACTGCTCTGTCCCAGGCAATGTTCTAAGTGCTTTGAATGCTTGTCTCATCTGAGCCAGGTATTACTATGCTTCCCTTACAGTTAAGAGTGGCTTAGAGTGCTAAATCACCTGCAGAGGTCAATTACATAGTCAGGTGAACAACCTGGAACCCCAGTCCAGGTCTGTCTGATGCACACCTAATTATCTCGCTACTTTTTGTCACCCACATCCCTCAGTATTTAAAAAAAGTATTTTTACATATAGTGCCTAAAGCACTGATGGGAAGCAAAATAATTTTACACAATGCACTGTTATACATTCATTTTGATGAGCATTAGAAAAAAATATTGAAACAATATATATTGCATTCAATGTGTTGTTAAAATTAATTTCACTTGTTACCTTTTACTGTGTTGAATGTGTCTAGTTAGAAAATTTTAAAGCGTATATGTGGTTGGCATCTTGCATTACATTTCTATTACAAAGTGTTGACCTAAAAACAGTAGAGATGTTGTGTGGGACTACGGAGCATAGTTCTTCTTCTGAAAGACTGCATTGAGAATTGTCAAAGTCAACCCTAGGATCTGGTCTGCATTCACACTAGAACCTCATAACTTCAGCCTGTAAAAGGAATTGTAAAAAAAACCAAAAAACCCCTGATGATCCCTACAAATAGAAGGTAGCCAAAGGGTCACCAGCGTGGTGAATGGCTTCCTATGATGCACGTTAGCTCTTCTTGACGCTTTAGGGTCCATAGGAAACAACTGGGTACCAGCCCCATTTTTGAGAAGTCAAGTGATAATTTAAAAAAATTATACACATGAATGAATATATTTATTCATTTGCATATAGGTAAACCAATATAATTTTATGTGTGCATATTTTACAGTCACTTACCATATGTGATGTAATGATGTCTATAAATATAAAAATTCAAATTCAGCCATAATACAGAATAGACAGTATTTTCAATGAAACATAATCATATTTTTGCATATTTTTTCTATATGCCACTTGGCATAGGATATGATTTGTAAGAACTATTTAACATAATCCCTCAGGATCTGAATTCATAAGAATTTAAAATCTGTTTTAAAGGTCTAAAACTACATTGAGTTTGTTTTGCTTGGGGGAGGGCAGATTTTAAGCATAGCACTGTTGTGCTCAAGCATTATTTTATATTCTTTCAAAGCTATATTAAACAGTATGAAATTAACCTCTCTTGTTTCTCCAGCAGCAGTAAACAATTTAACAGAAACTCAATTTTCTTTCAGTTCATAAATGTAGTATATTCCCCACTGTGTCAAAATACCTTGTCTACTTTACCTCTCCAGTAAACTGATGACAGATAAAGATTCTGCTACCCATGTCTGTTCCATGTAACAATAGCAGTTGACATAGATCTGTAACAACTCACCTGGGTAGCTCTGTTAGTGTGGGGGAAAATAAAAGCGTAGCAGAGAGTTAAGTAATATTTTTGAATGGTATTGTAACCATGTCCACTCAGATGATAATTTAATCTCCACAATTTTAGGCCTCCCACACAACAAATTGTTCCCTTTCAGTGGCACAGTAGGGAGAAAAGTGCAGGATACCAGCTGGCAGTTGCTACTGTGGAATGCTACCTACAAATATAGATTGGAAGTTGTGGGTCATCACTCACATCTCAGAAGGACTTTTTTAGGATGGCTACTGAGCAGATGTAAGGGCACTTTTAATTAAATATAGACCCAAAAATCTGTCTCAAAATAAAGTTTGTTGTGACACATTCTCTCCAGAGACCTGGAAATTCATAGCTAAAATTAACTTTAGAACAAAGAGGTTTAAAGTCAAGAACGATGTTCCAAAGGGTCACAAAATGCCAAACTGATGGGTTTATAGATCTGTACACAAAAGGTCTTATTTCTGTAAGGCTGTGTTTATATTTAAAGGCACTCAAAATGAAAGGATAAAGTCAGACTTCAAATCTTTTCCAAGTTATTAACATATAAGCTACTGGGATAATATGAAATCTTTTGCACTTTATATCTAGATTGAAATGATGCAGAATTAATTCATCTTGTCTATTGGGGATTTAAGATATTCTATGATTTTTAATTTTTTTATGGGAAATTTAGGAGAAATGATATGAAATAATTTTGAAATATCTTATTTCAAGATTTTTTAGTGGGGAAGGTATAGTTCAATTGACAGAGTGCCTGCTTAGCGTACATGAGGTCCTGGGTTCAATCCCCAGTACCTCCATTAAAAACAAAAAATAAGTAAATAAACCTAATTACCTCCCCTCTAAACAACAGTAACAAAACAAACAAACCCCCCAAAAAAACCAATAAAACACACAAAAAAAGATTTTTAAATTCATTTTTGTCCACAGAGCTGTACACTTTTAAGTTTTTAGTCATTTAGAATCCTATTTTAGTAATCAAAAAAGTCTAGGTTTCTCCATCAGATTTACTGTACAACATCTTGATTAAATATTTATAAATTTCTTAAAATGTAGATTGCTTTCTTGATCTATTGAATAAAGCATACATTCATTAGTCTTCTTTTACAAAGGGCTGCTAAGCAGGAGCAATGTCTTTTATCTGTTTCTGTGTGTCTAGCACACTATGGGTGCTTAATAAATGTTTAATGATGTTAAGCCATATGATGAATCACTATTGTCCTCAGATATAATTGGAAAAGGGGCTACATCCTGAATGCAGACTTGGGCATTCTAAACCTGTGCCTGCCAAAAGCAGGAAATGTAGATCTTAATATCTACCCAAAGTTGATTTTTTTTCATACAGGACCCTAAATAATAAGAGATAGGAAGTAGAAACATGTAGATTGGAAACTCCTTGAAGAAGGGCACTGAATCTTCTGAATATTGGACACCAGCATGCCTACTTCATATCAGATTCCCAATAAATAATTGTTGAGTGGATGATTTTCCTTAGGGCCCAACAAACTTCATTTGCAACTATGATTACATTTACCCTCAGGAATATCCCTGTTGCATCCCGATCAACCCTGGAATGTTAATGGTATTCCCACAGAATGACAAGTTTTCTCACTTGTAAAACAGGCAATTCTGCCACAAAATAAAAAATGTGTATTACCAGTATGTGAGCCATCTAGATTTCCCCTACTCCCTAGTCTTCTGGAGTTACCCGGTACTGAGATCTTTGAATAAAAATGGCTGAAACATCCACCCAACATACAGTAGGAAACCATTTATTCTGTCCCCGTATCCCCTTATTTCCAGGGTTCTTGGATTTTTCTCTCTCCTCATTACTTTTCATTCCATTTTTCTACTTCTGCTGTCTCCATTCTCTCTCCCCTCTTGCACCTATTCCCGTCCACATGAACATATAGCGTGTGCAACAGGGAAGAATCTCAGTCTACAAACTCACGTGCGAAATACGTTTATTTCCTTTACCTAAAAAAGAAAAAGTTGGTGGTGGAGTTCTTTAGTACAAGTTGCTCATTTCACCTTCCTTTGTAACAAGCTCCATGTGGTAAGTACTGTTTGTTATCCCCATTTTACAGATAAGGAAACTGAGGCAGAGCGAAGTTAAGTAACTTATCTTAAGTTTTACAGCCAGTAAATAAAGTGTTAGGAGTTGAATTTAAGATTCCTTTTCTACTCCTGCATTTGACTGCGAAGTCTACAATGATTCACTGCCTCCTTCATGAGAGCTACCCTAGAAGTGATTTACTAACAGTGAGTGCTCATTGAGTACTATCTACGTAACAGCATCCTTCTGAGTCCTTTACAGGTATTATTTTGTCTGATATTAATGTATCATTCCAGCTTCCTCTTGATTAATGTTAACCTGATATATTTTTCCAGCCTTTTGTGGGCAGCGTATAATTGTTCTTGCTTTTTCATCCATATCTTAATTGGGTGTTTAGTTTTGGATTTAATACGAGTATTGACGTGGTTAGATTTAAGTCTAATGTCTTGCTATTTCTGTTTGTCCCAGTCTTCTGGTTCGTTTTTCCTCTTTTTCTGCAATTGTTTGGATTAATGTAACTTTTTAATGATTCCCTTGTATCTCTTTTGTTGGTTTGTTAGCTGTATCTCTTTGTTACTTTAGAATTGCTTTAGGGTTTATAATATGTAACTCTAAGTTATCACAGTCTAACTTCAGGTGGTGTAATACCACTTCAGATGTAATACAAGAACTTTATGGCAGGGAGGAAAATAGTTCAGTGATAAAGCGTGTGCTTAGCATGCACAAGGTCCTGGGTTCAATCCCCAGTACCTCCATTAAAAAAAAGAAAACCATAAAAAAAAAAAAGAACCTTATAATATTATACTTCTGTTTCTCCCCTCCCAGCCTTTATGCTTTTGTTTTCATACATTTTACTTATATGCATGTTACAAACCTCACTATGTATTGTTACCATTTTTGTTTCAACAGTCAATTATTTTTTAAATAAGGAAAAATTTTATATATTTACCCTCATAGCTGTCATTTCCATTTATCTTCATTCCTTTGTGTGTATAATCCAGATTTCCATCTGTCATTTTTCTTCTGCTGAAAGGAGTTCTTTTTAACATTTCTTATAGTTTAGGTCTGCTGTTGATGAATTCTTTCAGCTTCTGCCTAAAAATGACTTTATTTTGCTTCAGTTTTGAAAGATATTTTGTTGGGTGTAGAATTCTAGATTGACAGATTGTTTTCCTTTCATTTGTTTAAAGATTTTGCTGTGTTTTCCACTGTGTTCTCACTTGCATTGTTTCCAAAGAGAAATCTGTATATAACATGTCTTTTCTTGTATCACTGCTTTTAAAGGAGTCACTGTAACTGGTTTTGTGCATTTTGATTAAAATATGTCTTGAGGTAGGTTTCTTGTATTTTTTATGCTAAAGGTTCACTGCACTTATTAGATTTGGTTAAAAAAATTAGAAAATTTGTGGGAATTACTTTTTCAAATACCTGTTCTGTTCACCCCTCTCCTCTTCTTTGGGAATTCTAATCACACATGTCTTAGGTCACTTTATATTGTCATGTAATTCACTGATGATCTTTTCATTAAGAAGTTTTTTTTCTTGTTTCATTTTAGACAAGTTCTATGGCTCTGTCTTTAAATTCACTAATCTTTTCTTCTGTGATGTCTAGTCTGCTGCTAATCCCTATCCAGTGTATTTTTCATTGCAGAAATTGATTTTTTTTGTCTTAAGAATATTGATTTGGATCTTTTTTTATATCTTCCATTCTCCTAGTTAATTTTTGAACATATGGAATGCAATTACAATAATTGTATGTAACTGTTTTAATGCCCTGCCTGCTAATTATAATGCGTGTCAGCCTTGAGTTGGTTTCTGTTGATTATTTGCATCATTTTTCAGCTCCTTTGCATGGATGATAATCATTGGCTGTATATGCCCAATATTGTAAATTATACCTTGTTGAGTGCTGAGTATTTTTGCATTTCTGAGAATATTCTTGAGGTTCTCCTGGGATTTAACTAAGTTATTTGGAAACATGTCAATCCTTTGGGTTCATACTTTCATGATTTATTAGGCAGTCTGGAGCAGTCCTTAGTCTAGGGTTAATTATTCTCTGTTGCTTAAGCAAGACTTAACCTATTTCATCCAATATCCTGTGAATTAAGAGCTTTTCTCATTACCTCGTGAGAACAGGCACTGTCTCTGCCCTGTGTGAGGGCAGGTGCTGTTCTCTAGTCCCTTCAGGTGTTCTTCTCCCTGGCCCCCTGCAGTTCCTTCCTCCGCATGCACAGACCAGTACTGTGCTGAGTGGTGGAGGGGTCCGTGTGCAGATCTCCCGTGGTCTTACACGGTGCAGCCCTCTCCAGTGCTCTGTCTTGACTCTAGCTGCCCTAGCCCCCTGCCCTCTCACCTCCACCTTCTCTGATCGGGTTGTGCAATGGCCTCAGCCTGGTTCCCCTTTTCTGCACCATGGCCACAAACCTCTCTCAAGCCAGCAAGCTAAGGCAGTCCTTGGACTCAGTTCATTTGTTTCCTTTCTCTCAGGGGTCATTGTCCTTCTTTGCTTGGTGGCTAGTGTCTTAAAAACATTTCATATATTTCATCTTTTGGAGGGTTAGTTCAGGTGGGAGAATAAATATAGACCCTGTTACTTCATCGTGAGTGGAAGTGGAAGTCCTGAAGTCTGTGTTCTTAATTACACTTTCCAGTCATTTCTGGTGTGATCTACGGGGTACTGTTGATTAGGCATTTTTATATGGTAGAAATATTGACCCAAATGCCCTTATTGGTTATGAGAGATTGTTTAAATTACTATTATATTTTAAGCCAAATGAGTTGACTATTTTGATTCTGAGCCAAAAAAGGCATCATTTCCCACAACAAAACCCTCTTTAGTGCTTCCACCATCCAACTGACCACTTGACTGGTAATTGATAATAAGGAAGATTTTAGCTATGCTAAGAGGAAGTAAGTGTGACATTCACTATTTTAGACACCAGACTAGCTCAGAATCGCAGTCTTCTTGGTACTCATGCTTTTGTTCTTTCAACTTTTTCCCCTGCTCTTTAAGTTCTTGTGCCCAGCCTTCTTTCTTTTCACCTCTTCCTCCTTTCAGAGAGAGGGAGATAGAAAGTGGGTGGCTAGTCAGGACATTTGACCATTAATCAGTTGCTCCTAGCTCTTATCTGCCTAGAAAATAATAATGGTAGTGACCACTATAGTTAATATGTGTTGCAAATTTATACTGTGCTAGAAACTCTTCTCAGCACTTTTTTTTAAAGATAGATAGACAGACACACAGACAGATAGACAGACACACTAGCCACCTCCTCCTCCTCCTTTACATAGAGAGATAGACAAACAGACACAGTAGCCTCCCCCGTTAGGTAGGTAGGTAGATAGATAGGTAGAGACAGACACAGACACAGACAGATAGACACACTAGCTGCCTCCTCCCTCATTCTTCTCAGCACTTTTATTAACTCATTTAATCATTACAGCATCCTTACAACATTACTATTACTATCTTCAATTAGTAAATGGGGAAGCTGAGGCACTGTAATGATAAGAAAATTGTCTAAGGTCACATAGCTAGTAAAAGGGGCAAGGACCAGAGTTCCAACCAGGAAACCCTTCCCTGGAGCACAAGATCCTGCCCGCTCTGCTGTTTCACCTTTCTCCTGCCCAGACTCCCTTTAGGATTTACATTTGCCCTAAATTCTGGATTTTTTTTCCCCTGAATTTCTGACATGCTTTACGCTGATTTTCAATTTGTATGATAAAGGGGATTTCTACCCTCATTGCTGATGTATCATCTGGAGTGAATTTTATTGGGTAATTTCCTGACATTCTTGGTCCCAACTTCCCATCTTCTCTTGCTGCTCCCCAGCCATGAACCCAGGCACACGCAAGTGTGTACTTTTCATATTCTCTCCCCACTCTTCATTCACAGCTCTGTTCACTTGGAACTGCTTGAGAAATACCTCTTCTTAAGTTATTACAGCCTTTGTCCACTTATTCACTGGTTTCACAGCAGAGCCCCATTCAGAATAACAGTGAGGTAGGAGAATCAAGGAGATGCCACTCTGCCAGGGGGAGATTAAAGTGCCCTGAGCCTGAAACATGTGGCTCCAGCGTTCCTCCCTCGCCTGCTAACCAGGTGCTAATCAGACTGCTTGCCACATACCTGCTTTCCCTAATTGTGGACACCTACTTCCTTAAAACAAGATTGTTAAATTTAACAACACACTGTGGAAGGTTTGGGGAGCACTGAAGTGCCACATCAAGAATGAGTCGCTAGTTTTAGGGCCTCATCTTTTGAGCAGCTCCCAACTCCCAGAAGGTGTCACACAGTTGTGATGTGGTGGCTAGGGCAGGGAGGAACGTCTCCCCTCACCACTGGCTGGAATCTCCAGCCACCACCACGCCTCACAGCCCAGGTTCCCCACTTCCTGGCCAGGGAGAGAAGAAAGACCTTTCTCCCTCTAAAGCCCACCTCACTTCCTGTGCAAGACGATTGTCTCGGAATATTTTTTTCCTTCAAGGGAAATTCCCACTCCGACCCAGAGAATGAGGCCAGACCTTCTGGCCCATGTGAAAACAGCTGTGCTGTTTAACAGTGCATTTCTTCAAGTCTGGCTAATCCTGCACAACATCCTTTTTTGAGGCACCAGAATCCGGTCCATGTTGTGTGTACCCAACTCAGTCTGGTTCTTCTTCTTAGTGCTTTCTCCAAAAAGACATCAGGCTACCACATTTCTCCTTGTGTTGGACACTCCCCTCATTTTCCTTTGAGCAGATGCTTGGGCAAAAATATGTACGTATCTCCCAGGGGCAAATGAGTTTTTCGGGCCTAGGGCAGCATAAATTGCAAGTTAATGGCGAGTCTTCTCAGAGTCTTGGCTCTGCAGACTGACACACCAAATTTACATCACCAACCAGAAAGCTTATTATCTCAAGCTGAAGCATCTGCATTTGAGTTATTTCACAGGCTTTTTTGAGAAGAGTGGGTTGGTATTTGCATTTCATTGCTTGAATGAAAATCTCACCTAAGGGTGCTTTCCAGAACCGAGGAGGATTTTGCTATACAGATATAACCCATTGCAGATGTTTCTGGCAGAGCCCTCAAGTGACAGCTTTGCAGCTTCAATAAATATTAAGATGCATTCTCTACTAAATATCCCCATTTAATGTAAGTGCTTATTTTAAAAAAATGAAAAATGGAATTACTTTGAATGCTTACAGTGTGAAAACTGAAGCTCAGAGAAGTTAAAAACATCCCTGAATTCACACAGCTTTATTGGTGCCCAGTAAACACGGTGCTTCCCCAGGTAAAATAATGCCAGGCTCGCAGAGAGCACCTGTGTCCGCAGCAGACGCACGCCCACTGCCAGTCTCAGCATATTGCCTGTGACCCTTAAGGATGTGTCTGATGAGGTGAAAACCTTCGTGCACAGCTGCAGGAGAAGATAAATCCAGAGATGTAGCCGACTGATTGCTTTAGGAGAAAGCCCTTCCAGTGTGTCAGAAATGATCAGAATGAAGAAATGAGGGTCCAGCACTCCAAGTCACATCACCAACAAATGCAGAAACCAGGGTAGATGCACGGCAATCCTGGTTAAAAGTGGAGATTGGAATCTGAGCTCCATGAGGCTGCTGGGGAACAGCCTTGGAATAAAGAGTCGCAGCCCCGGGAACTGGGAATTAGGTTGTTAAATGAAGGCACCGTGGCAGGAGAGCGGAGCTGGGTGGCCTGCCAATGTCAGAACCATGAGTAGAATGTCGGGGAAGGAGAAAAGCCAAAGGTACAGGCTCACGGATCAGGACAGACTAGACACAGAGCGGTGAGCCTGGCGCAGCCGAGTGTATCTTGACAGTCTTAAATCCCTGGAGCCACCCGCAGAAGCACCTGTTCCTCCCGGCGCTGTCTGGCGGGTTGTGGGCCCAGCCTGCTTGCTTCCCGGCAGGGTCCTGACACCAATCAACGGTGACCGCACGGTCCTGCACAGACACCTTCATCGAACAGAGGTCACTCTGTCGGGCAGATTCACTGTCAGCCTCCTATCTTACTCTTTGTCATAAAGCTCTTGTGTTTACCAGTGCATTCAGTATCACCGTGCAATAGAAAATCCTCGTTTTCATGCTTGAAATATATTATCTAATGGCATATCTATTTGACTTTTACTACATGCCTTTCATTCCTCTAAGTGAGGTAATTGACCTTTACTTTGCTACCCGGTGGATTAAAAGGCTACACCACACTCTGCATTTGATATTTCCAGTCCTGCGGGAGAGGCAATTCTGATCTGCTTTTGCTGCAGCCCTGCTCTTCGAGCCGGCCCTCAAATGACGGGAAGCCTCAAGGCCCAGGACTGCTTTGTGGCAGTTATTGTCACCATCATGAGGCTTTTTTTTTTTTTTTTTTTTTTTTTAGCAAAAGCACAGGTCACTTCATTTCTATGGCCATCTCCATGGAATCTGAGGAGCGTGGGCCTGTAAGGCTTCCAGAACCTTCCACCTTGGTTTCGGATGACATATCCTCACTCCCTGCCTCCAGTAGTGTTTTTTAGAGATCAACAGCATTTTTCAGATTTGGTTCAAGCACCTGAAAGTGTAAAATCGTGTCCAAACTACACAATTTGTAAGAGAGGGGGAAAAAAAAAAAAACTAGTGTTACTGGCAAAAGCTTTAAGGACTCCTGTCAGCCAGGTGTACTCTTTTGTGTGATAGTTTAGCACTAGTGTTGTGGAGGATTCTGCAAGTCAGGAATTCAGAGCCCTTGGCTTTTTCTGATGCCCTGTTAGCTTTCCCTCCCACAACCAAAATGATGACAAGAATAATAAAGATGGTGATAGTGGTGGGGATGATGACAAGGCTAATAAACACTGACTGTGTGCCTGGCACTGGTTTTAAATGCTTTTAAGTTAATAACTGTGATTCTTCGTAGCAACCTTGTGAGTTATGTACTATTATTATCCAGTTTTACAGATGAGGAAACTGAGGCATGTAAAAGTTATATAACCTGCCCAAGGTCACCAAGCAAGTAGTAGGGCCAGAACCCAAACTGAGTCATTTTGGACTTGAGGGACAGAAAACATGGATACAAGCTTGCATCCTCGTGCCTCTGGATTAACCATGTTTATCATGAGGGCATTTCCCTAACTACCATAGAGAGTTCTCAGGCTTGATCACTTAGCTTCTGGAGGTGCAGGGTTCTCCTGAACACCCCAGGAGGAATTCAAAAGCCCCAGGGGAAGGCAGTCAATCAATGAAGCCCTGTTACATAAAAAACAAAACTCGACTTCTTCCACATGCCAGTTAACAGGCTAACCGATGTAGGGAATGCGTACTGGGAGCTCCTTACTCCTGGGAAGGCAGGTGATTGATTGCTGAGGACTTCAACCTAACAGTCTAACAGTGTCCCTTCCTGTGGTCCATCTTGCAGTCTAGAAATTCTTTGGTTTCTTCCCTCTGTCTTTCTAATTCTGGGTCCCCTTGAGACAAGGGTTTGAATGCAAATAGTATATTTGGGAAGTAATTCCAGAAAGCACTGTGAGGGAGTAAGGAGTAAACAGAGCAGGAAGAAAAGTCAATAAAGTTGCTGTTCTCAGAACTGTCTCCTTGAGAGGCAAGAAACTGGAGTATTTATCCTCAAACGTCCATCACTCACTGGCTGAGGGTTGCTCCCGGGAGCTTGTTCAACTTCTTGGCCAAGCACCAGGCACGCAGAGGCCAGACAGGAAGCTGTCTGTGGGGGGTGCTGTCTGCAGGAGCAATGGGGCTTTTGCTGCACAAAAATGAGGCTTTTCTTACACAAAGCCCGACCTCCTTCTCTCCCTGCCTATCAAATGACTTTGATAACCTGTTAAAACCAGAGCCAAAGTCTTTGGCAACTAAAATCAGGGTAGAAAGAGCTCAGTTATTAAACACTGGAAGAAAAAAATGTTAGATTACTTTGTTTAAAGTGTTGTTGACGCACATGAAAAAATGCTCAACATCACTAATCAGAGAAATGCAAATCAAAACTACAATGAGGTATCACCACACCAGTCAGAATGGCCATCATTCAAAAGTCCACAAATGACAAATGCTGGAGAGGCTGTGGAGAAAAGGGAACCTTCCTACACTGCTGGTGGGAATGCAGTTTGGTGCAGCCACTGTGGAAAACAGTATGGAGATTCCTCAAAAGACTAGGAATAGACTTACCATATGACCCAGGAATCCCACTCCTGGGCTTATATCCAGAAGGAACCCTACTTCAGGATGACACCTGCACCCCAGTGTTCATAGCAGCACTATTTACAATAGCCAAGACATGGAAACAGCCTAAATGTCCATCAACAGATGACTGGATAAAGAAGATGTGGTATATTTATACAATGGAATACTACTCAGCCATAAAAACTGACAACATAACGCCATTTGCAGCAACATGGATTTCCCTGGAGAATGTCATTCTAAGTGAACTAAGCCAGAAAGAGAAAGAAAAATACCATATGAGATCGCTTATATGTGGAATCTGGAAAAAAAAAAAAAAAGAACATAGATACAAAACAGAAACAGACTCACAGACATAGAATACAAACTTGTGGTTGCCAAGGGGGTGGGAGTTGGGAAAGGACAGACTGGGATTTCAAAATTTGTAGATACTGACAGGCATATGCAGAATAGATAAACAAGATTATACTGTGTAGCACAGGGAAATATAAACAAGATCTTGTGGTAGCTCATAGCAAAAAAATGACAATGAATATGTGTATATTCATGTATAACTGAAAAAATGTGCCCTACACTGGAATTTGACATAACATTGTAAAATGACTATAACTCAATAAAAAAATGTTTTAAAAAATCGTGCACTTTTAATGGGTGGGTTTTTTTCTTTTATCTCTTTTTCGCTCTCTTTCTTTCTTTTTTTGTTCTTTAAACTTCAACTTTTCTAAGGCTTGTTAACAAAAGTAGGCCACGAAATAAGGGGAAAAAAACAAAGGCTCTGCTAGGTGCATTCTTCTCTATTGGATATTATTTTATTTCTCAGAAAAAAAGAGAATTAGAAGAAAGCTATTTCCCCCAATTTTCCATACCACCCATGGGAATCTAATTCAATTTCCTTTCAAATTTTGTAGTCAAAGATAAAAGTATTGAGTAAGGTTGCTCTAGTGTATTCTTTTGCACAGATTTGACTTTTATTTCTAGTTATAAAGCTATTTATTCAGGCAGATTAATTTTTAATCAGACTGTAATATAACCATTTAAAGAAATCAGAGCTTTTTAGGTGGTGAGTGTACATGTATAAGAGATGTCAAAAACTTACCTGACAATCTTACCTGATGAAGGAATCCCACGGTGTCCGACGGCTCTCAGCTCTGCAGCAGAGCCTCACTGAACTCTGTGGCTTTGCAGAGCACAGGAGAACTTTAGGCTTACCCCTGCCCTATTTTTCTTTTGTCCCAGTTTCCCCAAGAAAAAGAGAATTATATTTTTTAATCCAAGGAAGTATATAAGAAATTATCATGGTATAGTTCACATCAAATTGGAAGTAAAAAAGACAGATGTAAGAAACATTTCACTTATGTGGTTCTATAAAGAAAATAAAAAGAAGTCTAACTTAGCAATTGGTTACCATAAACCAAAGAATGGACAAGTATGTGTGAACATAACTTATGTACATCCACAATCTTTATAATTGCTTCTTGTATCAGGAATATATTGTTTCCAAAAACAGGAAAGCTGACTGTCTTAAACGGGGTGGGGCTTGTTTCCCATGCATGGGAGGACATGGGGAGGTCGGTGGCTGGGGGCTCACATGGTGTTTAAGGACATGGACAGACCTTGGTTTCCTTCTAGCCTCCTCCTTACCCATCATTAAATAGAACTTCAATTATTATGATTGCAAGCCTTGAAGTTCCTATAGCATTTCAGTCTGGACCTCAGACAAGAGACAAGAGGAAGAGGCAAAGGGAAAAGGGCCAAAGGATTGGTTCTGTTCAAGCTGTCCTTTTTCAAAAAGATTTCCTGAATACCTCACCTAGTGACTTCTGGTCACATCTCATTGGTTGAAACTACATAATGTGGCCAACCCTAGAGGAAGGACAGCCTAGGAAAATGAGTATTTTAGTTTTCCCACATGTTTTAAAGAGGAAGGCAAGAGAGAAGGGAATGTGAAGGACTTTTATATAGCCATGAAGTTGCCACACCCCTATAATAATAGCTAACATTTTTTGAGTACTTACTGTCTCCCAGAATCTGTGATTTACACTTTACATGGACTATTTAATTTAATCTTCATAGCAATCCTATGTCATAGTTACTAATAGTAGTCCATATCACAGGTGAGGAAACTGAGACTCAGTTCGGGATACCCAGCAGGCTCATGGTGGAGCCAGGACTTGAACTCACACCCTTTGCATCCAGAACCCAAGCTTTTAATACCACGTTGCCCTATGTGTCTTACAGAATCTGGTTCCTTGAGCTATGATCATTTGTATTTCTGGGTTTGGAGACCCCTAGACTTTCTGTTTTCTCAAAAAGAATTAGAATGGTTCACTATGCACATATTAAGCACCTAGGGTCATCTGCTAATTGCTAATTGGTCTTGGATTAGCTGAGTTTAAATTTAACAAGCTCTCTACCTTCCAGTCTTCAGACTGATTGGCTATTCAGAGAAGAGTTGCAGTCCAGACTGCAATGATTATCGTGTTATGTCTTTTATCTTTCAGCACCTCTTATCTAGCCAGATTTCTCATGGGTGTAGTAAACAGGTCACAGAGCACCATCATATACCCGTTCCAATCTCGGACAATGCATTATCTCAAATTTATAAGCTCCTATTTTTATTTTATTGTCATGGCTCTTTAGTCTCGCCGGCAAGATTTGTAAATAGAAAAGAGCTATTTTTAATATTATCTACAAAACCCAGCAGTTTAGTGAATCATGTAATCTGATGCTTCACTATGGGTAAGTTTAGGGTCTCAAGTAAGCTTTATGTGGAACTGTTAGAGGGCTTTAAAATTGCCATAAGGATGTCTAAGTCATTTATTGCAAAGTGTACAAGAAGGCTTTTGGTCCTTTACCTTCAATTGTTGGAGCAAACCATTGCTTTATATATACATGCGCGCGCTCTCTCTCTCTCTCTCTCTCTCCCTCTCTCTCTCTCTCTCTCTCTCTCTCTCTCTCTATGTATATATATATATATATACACACACACACACACACATACAGAGAGAGAGAGAGAGATGATAGATAGATACATAGATATGTAGAAATCATTAAGATCCCAGTGTCCATGAAGATCTGATCGATATCTCAGTTTTTACTTTATACAGTTCTCTGCTTTAAAAAATAACTATACCAATCAGTTTTCAAAAATAATTAATTATTCCAAGAACAAAGCTTAGGAGAGGAGCTCCCCCATCAACCAGGGTCCAGGTTAGGAACTCAATATATTGTGAAAGAACAAGCTCAGGAAAGGAGCCCTATGGAAACTGCCCTCTGGATTTGCAGGATGGCTTCCTAGACCCCGACCCCCTTCTTTCACGTATGCTTCTCCTGTAGTACAGGAGTCCAAACACAAGTTGGATGTCCAACCTCTTTGTTGGTCTGTTGGTGTGTCGCTGCTTTTAAAAAATTGTAAGCAGGTATCTATTTCACATTGAGCTTCGACCATTGCATAGCTTATAAAAATACATCTTCCAAAAACATTTTTGCTTACCGGTGGTGGTGATCATCAGGCTCCAGGCTTTACTAATGCAGGAGGAAGTGGTAGAATGCTGGGAAGACTGGAGCCCTCGCTTTCCTAGTGATTTAAGATCAGACAAGCCCTACTGGGTATTTTGAAGGTCTAGCCTCTTGCTGTAGGATTATGGTTAATAATACAAGTGATAATAGTAGAGGCTTATGTTTATTAAGTGCTTATGACATATGAGGTGCTGTGTTGAGGTATAATTTCAAATGTGTGTAAGAAAGACCCCCTCAACAGCACCAACAGAGTAGAAGTTTACTTCTTTCTCCTCGCAGTTGGGAGGTAGGTGCTCCAGGGCTGGGGTGGTGGCTCCACTCCACACGCCTGCCTTGACCCACCTTCCCCTGACCGCAGTGGATGTTGTCCAAGGGCCCGCGTTCCACTGTCCAGGGTTGCTGCCAAAGTCCGTGTGGTCCAGGATGGCTCAATACCACGTGCATGTTCCAGGAACCAAATGAGAAATGGGGGCCGGAGTGCAGGCCTAACAGGGGTATCACAGACACCACTCCTGCTGATATCCCAGTGGCCAGGAAGTAGCCACATGGCCACACTTAGCCAGAGGAGGTGCTGAGAAACGTTTTTAGGCCTGTGACCATGTGCAAGGCTAAGACTGTTCTCATGTGGACAAAGAAAGGATAGTTCAGTTAGCATTCTCTGCCTCACTTATTTATCATTTAACCCTCCCAACAACCCCTCAGGTGGGCATTTTACCATCCTCATTTTGCAGAGGAGTAAACTAAGCTTAAGGAACTTGCCTAAGATTCCTGCTAATGCCAGACTGCATGACCCCAGAGCCCAAACTCTTATCCACTGTTTTCTGCTGTCTCGTTTGGATAAATACTCTATCTCATTTAGTTGTTTTTTTTTTTTTCATTTACTTAATTCACAATTTAATGAGTTTTAGTATATTCAAAAAGTTGCACAACCCATCACCACTATCAAATTCCAGAACATTTTCATCACTGTAAAAGAAAGCCCTGTCCATTAGCATTAACTCCCTATCCGCTCCTCTCCCCAGCTCCTGGTAATCCTTCATCTGCTTTCTGTCTGTGTAGATTTGCCTATTCTGGGTATTTCATATGAAGAGATATATATTTTGTGGCCTTTTGTGTCTGGCTTCTTTGATTTAGCATGAAGTTTTCAAAGTTTATTCATGTTGTAACTTGTACCAGTATTTCATTATTTTTTTCCATTGTGTTGTTATCTGCATTTTGTTTATTTAGTCATCAGTTGATAGACATTTGGATTGTTTCCACTTTTTGGCTATTATGAATAATGCTGCTATGAACATTTGTGTACAAATTTTTGTGTGGACAGGTTTTCAGTTCTCTTGAGTAAACACCAAAGAATGGAATTGTTGGGTCATATGGTAACTTTGTTTGCCTTTTTGAGGAACTGACAGAGTGGTTTCCAAAGTGACTGCACAATTTTACAATATAGCAATATATGAGAGTTCTAATTTCTCCACATCTTTGCCAACATTTGCTGTTGTCTATCTTTTTAAATTATAATCCTCCTAGTAGATGTAAAGGGGTATCTCATTGTGGTATTAATTTGCATTTCTCTAATGGCTAATGATGTTGAGTTTTTTTTTTTTTTTAATGTGCTTACTCATGCTCACTGGCCATTTGCATGTATCTTCTTTGGAGAAATATCTATTTAGATCCTTTATCCATTTTCTAATTGGGTTATTTGTCATTTTATTACTGAATTACAGGAGTTCCTCATATATTCTGGAATCCTATATATATATATATATAAATTGTTATATATAAATATATATATGTATGTGTGTGCATGTATGTGTGTGTGTGTGTGTGTGTGTGTGTGTGTGTGTGTGTATACATCTCCAGTTTGTGAGCACAGCTAGAACCATAGTGCTAATCAGGTTTAAGCCAGAGATTTCCAAACAACATGCAGGAAGGGAGAAGGTTTGCATAAGGTTCACCCCCATGAATTTACTTTTCTTGTTCATCAAGACTTGACACCTTGGTGAGCTCTACAGTCCTTTTCAACCTTTGCTGTGCACATAAATCACCTAGAGATTTGGTTAAAATCCAGATTCTTATTCAGCAAGGCTGGGGGAGGCCTGAGATTTCTAACAGACCCTCAGGTGATTGAAGCTGCTGGTCCATGGACCACGGACCACAGACCACGACCCTTGAGCAGCTTGTGTCAGAGTGTAAGTATTAGTATTGCTGTTTAGAACTATGGGTCTAATTCTCCTATGAACCAGTTTTCTTTGTTCTTCCTCAAACAGTGATGTCTAGAAAGAGCCCAGCTTTTGGAATTGACCCTTGGCTACCACTTACCAGCAGTGTGTTTCTCTGAGAAAGTTACTTTACTGCTCTCAGTCACACTTTCTGTGACTCACGCATCTGTAAATCACAGGTGCTTGTACCTCCTTCTCAGTGGTGATGAGTGAGGTGAAATAACACACAAAAAGCATCTGTTGTAGTTCGAGGTCTCTAATGGGCCTGGGTAAGAGCTGATATTTCTTCCACCTGCCTTCAGTGATAGGGGCTGCACCTCTGACTGTTTAGCACACGTACACCCTCATCAATGCAGATACAACTCAGTGTTACTGCCCTACCTCCCTACATTGTCGTGATTAAGTGGAGTGTTTAATCTTTGTGGTCTGTAGTTAGTCTATGCATGCTTCATCTTCTTTACTCAACAGATTACATGTTCTCGGAGATAAGGACGTTACATTGTCTTCTTTTTGAATCCATGAGACCTCTCATAGGGTTAACCACAGAATGTGTTAATGAAAGCTTATGGAATGAATCAGATAGCTGATTCCAATAGTAACAGTAGCAACAGTAACTATAGAATAATAATAATAATTGAAACTAACATTAAGTAATAACTTTGTATCAGACATTATGCATGGATTATCTTATTCAGTCCCCAAAACTGTTCTTTGAAACACGTTTGTTTATTATCTCTGTGGCAGCTGAGGTCTAGCCACACTTAGAGCGACAGCATGCCTTCTGCAGTGCTGAGAGCAGAGTTCTGGAGACCAGCTGCGCATCGTTCAAATCCCTGCTCTAGCTCATAGCCTGGAAGCCTTGAATTTCTTTCTTTCTTTTTTTCTGTTTTTCTTTTTTCGGTCTTTTTGTTGGGGGAGGTAATTAGGTTTACTTATTTACTTTTGATGGAGGTACTGGGGATTGAACCCAGGACCTTGTGCATGCTAAGTGTGCACTCTACCACTGAGCTATACCCTCCTCCCCGGAAGCCTTGAATTTCTTAATCCCTCAGTATTCAAATTCCTCATCTATAATTATTAATAGTCCCAATTCCATGGGATTATTTTTAAATTTGTGTGAAATATGCCAAAAGCACTTAGCACAATGCCAGGTGCTTGGAAGTATCTAGTCAGGGTTAGCTCTGTCTATTTCTTTAAGTCACTTATCCGTGGCCTCACAGCAAATAAGTGGCAGAGGCAGAATTTGAACCTAAGCTGTCTGATTCCAGTGCCGTAACTCATAGTCTGTAAGTCATTTTGCTGTAGGTCTCCCACTTCAAATAACGTATTGCGGTAGAAATCAGAAATTCGTGTGTTGAAATGAAAAGAGAAAGGTTAAGGGGCTGCAGAGGCAGAAAGAGTATGTGAGAGGCATTTTATAATGTATCACCTTTTGAAAAAGACATCTCCAAATCTCTGATTTTTGTGCTAGCTGATTTTCCACAAGGCCTTGTGTGGCTGGTGCCAGTCCAAGGCAAGGAGTACAACCAGAGGCTGATTCAGGTTTTGTAGTGCCTGAAATTTATGCCCCCTGAAAGGGGGGCTTATTAAGGAAAAACCTTCATTAAGTAAAAAAATATAATAATATCGTATTCGTGAAAAAAATACCAAAGCGTTTGACTATGTGAACACACTGTTAAGGTCTTTCTCATGGTCTAGGAAAGGCTCTGATGCTTCAGCTTCATTCATTTGATGGTGAATCCTTACCCAGCCAAACCGTAGCCCCAAAATGGCACGCCTGGTTTCCCTTCCGGTTTTGTTTCACAAAGGGCAGGCCTTGAACTTCTTTGCTGTCTTGGTACTTTTATTCGAAACACTACTGATGGACTATATGTACAGACCTCTAACTCACAGGAAATGCTGGTGGATAACATGCTTTCCAGAATAAATATATTAAGTTATAAAAAACGGAACAGGCAGACTGTATGGGTTTTTCATACCTACTGCCAGGTGGCACAGATCTAAATGTTGGAGCCTTTTTATAAGCAAGATTAAATTGACTCATGACATCTGGTCACTAAAATACAGGAAGTGCAGACCTGGTTGAAAGCGAGAACATACTGGTTTTCATCAAGCTTGCATCACAGAATAGAGCTCACTTTTTTTTAAAAAAGTCTGTCTTAGCAATGCCCTTATTTGACAGTGTGGACGATTTGTCACTTATACACCAGGGGATCTCTGAGGTACAAGCGAGTCCGTTAGTTCTGTCTGCAGTGTCTCAGTGTGAGTTGTGTGTGTGCGAACAGCGTCGGTGAATAGGCTTAGCTCTCCAGAACATCAGATATGTGACCGCGAGCAAGGCCTGTCAGGTCTCCGCTCGTACAGTTCCTCCCCCTCCTGATGTGATGGAAGCCGTGGCAGCCGGATGGCCATGGAAATGGATAATGAATCTGTCAGAGACAAGTGGATGTCATGGAAGTCTGCCCTCCACCTCATCACAAGGCTGGAGGTCACAGCACCAGGAACTGAGAGCAATCGCCCAGCACTGTGAAATCCATTGCTTTTTTTTTTTTTCCCCGTTGAAGAAAAGCCACTCTGTCATGGGTTCTAAATAAAGGATTTTAGCATCTGACTGGAATGGGGTGATGAGAATAAACTGAGCTGTGGAATGTGAAAGGGAGCTATTTCCAAACAGAGTCCCATCTTGTGACGCTTCAGTGTCTGCTCTCCCAAGCTTGGCCCTGGCACAGCCGTTGTCACAATGAACGAAGGAAGACAGCCTGGAAGCTGAGCTCGGTCAGCAGATTTACTGCTGGAGAAGTTACAGTTGTCGCCAGCGTCCAAGCAATGTTCTGCCAAACTTCAGCTGAACCAGGGTGGCCATCCTTACACGAGCTGTTGAAGCTAAAAGATGCACATTCCAGAATAATTATGCTACACACATGCTCTGTTTTTCCTCTTCTCTAAGTCGTGTTCTTCTCCTGGGTCTTTCAGGCTTTTTCTAGGATAGTTCTTGTGTTGGGTTTTGGACATTTGACAAATCCTCTGGAGTTTAAATGCAATTAAATTGGGTTTACAAGGTCTCACCAGTTTTATAGAGTTCCGTCTGCCCAGTATAAGGTCAGCTGTGAAAGCCAGTGGTGAGGGCATATGGCAATTTTCAGCACACATCATGGGGTATTTGATTTAATGCCTATTCTCTATTTTCAGTCCATTGCTGTGTTCATCATAGTAGAAGAGGCACATGAAGTTCCTGCTTTCAGGAAATGTACTTGTTTATTAGCCCTTTGTTTGTTTGTCAGACATTTTTTAAACACTTATTATGTGCCAAGTAACTAGACACATGCTAAGCATGTTACAGTAAATAAGGCAAGTATGTCTGCTGCTTCCAGAAGCTTACACTCCAGCAAGAGTGACAGAAGAATAAACAGCTACAACACGGCCTAAGTCTACAGCAGTGACAGTGCAGGCTCCATCCTGTGACTGGCATTGCCTCGTGTCAGAGGAGCTCATAGGAAAGGCATTCCGGTGGGTCAGAGAAGCGTTCAGATAGTCAGCAGCTGTTTTTTGAGTGTCACCTAGGAGCCAAACACTGAAATTTCCAAGTTCATGTCCGAATGGCAAAAATTATGCAGGTAAAGGAGGCAGAGGTATGCTCTAGGCAGAAAAAAACAGCTTATAAGGTAACCCAAAGGCAAAGTTTGTAGAACTAATGGTAGAGTTGGTGGTGGTGGAGTTGAGACTGGAGAAGCGACAAGAGATAGATTTCAAAGGGACTTGTGGGCCATGTTATAGATCTTGGACTCTATTCTGACAATAATGGGAAATTTTTCAATGGTTCTAAGCCAGGGTGACCCAAATATTTTTCTGTAAATGATTGTTTTGACTTTTGTGATGAGCTTGAGCTAAAGAGGAACATGGCTGGAGGCAGAAAGATCTCTTTAGAAGCCATTGTAATGAGCCAGGTCAAAGATGATGATGATATCAGCTAGGAAAGTGGCAACGGCTGGAACTGTCTGGATGTGAGAGTCATCAAGAAGGAGGAAGCTCAGGATTTGGTGAGAGACTGAGGAGGGACAGGTCAGCTAGGAAAGGGAAAGGAAGTGTAGGCGTGCTTGACCAGCTGACTGGAAGGTGACGCAGTATACCGAGGCAGAAAACACAGGAGGAGGAGTAGGTGGGAGGGAAGCCAAAGAATTTAGTTTTGGA
Organism: Camelus dromedarius; assembly: GCF_036321535.1. Taxonomy (NCBI): domain Eukaryota; kingdom Metazoa; phylum Chordata; class Mammalia; order Artiodactyla; family Camelidae; genus Camelus; species Camelus dromedarius. The sequence continues at coordinate 12,997,710 of NC_087444.1, forward strand.
TATGCTGAGTTTGACGCGCCCAGGAGAGAGATCCATGATGAAGATACAGCACCAGGGCTTTTCAACTTGTTGGTCAGATAACCTTCACCTAGTGATAACGAAAGGAGAGGGTTCTCTGGATCCCAGAGAATCTCTGAATCTCCTACAATGTTTCCAAATGTTTGAGTTTATTTTGCATATGTTCATTTTTGTCCTAGGGAAAAAATGATGCAAGTTTGCTTTAAAATGTGTATAACTCAAAGGCAGTTACGGACCGCAGAGGAAATTGAAAGGACAACCTGGATAACAATGCCCAAGGAGGGTCGCTTAGGCTGACTGTGCTGGTCCAGAACCCAAAGAATAGCACATGGAGACAGCGCACAGAAGACGGTTCTGAAAAAGACCTTGAGAATCCAGTGGGGAGAGAGTGTCGGGGAAAGGGAGTGGGTCACAGAGTCACATGCCCCTACGGGGTCAAGACGAGGAAAGTACTGTTGGATTTTCAACAAGGAGGTCACGGGTGATCCTGGCTGTGGTTAGTTAGAAACAGTGAGTGAATGGGAGATGAGAAAAAGGAGATGGCAAGTGTCGAAAACTCAAGAAGAGAAAGTAGAGTGTTAAAGAGGTAGTTAGAAAGGAAGACTAGACTACGAAGTGGATATTTTTCTTCCTTAATATGCAATGAGTAAAATCTAAAAGCAGACAGAGCCTTAAGTAACAACCAACCAAACCAAACACACAAAGACGTTTAAGGAAATCAGAACCATAGAGATCAGGGTGTCTACTGTGGGCAGGATGGGTGTCAGGAAAGAGTTATGAATTGAGTTGAGCCTTGAATGATTAATAAGCTTTTGGAGAGTTGAAGATGAACCATGAATTGAAAGAAATCTGAGAAAAATAAGACTAAATATTCATCCATTCTCCTTTCACTTCCTTTTGTTATTTGAAGAACATTTTCTCAGCGAATATAAAGTCCTCAGAATGGAAATTGCCTGTAACTCAGAGAACTACCAGCATGGCAGTATTAACGGTTACAAGATATATAATCCAATTTACAATTACTACTTGCGTGTCTTCACACTTGAAACCAGCATATTCTTTGGGGTCACATTGTTCATTTCCTCATTTGGAATTTTTAACACCAGAGTGGGTGCTAAATCAGTATAAGCTGCTGCTTCTATCACTTAGGTTTCTAACATCTTCCACATATATAAACACACCCATAAATAAAGGTGCTAATGGGGGAAGGAGAAAGATCCTTTAATAAGCAACTGAGCGCAAGTAACTCCCGGCATGTAGGAGACTGTTATAAGACCTAGCTCCTAATTAATCACTGTCTGTTTCACTTAACTGATTTTTTTTTTCTCTTTTTTAAAGAGTGTGCAAATGTTAACTTTTAAAGATTGTGTTTATGTGTTGAGGCTGAATAGGTATTATTTAAATAGTAGCCTTTCAGCTCATTATACTTTCTAACGCTGTAGAGGGCAGAGTGGAGCTACAGGTATGACAGATCGTAGTTGACCCCTGAGGAAGCTGCGGCTTGGTCTTACCCAGGGAGGTTTGAACGGGTGGCCATTGCTTTGGGGGCTACACCTCTCAGTTAGAAGAGAGCCCAGCAGCTCTTAGCAAAGCCGCTCCTTTGCTTCCTCGCCATAGTTTGGGTCAGTGTTCCAAACAGACCATCAGTACCCAAGAAAGAAACTTGGGTGTCTCTGTACAGACATTATAGAAACCAACAGCAGTTGTTAAAGAACCTTATCTTCTTACCTAAGAAAGAATATTGTTATATTTCTTAATTCATGACATGTGCCACAAAAGAAAACGAATGTAAAGCACTACAATATTTCTTTGTCTTTATCAAGCTTGGCTTTCTGTATTTTTGATGTAGTTCCTCGAAGAGGCCAGACCAGTTTAAAAGTGCACGCACACACACCCACGCATTTTCGGGTTCTGACTCTGGCAGCCCCAGGCCTGGGTATCCAGGTTCTCTCCTGTGTGTGGACACATCTCTTCCCACATACATTCTGACCTCTGGTCACAGACATTCTGTTGACCTGGGTTTTCCTGCTCCAGAGGATACGGCTCGTGCTTGGTGTGTTAAATTTATAACCTGCTACCTCAACAAGTAACACGTTGGCCTTTGCAATTCTACAGTCAAAGACTTTGGATGTGGGAATGTGTTTTGTGGAAGCTGCATGTTCTGTTGCTGCCTCTCATATATCCCAGCTTCATTCTCGGGCACCAAAGGGAAAGCCTTGGCTCATGACCGCAAACCCCTGCCACACACAGGTTTTTGTTTTCTAGGATTCTAAGCATCTTGTTTCCTGAGTCATCTGACCCATTTCTGAGAGACCTTTGTGATTATTTTACATGACTAGGAAATCTGAGGACTACTCAGGTTGGTTAGAGGCCTTGGTGGAAAAACTCTTCTGACTGAGGAATGTCATTTTAGAGCCCAGAATGAAAACACCTGATTACAACCTCTTGGGTCTATAAAATAAATCCAAATAACAGATTGTCTCAATGGTTATATTTCTTTTTAAACCAATAAGAACTGTCTTTCTGGTTTAAGGAAAAACAGAAGATGACACTTTCCTTCAAACCCAGATGCTTTGTCGTAGATTTGGATAATAGCACAGAAAAACCGCTCCCTAGTGGCAGTATGTTGGGTATTTGTTGGGAAACCCTTAATTGTGGAGCACAGGTGCCCTAGGGGACCTTCAGACCCCACTGAATTGACTGACTGGTATTAGGATTCCTCAAAGTGTGATGTGAGGTCAAGCTGTAGCATAACCCCACCCCCAACCCCATTGGTCCTTGTTTAAGAGATTCTGCATATCGGGCCTGCAAATCTGTATTTTATCAAGAGCCTCTAGGTAGCACTCAAGCGCTGCAGGTTGTGAGAGCCACAGTCCTAGGAGACAGATGCGGAAAGCCTTAGTAATCACCAAGACCAGCTGACTTAACAATGAACTCTTGTCTCTCCTCTGCCTAGGTGCAAATGTAATCTCCATGCCACCGTGTGTGTGTATGACAACAGCAAACTGACCTGTGAATGTGAGCACAACACCACAGGTCCAGACTGTGGGAAATGCAAGAAGAATTACCAGGGCCGGCCTTGGAGTCCAGGCTCGTATCTCCCCATCCCCAAAGGCACTGCAAATACCTGTGAGTAGCGTTGCTCGGTCGCACCGTATTTTGTGCATGATGAGCTGACAGTTCCTCTCAATTTCACTTGCAGTGGTGCTTTTACTCCTCCCACCAGCAGTCCCATTCCTCTTCAAAACGCGTCTAAAGCTCTCTTTCCCTACTTTACCACTTGTAAGCACGTTTTAGCACTTGGCTCATCTGTTAAATTCAGTCTTCCAACACTCACATCAAATGTGTTGGGAAGTAATGAAAACCACAGGAGAAATTTTTCTAAGTGGATGAAACAGAAAGTTCTCCCCTCCTCAAATCAATTAACTATTAAAATAACAAAGGCATTCAAAAATCTCAACTCTAACTTAATTTTAACCATAAACTACTTCCAGAAATTCTCTGGATTTTTACAATCCCATTTCCCATACTGGGTAACCTAAGAGATGCTTTGTCTAGAAGATGCTTCCTTCTACCAATTTAGCTACAGCTTAACTTTGCCCAGTGAAATGGTTGACTTTTTCCTAATTCTACCAGTTGAGGTCATGCCTGGCATGGATCCTGTTAGTAGAGGCCACCTTTTCATAAAGAGCATGACTATAGACCTGCAGGGACCACATTAAAAAAAAAGGGATGTTTGTGTGCACAAGAAAAGAGCACAGGCATTATCTGTGTTCACAGGAACCACAAGAGATGCCCCATTACCACTCACTTGTGTGCCTCTCTGAAATCCCTGAATATCCCCAGGAAAACACGTTCTGACACGCTCAAGGAGAGAGGTGATTACTTCCAGAATAAATTGGCCAATTCCATGCATGGACCAATTAGCCACTCACAAAAGCCCAAGGTTTGTCCTCTTTTAAAAGTAGAGAAAGGGTGAGGTTGAGAATACACCCACTCAAGTGCGAAGTAACAGAAATAACAAGACAGTGAGCAGTGGGAGAATGAGAACTTGAAAAGCCACTGGCTCCGTGCAAGGCTAAGAATGTTATCAGGCACTTCAAAGCAGCAGCTGTGAGAAACCAAACCCTGAAAACTAGTATCACAGGAGCCAGGGCCTTATCAAGTTAAACGTAAGAGTAATGGACCAAGTAACAAGCCATGGAGTATGGGGGCATGAAATTATGATAAAATTTCTATGAAGCGGGAAACAAAACTCCTTCAAAGTTTAAAAAAAAATCCCTCTTTTTAAAGGTATTCAGTTTCTGTGTTAAAGGAAAAACTGACAGTCTAGCTCCTAAAATTAATACATAAAGCTCTGTTGAGCAGAAATGTTGATTTTTTTTTCAAGACGGTTTTATTAACGGGGTCTCCGTGGGCTTTCCTCCATTGTTGAGGGCCACAGACTCATGAATTCAGAAGGAATCTCTCATGAGGTTATTTGTTGCTATACCCTGTGACTAGCTACCTAACAATTCCTATCACCTCGGTTGTCAAATTTAGTTTAAAGTTTTCCCTGAAAGAAAATGGCTCAGGTTTCATTTTTGGTGCCTGCTTCTTTAGTGGGGCTGGATGGAGGAGAGGAAGGTTCACCCACACTTGCTGGCATTCTGGCTCGTCCTCAGGGCAGGCCAACTTGTCAAGGCTACCAGAGCAGTGGCTGGGATAGACTGCTGTTGAAGGCATTGGCTTCTATTCTAATACGACCCTGTTTTTTTATACCCATAACTGTGGTTCAAAGTCTTGTTTAATTCAAGATACTTTCACTGGAAGGACCTCCTTGTGCCAGCCAAGCTTTGTCATTGGGATGGATTCCTTGTTATATTCTCCATGGCAATGACTTACATACCCCTAACTTTTTGTGGATCGAAGTCCTCCAGTTCACTCCTCCAGTTCACTCCTGGAGGACTCCAAAGGAATGCAGCCTCTTTCAGTTTTCCTTGTGGATTCTATTTTCTGTCCATCCCTTACTTTTTACTGGCCGTCTCTAGACTTTTCCCCATTTCTGTTAAAATAAGAAGGTAACAAATGAACACAATGGCCAAAGAGGTACAATTTAATGTTTCAGTCCTCAATACGGCAGAAACTAGATTAAAGATGTTAAGATAATCTGCAATGGTCCAGTCTTGCAATGGCAAGAACACCTAAACTAAATCTCTGGCACATCAGACTGCTTGCAGACGTCTAAGGATGGAACTGAGCAGTTTAGTGGTTTAGTACACAGGTTCCAGGATCAAGTACCAGTTTGTCCATTCACTAACTGTGTGACCTTGAAAAAGTAAGGTAACCTCTCCAACACTCAGTTTCCCATTTGTAATGTGAGGATGATAACAGTTCTTACCTCATAGGGATTTTGAGAGAAGTGAATGTGATGTGTTTAGCAAAACACCTGTCACAAAGTAAGCATTCAAAAATAATTTTATTTTTAGCTTCTTTTTCATAAGGCAGACTTGTAAATTATTGGACAGTTTTAATTGTTATAAAACTTATTTCTTAACATCAATATTGAATGTCTCCTAACTTCCAACCACTTTTTCTTTTTAAGTGATAAAAGACTATATCAACTCCAGTTTCCTTTCTTCTCTAGGTTAACATCCATTTTTTGTGTGATCAGATTTTCAAGTCTCTTACCTGGTGTTTGCCCTGGAAGTCCTGTAATTTTTTTTTTTTTAATGTGGAAATTTAAGCCAAGCACAGGACTTCTAGCACTTTTATGGTTCTCATTTCATATTGACTTTTTCTTACATTCATACACACACATACACACACATACACAACTTCAGTTGGTGCATTACAAGTCAGTTATTAAGAGTGACACTTAGGATGTGCCATATCTTAATACAAGAAAACAAAACCCAAGAAGTAAAAAAGAGTGCCTAAAATCTCTGATCCCTCAACATCACGTCCTCAGTGACCTAGAAATACCACCCATATTGAGTAATCTCTGGATTTAACAGAATCTCAAGCAGCGATCATTTTTGAACAGGACAACACTTCCTGCCCACTCTTAGCATAAGAACTAAGAGAGCTTCATTAAATCAGGAAATTGTAAGCTCTCCCTTCAAAGGCACTCAACCCATCACTCTGGAGGTCCCTAAACTGAGACCTTGCTGGGATTCCAATGGCCTAGAGGTCCTAAATTCTGAAGCAACCCAAGGTCACTTTTCCGCATGCTACACGGAGCATGTAGAGCAAGGAGAGAAGAGTGCAGGGCCCAACACTCTAAAACACTGCCCCCCAATTTGTGAGACACATTTCCCCATGCTCCTCACTATAATAGCCTCAGTGGAGGCAGAAGTAATAACTCTTGGGATGATATTTTTATGCATCGTGCTTTTTATTGAAAACCCAGTGTGTTTTATTGTTTTTTTAAAGCCATATATATGTGTGTCGATATATTTTCTTATTTTCTACAAAGCTTATGTTTTATCTGTAAGACATCTTTCCTTTTCTCCCTATGGATCTTCATTCTATTTTTTGATAGACTTGTATTTTGAATGTCCTTGGAATTTTATTTATGTCTTCCGAGTAGATAGCATTTCTGTCCAACTTCATGCTTCATCAGGATTCTCTTGATTCCCGTTTTCCAGCTTATTCTAATCCCCCTTTAAATTCTTATCCCTGTGGAATAGCACACAATATTTTTTCTACAGACAGATGCTGAAAAGTTAGTAATTAACTTTAGGAAGCATAATTCCAAAAAAATGTAATATAATATCATCTACACCTCTGCTTACCAAACTATGCTCTATGACCCTTAAAAGAATTCCATGGCCAAATAAGCTCATAAAATACTATACAGATGATCAGATATTCATATTATCTTACAAAGCATTTGAGAACCCTACAGTAAAGTCACCCATTTCATACTGTGTGTCTCTAACTTATTTGTTCACGGAACACTTAATAACTTTCTATAAAACACTCTTTTGGGGACACACTGCTCTAAACAATTTTTTCAGCCTCCTGATGGAAATGTCATGGAGACAAAGCCCAGCTAGTTCAGCTGTATTCAGTCTTTTGCTTTCCTCTTACTTACCTGGTCTAATATTCTTCGAAGAAAGAAAATTAAATTGTTTTGACATTGACATTATTTGTTTGTTCAGAAATCCAACTTGAATTGTTACACAATATCTGGGGCTCCTCTGAGTGATGGAAAGTAATTTGATGATTGTTCTGTTATTTTCTCTGGCATTAAATTTGCATTGACCAATCTCTGTTTTCCCAAGTGTACACATGTATTTGTCATTATCCAGACAATTTTCTAAGCGCTTTATGTGCATTCGTTCTTTTTTAACTCACAACAGTTTTATAAGGTAGACACTACTATTTTTATGCTCTATATGTGAAATCTGATGACTGCAAAGGGCAAGTATGTTGTTTGAGGTTTAGGTACCTAGTCAGAGTGAGAAGGGAGATTTGAACCCAGGTATGTCTCAACCCCAAGGACTGCACATCTCACTGTATTGCTTCTCAGGTTCAAGTTCAGTGACTTACTCTGTCCTCCACTGGGTTGGGGACTCTGTGTGACACCTGTTTGAACAAATCAGTCTTCTCTCAACCTGCTCTCTCCTCCTTCTCTTCCTAGATTGTTATGTCTTTGCCTTCAAAGACTCCCTTCTTACCTTTGTTTCAAGTTTTCATGCTCTCCACCCCTGCCTCTTCTCAGTCTACAGCTTTTTTTTTCCCCCGTGGCATTCCACTATAGTCCTATGGTTTTAGTTTTTAGTCATATTGGTTTAAAACTAATAAACCAATTATAACTTGATTATTTCTAATGAACCCAGACCAATTTTTCCAGCTGCCTGTGAATATCTCAAAGTCAGCATGCTAGATACTGAACTCATTCCTTCCCCCAAATCACCTTTTTCTTCACTCATATTGAAATTCTGCTCATTTTTCAAGACTGCTCCTCAGTGTAAACCTCTCAGTGCAGCCTACCTGGACCGTCCTGTGTAAAATCAGCTGCTCTCTTCTCTCCAGATTCTTGATAATCTGTGTACACTTACAACTGGTTGACTGTAATCAAAATTATGGTAATAATGTTAGCTAGTATTTATTAAGTTTACCATAGCCGTGTTTACTTTGTGAAGTGCTTTATGTGCTTTTTTGCATTAAATCATTACAATGTTCCCATGGGGTATAGACTACTTTTATCCCCATTTTACAGATAAGTAAACATAGGCAGATGAGGATGAATATGTAGGTTGTCCCAAGGTCCCACAGCAAATGCATGACAGAGCAAGATTTAAATTCAGATCTGTCTGACTTTAGGAGGTAAAATGTTAGCGATTTAAAAATGGGACCATATTTTATTCTTGGCCTTCATAAATGTCTGTGGAATTAGTTATTTGGTGAATGAATAAGTAAACCAAAATGACCCTGAGATGTGCCTGTGGACACACTGACCTCCCACAGATCTTCTCATGTCCCCTGGAACACGTGGCCTTCACAGTTCAGCAGCTCTGACATGAGGGCCTTCGGTCTTCCACAGGAAGAAACCAGCTGAGGTCTTGGAGGAAGTACACTAGGCAAAAGACTCACTTTTTTTTTTCATGGGTGCTCACGGCCCATCTAGCCATCTAGAAGAGATGACATATTGGCTGGCTGGTTTTTATAGGCCTCCCCAAGTGGCATTCATAGCGTCAGTGACTTGACTACTGTCAGGCTCTGGCCACCAGTTTTTCAGGTTCAAAACCCTGATTCTGTCTGCACAATAAGGGAGGACCTTCCTCTCAGAGCCTTATGTGTATAAACCAAGCTGTCGGGCCAATATATGAAGCCAGAACACCTACCAAGTTACACATGTATAAGCACTAGTCCACAGTCTCTTATCTGAAGTTTATAGGACCAGATATGATTTAGAATTCAAAATGTTTAGAATTTTAAAAGACATTACAGTACATATACATTTTATTAGAGCAATACCCACAGCAGAACATCAGGTAGCACCACTTAATCCAACATCTTAATATTTCTGTAGCAAACCTATGATTATTTTTACTTAAGTGGGATAAAGAGGAAAGCCTCTAGTTCAGATCACATTGGGTTGTGCTCCAAGTAAATTTGAGGGAAAAAACTCTGAGTTTTCAGAGTGTTTGTCTTTGAGGATTAGACCTAAGAGAGAGGAGCCGACAGTAAATGGAGCAGTTGTATAGTGGCTGTTATCGGCCCAAGCCCTGGAACATGGACCTCTGGATTCAAATCGCAATTTCCTTCCCAACTGACCGTGCTGATTTGGGCAAGGTCTTTGTCTTCTGAGTTTTCCCGTATTTGTAAAATAAACCTATGTATTGACCTTGCAGGGTTGTCATAAAAATTAAATGAATGAATACAGGTAAGATATTTATTACGGTGGCAGACACATAGTTAAGCGCGCAATGAAGTTAGCTGCCATTGTCATTATAATGTCACTGAAATCTAGCACATGCATCCATCCCAGCTGAAAGGGCATATTCTCCCTTTGGAGACAACAACTGTAGGGGGAGATAGATTGTGTCCAAATGCCAATTTATTCGCCCACAGTCTGAAATAACTGTTACGGTGATCAGAATATTTAAGTCCTTATGACCAGGGTATTCTCGCCCCTGTAATTAAGTCTCCTTGTATAGCCATATACTAATCAGAATCTTGCTTTGTGAGCATGGGATCGGGAAGTTTAAATAACTCGAATGTAGTAACATCAGGCTGAAACATCTGACACCGCCATCCTTGCACAGGGTCAGCCTCCCTCGTGCCAACAGAACACTGACAACCTGAGAGTGTACAGGTCACTCCTCCCTCTTCCTGAGACTGGACTCGGCCAGCACTGCCTCCGTGTGCCTGAGGATGCTCTTCTCTGTAGACTTTCACCTTCTGACCAGCTCTTCTTCCCATCTTCAGATGTGTTAATACACTAAGTTGGGTTAATACTGCCTCTGTCAAGTGTGTCATAGACACTCAGGTCCCAGAGCCCTTCTGTTGTTGTAAGATGACTTAGCGATCTCTGACTGGATCATTTATGTGTGGATTTCACAGTATGATTCGTGACAGCAATCTTATTTCCTTCAAGTTCCCATCAACAGCAGTTTGCACCAGGGACCAGGACTGAAAGGAAATTGGGAGTAATTCCTCTGGAATACAAATGAGGCTGCAGAATGTCTCCTCACTCATCACCTGCTTCTTCTTCACCTGGGCCTTTTGAAGTTGGAGCCCCCAGTGGCTGCAGCCTGGCTAGAAGAAGGTCTAGTCATGTACTTGATAGGCTTTTCTCGAACCATCTAGCTCAACAGTGGAGGTATTTCCTCTCAGTGTGAAGCATCCTGAATCCTTGTCCCTTCTGCTTCCTTCCTGATGAAAAGCTGCTAAACTTTCCATTGATTCTCAAAAGCTCTTACGGCCTTCAGCACTGCATTCATCTGCTTTGAAACATCAGAGTGTTCATTTTTGAGGTCTCCATCATGTTGACTTCCTTAGGCCTGACTCTGTCCCCTTTAGCCACATACTTGGTGGGAGGGTTAGTAAAACTGAAAAAGAAGAAGAAGGCATAGAAGGAGGATGGGGGAAAAAGGAGAATATAATAATAAAAAAAGGAGTCTATATATAATTCTAGTAGGTTCTGTTTCCTCAACTGCAGTAGAATTTCTTTAAAAAAAAAACATAAATATAGGAGTGGTGAGGGCTGAACAAGGAGGGAAAGATTGCAAGTACCTACAAGCTTAGCAGCTTCGCGTTCTTTTGGCCCTTTGGCTCACTCAGTGTGTATGTATATCTCTGACTGAAGGAGAATTTCTATTCTGGAAGAAGCAGAAGTCCTAACTCATATAACATGTATTTCAGAACCTTTCCTTAAAGTTTTTTCATGCCTGTGTGTCATTTCCTCGGTGCGAGTTTAGCAATGTCTCCATAGACAGGAAGATTCCAGATTAGGAAGCTCCTGCTCCAGTGTTGACCAGAAAGGGGTTGACTCGGATGAGGCCTTTGCTTCTTTTTGTGCCTTTGACCTCCTCTTGTGTAAAATGAAATGGCTGTATAAGATAATTTCTTAACTCTTCAGATTTCCATTTTTTATCACTTTCTGAATTAGCTTATCTGGTATCCTTTTTTTTCCCCCTTCCTTTCTAAATCTACCAATCATCTATCTTTCCTAAATATTTTTCAGGTAGGCCTAGAAATAGATTTAAGCTAATGAAGCTTAAGTTTCAGAGTCCTTCACTAGACTCCTTCTAAATTAAAGAAAAAAGTAATTTCATGTCTAATTTTATACTTTAAAGTTAATATTTTCAAAAAGAGCTCCCAGATTTGTATTTGCTGGAAGCCCCACAAAATCTGCATTTCCTCCTGGATTAGCTTAGGAAAAAAAGACAAATACAAATAAAAGCGTACAACTAGTCATTTAAGAAGGAGGTGTGAGAAGAAGAATAGAAACAAAATAAGCCAAACATTAATGAGTTTACCCAGCTGAGCATCCGCCTGGCCTCTGAGTCTCTGAGTTTCCTAGAAGGCAAAGTGGTAAGAGACATAATCTGCACATTGTATAACTCTTGCTCTCAGAATGGAGGAAATTTTCAAAGAGAACAAAAATATTTATTAATACTGAACTCTGAGATATGTCTCAGTGGAACCATTTCTGGGGGATGAGATCATACGATGACCAAAAGTTTCTGATAGAAACCTTCTTGGAAGCAAGCGATAAATTTTTGCTCAAATACACATTGAGCAGCTCTTCCATACCAAGCATTGTCCTTTGGCTGATAATAGAGATACAGATGTGGCACTTGTCCCCTTAGAGGTCTCGGGAAAACACACAAGGAATCATAAAGATAAGTTGATAAGTTGCTCACAGAGCCTGTACAAAGAGGTGTGCCATCACAAAGGACAGTGGCTGGTGCACATCAGGGAGATGAAGAAGGAAGGGAAGAAATGACTTCTGAGCTCAATTTCAAAAGTAAAAATAGTCTTTACTTCATAGTTGTCACTTCCCAGGGAATATTAAAAAAAATCTGCTGACAGGCGTCTAAACATTCTTCCTGAGCATAATCTGACTCTCATTCCTGTGGCGTATGGGCAGCCATCTCTGTTGTAAGATGGAATTGCATTCATTGATTCATCCCTTACAGACCCTGAAGAAATTCATCTTTCATGAAATGAGTTGTAGCCTTCCTGCCTTAGTTCCTTAGGCATTTGAAAGATTTCTCATGATTTGCTTGTAGTTTTTTCAATGGATATAACCAGTTTGTTAAATTCTTTAGTTGTCTGTAGAGGACCAAAAGTAAAGTGTTTGAACATTGTAATAAGAAACCTTAGGGGAAAAAAATAACACTGGACAAAATACTTACCAACATTCTTTGGTGTTCAGGTATTTTCAACTTCAGAAATCTTTATTCCAATGAGCAGCTTAAAAGTCTTTTCTAAGCAATTCCCATTTTATAGCAATGGGGTAGAAAGTGACTCATCTAGCAGCACCTTAGAAAACTGTAAGCCACAAAGTGAGGAAAAGCCTGAATTTTAAGCATCCGAAAGTTAATAGAAAACATCTTCATGAGGAAAATAGGATCTCTTAATGGTCGTGCTTGGTGAGGTCTGCATGGCTGCAGTGAACATTTCTCCCCTGCACTGGCATCCCCAGAGGAATGGAAACATTTTTTTTTTTTTTTGCATCTTTTTAAAGTATTCAACTGCAGCAAGTACTCCATCAAACAGTCTTGCAGGTTTGCTCTCCACTGTGTCTGGCCAGACACCCTGAGAACTTCACCTTGCATGATGCATGCCCTCTAACTCCATGCAAGTTTGAAGACACAAGGAAAGTCTCTTCTTGACATCCTAACTTCCATTCTCTTCGACGGATTACAAAGAGGCAAGCAGTTTCTTGCAATGGAGCAGGATTTTCAATCACAGGGAAACTTGGAGCTTCTGCAATTGATACTAACACTACGATGCTGCTGTCATAGCTCTCTCAACAGGGGATCCACAAAGGAAAAAAGATTTCAGCACCAAGTCACTGTCACACTATGGCAAAGATAGTCTCCTGAAATGTCGGGTCAGTAATCCAGCCACCCTTTGCAGAAATCTCATCCTGTTTGAAGTTCAGTTTAGACGTAGTTAAAACATGAAAATGAAAATTTAAGTTTCCAGCTTTAGTTGATCAGTAATTAAGCCAAAGCACCATAAGCTCTGTGCATTTAAAATCAAGAGATTTTCAATGTATCTAATAACTGAAAATAAGATTTCATTCCTTCCGGGTTAGTTTTTTAAAAACATCATGGTAAGATTTAATTCCTCCTTCTCCTCTCCCTACTAAGAAATAGGAAAATAACTCTTGGTTTTAAAGAAAACAAAGCTAGAAATCTCTGAGTAAGTTTTGATCATTAGTTAAAATAATCAGAGGGCAGTTGTTCAAAGATAAATACTAAAATAGAAATTTAATGATCGTACATTTACCACCTGTTAGTACACTTCAGTGATGCGGAGAAGAAGTCTGCACAGCTCATTAATAGCTATCACTTATTGACTATGTACCACGTGTCAGACCCTCTTATGGATTATCTCATTCAATTGTCACAGCAGCCCTGTGCAGTGGATTTTATTGGCCCTTTTCAGGTGAGGAAACAGGCTTAGAGAGAGAGGGAACTTCCCTGAAATCACCCAGCTAGTCAGTTGCAAAGCACGACTCTCACTCAGTTCTGTCTTATTCCCAACTCATGCTTTCACCCACACCATTACTCGAATTTAGTGGGAATGATATAAATCTCTAACTTTTAATTAGTAATATCTATTATGCTGTTGCTTGCTTGATGAACCAACTATATCAATAATAGTAATCATAGCAAAGAATCGTAGCACATACTACCTGCCAAGCAATGCTTTGAGTGCTTTAATTTTACATACATACATACATATGTAAATTTATGTAATCCTTGCAACAACCCTAAGAGGTAGAAAACTGAGCCACAGAGAGCATAAACAACTTGCCTCAAGGTCACACGGTCAGTGAGTGTAAGAACAAAGGTTCAAACCGAGTCAGCCTGCTCTTGCCTAGGAGTTTTCATCTAGATATAGACTAAATTCATGCCCACATTTATACCAAGTCCAGTCACATTCTGAAATGGTTCCACCACCTTAGCACAACCTGGAAATTAAAGTGGAAGCTGAAAAATTGATGAAGCCCATGGTCAATGTGAACAACCTAATGTATTCTTGAATTATTCTGCTCAATTTTGCTTCTATTACAGAGTTTAATCCACATATCTGACAAGTAAAAGATGAATAAAAATGATGGTTATGTGATGTTAATCAAATAAAATGCCAAATGACTTTCAACAGCTAGCACATGCAACTCAGCACATTTAAAGAGGTCTACTGCATATGTGGATGGATATATTTGCACAGGTCCACATAATGTATGCTTGGTGCTCTGTGCCCAGAACATAAGCCTAGCTCAATATCTGTTTTGAACCACATACAAAGGTTTATTAACCTTATAGGTAAGCCTGAAATCTTTGATGTCATGAGCTGTCTTGAACTAGATGTTTAAGTTGAGCATTGATTTCCAAGCTGTAGTAAGTTCAAGGAGTTCCAGAATAAAAGCAAAATGTTTCAATGGATGGATATATACATACACATATCTTGTTTCTGTGCTAATTTTCTAATGATCTGAATGTTATCGAGTGTTAAGTTTCTGAGATTTTTGTATTATGTTAAAGATGTCATGTACTAATAAATGTATAACAGCTTTTCTTTATTGTTTTCTTTCTCTCCAGGTATCCCGAGTATTTCCAGTATTGGTAGTAAGTAAAAAAAAAAAAAAATCACCAAACCAAGTCTAAGCTAGCTTTGCTTTGTTGTTCAGCTCCTCAGATCTATTTTCCCAGTGTCCATTTCTGGTGTAAGAGAGTATTTCCTTTATGAATTGAATTATTGTGTCTGTTCTCTGCACAGATATGGTGAGAGCACAGATAAAATAGTTATCTATGTATAACTCCTCTATGGATGTGGCAGTGCCATCCTGACTACTTTTGATCAATGAAGGCTACCTTTACAGAGGTGCAATTACTCAGGAAACCATAACTCATTTAGCAAAAATAAAACAGTCCTATTTATTCATACTTAGTAACCAACAAACAAATTGAACTCTCTCCCTAGGACTGGATATGGATTTCTACCATAATTTATAAAACAGAGAATGAATGTCAATGAATGCTTTAGGCATATTCATTAGAACTCAAAAAAACCCACCATGAAACCAGGGGGACGGGGTTTTATTAATGCGTTAAACCGTAGTCTTTGTGAAGGCCTGGAAGAGGTAGGGTTGTGATCATTAGCCTTTCTGGAGGAATGAAGGGGAAAATAATCAGTGTGTCCATTTCTTCCTCCTGAAATACTGTGATCCATATTTTCCTGACTACTTAGGTTCAAGTTTGATTAAAAAAAAAAAAAAAAGAGGGGGCTATAAAAAATACATGCAAAATTTGGGAGTCAGGCTACTAGAAATTCCTCCAAGAAATCTTTTAGAAAAAATGTTAGCAATTGAAAAGAGAACTCTCTCTTCAACCCTCTGTGGAACACTTCTCTAGTTCCAATGCAAAGAGCATTCTCCCAGTTATCATGGGAGAACCAGACTGTAGCTCCCTCTTTACATATAAAACAATGGCACTTCAACACCAAGACTGAAATGCTCCCTAAGGAGATGCCCCATAACTTTTCAGAGCAGAATCTCACATATTTCATATATTGCACACTTTCTCTCTGATGGCGAAGGCCTTTGAACAACTGCTGAATGACTGATTTGAAAAGTAGTACCGAGGAAGCCAAGATCATGTACTGTAAGTGAAGAGAAGCATTTTCTCTGGGGTCTCCCCCCTCACAGGCTTCATGATAGGTACTGGGCCACGAAGAGGGATCAAAATGTGAACAGTAACAGGTGAAGCATTCCAATACTCAATATCCATCTAAAAAGCAATACTCCGATAATTTGGATAAAGCAACTTCCTGCTTTTTATAAGTGCACAGTCAAGTGTTCCAATTTATAAAACAACCCTGTTTACTTAAGCTTGCGAGGAAGTCCACACACAGATTTGTTAAGCACCAGACGTGTTAAATGCTGTGAAAATCAGCCACTTTGTAAACAGAAATAGAAGCAGCGTTCACATCTATTCAGATGCCAGCCTAATGCTATATAGCTCCTCTCTGATCCCGTTGAAATGGCATCAGGGCTACGAACTTGCAAATGAAAACCTTCAGCTCAAACAGTCTAATTTTTCTGCTTTAGTATCTCCCTTGGCATTTGCCTAACTGTATACATAGCCCACAATGTGCCCCTTTCAGGCCTTGACAATTGCGTTTGCACATGCATTTTGAAGCAAAAGGGAACCAAATGGAAGCAAGCTGAGACGGATAATTGAGGCTGCTATTCCGATCTGGCCTGTCAAGTTTCAGAAATGGATGGATGGAAAGTAGTTCTTTGGTGCTGGGTGTGTTTCTGTTCGGAGTGTCAGTCATGTGTTGCATGGAATCTCTGAATGTACTGCTCACCCGACATCTCATTCGGCCGCCTCCACCACATGCCCCATCTCTGAGCATCAGCAGATGTTGACCTTTTACACACTGAATCGGGAAATTCCAGTTTTGTCTTGCTTTGTTTTATTTTGAAATCAGTGGTGACCTGAAAGGATGCTTTGTTGTGCCTTTGGAAAATGTATTAACCTTTATTATCAGGAAACTAGGAAAATTTAATTCCCTAATATCTAACTGAAACCCTCTGACAAACTGGTGGCTCGTGCCCTGCCTTCGTTGTGCCTCTGGCTGTTCTGCTTGGAGCGCAATGGGTGTTTCCTTAGATTTCTCCAGCAAACAGGACGTAAGTGCTTCCAGGGTCACCCAGCATCACACACGACTAGCTTGCTTACTGCTTGGCTTTAAGGTCAAGAGATTTATGATAAAATCATCAAACATGATTGTATCTTCTCGGCTGCTCTAATGGCATTTACACGTTCCTTCTTTGAGGGCTCATAAGGTGCTTGCTCTCTGCACTGGTGGATTCCTTTACTCTCCAAAGGGCAAGGATTCGTGCATAGATGACTCACTGCCTGTTCTAGAGTGCACAGAAATGGGGTTTCCAAGGTGCAAGCCAGGGAAATAGAGCTGCTTGGATTTTTAACTAATTTTGGGTCTTTGCCAGGGCTTTTCCCTTATCCCAAGGAAGCAATCAATGAACATAATTCCACCAAGTATATAAAAAGATGCCATTATAATAGAGTAACACCCACGAGACTCCCATCATCAGAGAGTATCTCAAGGACAATGAATGATGTATATTATCGATGGGAATTATTGATGTATGTAGCCATAAGTTCATGTACATATGCTATATATGCAGTGACTAAAGATTTTGGAGGCCTAATAGATTTCAGTATGGATTTCAAACTGTCGACACTTGTATTAAGGTTCAAATGCATGGACAGAGTGGTCATCCTTTCCGATCATCTGCTACAATTGTTTTTGAAACAGATTTCCCATCAAGGTCATTTGTACCTGCTGTTGTCTATCAGGAAATAGGCTTCCCAACCATCCTAAAGGTACTTGATTTAAAACGCGGTCATTTTGATGTGCTTTGGCCGTGGCTGAAAAAATATTGGTGCTATTGTCAGCAATTAATGAATCCCAAAATAGCTCTGTAGCCGTTTGAGCCTGATGAGCTCTGTTTTTACTTTATGTGATACAGCAGTAATTCATTCAGGTTTCATTTTTTAAAATAAAATGTATCATGCACTTATAGGTAAACTTTCACGATTTAATCCAAGTGAACGTTTGTTGATTCTGATGATCCAAATTAATATTTGGTTTGATGTGGGTGTTTTTGTTAAAGTGATAAACTAATCATTACCTTCTAACATGTATTATCTGATCCTTAGTCCAAAAAAGCAAGTGATTTCACTATGTTAAACAATATATTAGGGAAAAAAAACATAACGGGAACAACAAGAGTTGGCCTAATGTGCAAATAGCTTTGTGTGAGTGATTATCACTTAAAAAAGCAGATGACAGAATTTAAAGGTAAAAAAGTCAGAGGTTGAAGGTAGACTGTCTACTGAATTGAAAGCTCACATCAGGAAGCACCATTTAAAGGACTTGGAATTTTTTAATAATCAAAAATATCTCTTAGAATAGCAACAAAAGATAAATGCAACGATTTTGTGAACCCAAGGATACATTTTCTTAAATTACCTTTAAGTGGTTGAAATCATGGTTTATAAAGCATAGAATATCGATGGAGGTGTTTGGCTGTCTCCTCCTCTTCAACTTATTCAATTTGAAGCAACGGTTCACTTAAGGGAGATATTCTATTTTCCTGCTATCTCTTATAAGGAGCACTGCCTTCATCACAGAGTTAAAAATTCATCTCTAATTTGACTTAATTGGCAGGACTATTAAACAAGAAAAGTGCTACCTGCAGGGATCCATCAGCCTGTTGAGAAAGCTCGGAGATGTTTTCATACTTGAAAACATTTAATGCCAGTTGGAGACCTTGTAAAAGTTATTTTCCATACAGCATCCAAATATTTTTGCTCGGTGCCAATTTACTCTGGAAACCCGGATCGTGAGGAAAATAACAAGGTTAATCATTTCCCCACTCAAGGGCTGATGGTAATCTTGTGCACGCTATCCAGAGAGCTGCAGTGTTTGTTTGTTTTTTTCCCTCTGCTTTAATACTTCCAAATCCCCCAAATAAAAGTTTCATTTGAATTGCCCTTTAGCTAATTAGATTTTATATAATGAAGGAAAAAATATCAAGCTAGTGTAGCTATACGGCAAGTTGCATGCGTGCTCCATTATTTTTGAACTGTTTGCTGATGTTCCAGAAGGAGAGCTAAGATCCCAGGCGACATGCCTTTGGGACTTTGTTGTGTCATGTCCCTAGTATCCTCATCGCAGATTCATTTCACATTTGTGTAACTAGCATCTCACATTCATGAAACTTTTGTGATTATCCGAAAATTGAATGAATATTAGGACATGGCTGTTTGTTTAATCTTGAGGAATAAATTAAATATTTCAATGAAGGAGGGGGAAGTATCCCCTACCTTAAAAAAAAAAATATCCGAGAGGTTTAGCAATCTTCAGGAAACAACCGTTGCTCACCTTGAGCAAGTTAGACTTTTTCACGTATTAAGCTTTTCCCAGGGGACTTCAGGATGTCAAGCCTCTGTTTAAGTGTGAGCTGATATCTCTACCTTTGCTGTTATCTGTATGTGGGGGCATCTGGAAATTCCTTGTTTAAACAAAGATTTGCCAAGATCTCTGAACGGCCCTATGACGGACCTTCAAACATATAACTATGAACTAAATAGCGTGGGTATCATCAAAGGCTTCTCGGGGTATGAACAGGGAGCTAGCCAGTGAACCGCTCCACTTCCTGGGGAGGGTTTAACAGAGCGTCCGCTTGAAACTGGAGGGAGGGCCCCCTCATGCCTGCAGAATTCTGTTTCACAAGTGGTGAATCTGAGGCTCAGAGTGGTCGAGCAACTTTCCAAATGTAATACCGCCAGGGAGGCCTGTCTGACTACAAAAGCTGCACTTGTAACATTATATCAAGTGGAAGAGGTTAGAAAGAAAAATTCTAGACTTATTGACTACTACCCCAGACTTCTTCCAGTCTAATACACTGTACCTTAGATCTGCTGATCCCTGAATTGACCCCCATCTGTGCGGGGGAACTTCAGTGTCCTGGAGAAAAACAAGTTCATTTCCTGGTACCCCAGGTGTGATCAACAGAAGCTACACTAAAATATGCCCTTCCTCTACCACCATCAATAATAAACATCCTCAGTAAGCTGAGGGAGAGAGGAAATGTGAAGATGTTAAATACATTACAGAACATGGAACAGTTCTTGAAATTCGCTGTGCAGATTGTGAAATATGCTTGTACATTTTCTATGACAGAAAAAAACCCCAATTTTTTTCTTCATTAACATAGCCCCTTATAGCAAAATAAAATTCTGTGTGCCGTCTCAAGGACAGACTTACCGCATTAAACTGTCTCTTCCCCACCAGTTTAATGACGCTGTATTTCTGAGAGTAGGCAGCTCCCTGTAAAGGTGGTAAGATTACCTGCAACACCCTAGGGGTTTCTTCTGAAGACCTTCAGGGTTTTCTATAGACCCCTTTATAGACATCAGTAATGTCATTTGCAAACCCCCTGAGGAACAAGAGCAGTGACTGTAGAAGTCCCAGGGGACCTTGTGACTTTGTCCCCACCTGATGTTTTCCTCGTACCCTCCTGGAAGAAGGATGTTTAATGAAGGCTGACTAACATCCTCTTAGCAGTGGCTTTTCACATCCATGTTGGCACCCTGTTGCCCACCATATTTTAGAACCAAAAAATTATCTAAAAATTAGTGTTTTCAGGAGACTTAAAGAACACTCATCCAACATGATCATTTTACAGACATGGCAGCTAAGGCTTAATTGAATTGCCTAAGTCATCTGGATAGTGGCCAAGGCAGGATTCTAGCTCAATGTCCTGTTTCCGAACTAGGATTCTTTAGAATTCATTCACCTTTTCATTTAATTAAATGACTAATGCATGAAACACTACAAGGTAGACTATTCTGGTGGAAAAAAAAAATACAAAAGCATAGTTGCAGTTTACTCTGGCTTTAAAGGGTATCCACAGAGTGAGTTGAAAGCTGCCTGTGATTCATGCTAAATGAGTTCTTGTATGATAGAAGACCCACCTCTAATGCTTTCTCGATGTAAACAAAGTGTTTGTAGCCTTCTGCTTCAAGCTTGCTTTTCGGCTTGATTCACTGTGGCATCAGCAATAGATGGTCAAGTTTAGCAATTCTAACACAGTTCTCTCCAACTTACAGTACAAGGAGTTTTCCTTGGGGCACAGAGCAGAAAAACTTTCTTCCAAAAAGCCTCATTTTTACAACTAGAATGTCAGTTTTTCTGATTCATGAAAATAAATGTCAAGTGCCACAACCAAATTGTCACATAGCAGCTTTCTGAGTCTCTCCTTAATGAAAAAAATAAATAAATAAATTCAGGTAAGATATTTATTTGGTTCATAGTCTAAACTGATGTGCTTCTAAACTGACAGAAACTAGAAATTAACCTTTTGCCTTCAAGCGCTAAAAATCAGATCTTTTCGATGTAGGCCCCAGAACTAGATCACTCCCTAAAGTAAGTTGTATCTTAAGTGAGCTTTTTTGTCTATCAGGATCACTTGCTTTGGGAGCAATTAAGATTGCAAAAAATAAGGGGAGCACATTGCTTTCTGTACTTCAATTCAGTAAGAACTGCTTATACTGCAGTAATCTGATTTTTATTATAACAGCAACCACAAATAGAAGAGTTAGAGCTGAGATTTCTTGGATGCTCACTACCATGACAAGCACATATTACCTCATTCAGCCTTGATAACAACCGGAAGGCAATATCATCATCCCATTTGACAAGGAAGAAAACACGGAGAAGTTAAGGAGCTTGTCCAAGTGGTAAAATTGAGATTTGAATCTAGCACAAGCTCTCTTTACATGATTATGTTAAATTATGTTAAATAAATTTCCACTAAAAAGATATTTCCTAGATGAAGTTTGAAACTTTAGCAATGACAATAGAGCAATAGCATCGGATGGGAATTTCAGATACTCTGTTTGTTTGTAAATGGAACGGTTGTGGAGTATGTCATCTTGGTATTCATACTCCCGGAGCCAAAGTCTCTGGAGATCATCAGGATGAGTTCAGTCGGTTACCCCAGATGTGTGGGGCTAGGGTCCTTGAGGAGTAGGAATTTCCATAAAAGGCTGTTCCTGAAGGACTGGCCATCTGCAATCCCACTGGGCATGTATGGGGATCCCTCCCCTTACCTCAGTAACAATTTCTCAGCTCCAGGCTGGGTTTCACTATGACAGTCACAGGTCTGCAGTTATAACATGCGGCACTGATTTCTCCTTCACATGGAGAGCTCTAAATCCCCTAAATCCCCTCGATCCTCCAGGCAGCACATGCTTCACTCCAGTAGGATTCATCCTTCCACGAACTTCGGTGTGGCCTGGCTAGGCCGCGAAGGAACCACTAGAGTGATGGATCTCAGCAGCTGAGAGAAACCTTAGAGACCTTTTAGTCCAGTACCTTTATCTTACAGAGAAGGGAACTGAAGTCCACAGAAATTAACAGCCAGACAGCTCTACCCAGCAGAAACGAGACCAGACCCCTTATCTTCTGACTCCTAGTACTTTTTGCCTTGCAACATACTACCACTCTGAGGCCTTCATATTGACCCAAAGGTATTCATTAATTAATTTTTGAAAGAATGAAATTAATAAATTCTGCAACAATTCACCTAGAGGCAATAGTAATACTTTCGACGTATTATAATTTTCTTTTTCTACTTGCAATTTCTAACTACTCGAAATAAGTGACCACTGGCTAAACATTCTCAGATGCTTCATGCCGTGCAAAGACTTTTATCGGAATTGGGTATGCTAACATAGAATTTGTCTCAATTGTATGATTAATGTGCCTCATTTACTTCTGGGAACTAAACCTTTGTTAGTAATATTGATTGAATATTTATACGTGCCAGGATCTTCGAGTAATAAGAGTAACCAGAGAGTAACTAGCTAATTTCAAGCTGTTTTCTTATTTGGCTTTGCAATTTAAAACATAACAATGTTTTAAAAATTAAGATGAGATATTAAATTAAAAATTTCATCATGACCAAATATTAAAACATGTAAACACAGATAGTCTCATGCTATAGAAGCTTAAGGTTCACAAATTTCAATATCTTTTTTTCAGGACATTTTTCCTCCCAATAAAAGACATAAAATTTTCTCCCACTAGAGATACGCTTAGATTAGATTGGGATTTCCATGTGAGGACTGCTGGTGGCTCTGAGTTTTGATTTTTCAGGAAACTTAGGCATTCCACACTTTAATATCATTTGGGAAAAAAATAACTGTATTCCCAAGCAAACACAAAACTACACTCTCCCATCCGCCAAGAAACTATCGTAAGTACACAATATGGAGGAAAATTATCTTCTAGTAGGATGTAACTGAGGTGTCCATCTTGATAATTTTATATAGATCAGGTTGTGAACAATTCAAAAGTAGAATGACCTACACTACCTACACTGATTTTTTATACATGTAGGAAAATCCTCAAAATGGAACCTCAGCATCCCAGGGAAAAATCCTAAGAGAGTAACTAAAATATAGGCATAAAGAAATATTTATTATATTGGAGTACAGAATAGAGCTAAATTTATAAAGTTTTCAAAACTTACTTCTAAACTGGCTTAGTATAAAATTTTTTGCCTTTCGTTAAATTTCTTGGCAAAGCTTATGAACAGAATGATTCATCATATTATTACCTTCATTTCATCAAGATATTCAAGTCACTGAATACTTAAACATTAAATTTACAAACATCACCCCCACTTATGACCAGTATTTGCATCTCCTGTGGAAAAAAGATGGAGAGAACCATTTCAAACAACTGAAATTTTCTTAATTTGATGCTAATAATATAAATAAATATATCTTCTAATTAAACTGTAACAGTGGTTTGAAATCTTTTCTAAATAAACAATTCTAGAAATCATATTCGTTTTTCAAAAATGACCATCACAGTTCAAGTAGGCTTGTTCTGTTAACTCAGTATCTACCTATCACCAAAGTGGTCATGTGGAAAGTAACATTCAGTCAATAAATTGCATATTTTGCCTAAATGTTACCAAGTATCTATTTATTTAGTAACACCTGGAGACAGATGTGGAAAACCACTACATTCTTTCTTCATTAATAAATTTTGATAGATACAGCAATATTAAGATTTCTTTTGCTTTCATGTGTATATAGACACACACACACAGAGCAACAGGAGATCAGCTTTTCTAACAAATATTTAAAAGACAAAGTTATAGTGAACGTTCCATGTCTTGCAGGAATGTTATTCGCTGTAATCTAATGATGGAGGAAACAATCTGATAATACCTGTTTACAGGAGCCTCGCCACTTGATATCAATTACTCAGTTATTAGACATTTACTGAGGCCTTCTGGAAGGCTTTGCCCTTCCTCAGAGAGATCCAATCTAATTACAGAGACAGGAAAGAGACCTATCAAATTTAAACCAACAATACTAAACCTTACGCCATCCAAATATCAACGCGAAATTAGAAGCACAGAAGATAACACGCCACAGGAGTTTAGAGGCACAAGCTCTCCTTGTTGACTCATGTGGTCCCTGAGGGCTGCACAGAGATGAGGCTTCGAGCTGATCTCAGTAAATGGGAGATCTGAGTCATGGAATGACTGCCTTTATACTTATGGCCCATGTGCCTTAGAAAAATAGTTTTAAAGCTTCCAGTCCTAAACCCTACTATTCTCTTGCTTTTCTAGAGTCTTTCTTTTTCGTTTTTTTAATACTAATGAATCTAAGAAATAACATCAATTCTTAAATTAACAATGATTATAATTATTTCTGGATTGGAACCAATGACTTTAGAAACATATTTTGAGTTAAAAACATCATGAAAACATATACACACCCATACATGCAAATCTTAGATACAATCAGAAGCACCTTGGACTATTCTCCTTAAGCCAGAACCACCAGTAATCCTTCTCTTTCTTTCTGAGAAATTGCATAAATAAAAATAGGAAAAAAATCGACTTCTTTGCAGAGATAATGGCTCACACTTAAAACATACCCTAAAGAATCTCTCCTGAAGACTAATGCAACCAGCGTATCTGTAAACATAAATTGCAGAGAACAGAATCCTCAAGTGAAAAATTATTTCTTTCGCGTTATCTTCCAGTTTCAGGCACCGGCTTTATATAACGATTGGAATTGCTGTAGTCCCTATTTGGTTATTTGTAAGAATGCTCTACTTTATTGCAAAAGTTAACATATATAGCTTTGTTAGGGAAGAGGCTATATATTTAATGTCCATTCAATGTTTTGGGAATCATCAATTGCTTGCTCTTGTTTGGTGTGGGAGTCATGTTTTGTTAAGTGCATCACAGCCAAGTTAAAAAGCAGATGTGTGGTTTGTGTCTTTGTCCATATAATTTTCTGTTTAGACCAATTAACATTGTAGCTGAAAATAACATACCCTGATTTTTCCTGATGCATGCAGATCCTCCAAAGTTTAATAGGATATGGCCGAATATTTCTTCCCTTGAGGTTTCTAACCCAAAACAAGGTAGGAGCATGTAAAATTCCTACTGATATAAAATCCCACATATTTAGGGAAAAAATCCCATATTCTAATTTTTAGCACATGAATACCATGTCTTTGAAAGAATCATAATTCAAATATTTTTTCTAACGTGAAGAATGTCCCAGAAATATTATAGTGAAAGGTGTAGGAAAAATTAGATGGCATAGAATTTATAAACACTTTATCAAATTTACCCTGAATGTCCGTCTGTCCCAAAAGAAGCCTAGAGTTCAGTTGCCATCACCATGGGGAGTACAAATAATGAAAACCTGTGAGCAGCACAGGTGTCCTTCCACTGTCTCCCTTTTGCTTTTCTTAAGTAAACTGACTGGTTCATCGGTTGTATTGGGGGTCAGGGAAAATACATAAAGACAGTAATGCAACCGCCAAGAGACCTGTTTCTGTTTAACTGTTGCTCCATATTGACGGACAGGATTTGGTGCTCTCGCTCTTGCTCTCTCACCCTCTCTCTCTCTTCCACATTGCAGTAAATTTTCTCTGTTAAGACTTTCCCTCTTTTAATCCTTTATGAATTACCAATCGTTTCTGCCAGGTTTAAGAACAACCTGTTTTCTGGCTGTTCTTAGAACAATAATTATTTTCTGACGTCTAACGTCATAAATAGATAGACAGATGATACATAGATAGATAGTAGATAGATAGATAGATAGATAGATAGATAGATAGATAGATAGATAGATAGATACTGATGTGTAATTGCACAGGAAGAAACACAACCTTTAAAAACCGGGCAATAAAATTCATAGGATGCAGTGTAATGTTAAAATTACACTAACATCTAGCCTATAGATAGACATATATAAATAGTTTATGTTAATAGAAAATTGTCTTCTTTTGTATTCTTCTCAAAAAAAAAAGGCACATCTTCGGCTTCCACCTTCCTTTGCTATCTACAGGATGTTCCTTTCAAGCTCTAATGAATACAGATGGAGGAGGAAATGAGCAAAAGGAGGAACCAGGAAATAGCTGCTAAGCAAAACAAAATATATTAGCAATTTGTTGAGGAGTCAGACTGGAAGGGCTGCATTTTCAGTCCTTGATCAGAGTGATGAAATCAGACTGTCCTAGATACATACATTACTAGCAAATAGAATTACCTTAATCATCCACTCGAAATGAATTTTTCAAGTTTCTGCATACGTATGTGGAAGAAGAAATACAGACGAAGCCCACCCCTATTATTAGTATAATTCTGGGAGGACTTGGGGGTGGGGGTTAGTGGCTTTATTCCATGGCAACTTCAATGAGAGCATCCTCAGTGAAATGTCACTCAGTATTTCCCATTGAGTTTCACAAATTATACAAGACAAGGTCTAAGATTTTACACTTCTTCATAGTAAGTTCAATGCTGAACAAGGTTATGCATTGTTCAAAACCTGAAACAGACCCATTTAATTATTTTGCTATGCTTTCTGTAAGTGTCACAGGACTAAAAGTTTTCAGAAACATCTTTAGTTAATGCCAGTTGCACTTTTTAAGAATGTGGATAATGAATCCAAATAAATTTATTTGAGAAGCAGCACAGTTGAGTAAAGTGCTTGAACTTGACTTTTCAGCTAAAGGTGCACTTCCTAGCGAAGGCCAGTTCTGTGCAGACATAATTTACCTGGTCAACATCTGCAAAGAACATTAGTCTCTATCCTGTTTTTTGCTATTGTCATGAGCAATTCTTCATGAATAATTGGAAAAGAAAAGCTGGCTAACTTAGAAATCCCTGCCATTAACAAACTGATATCGTAAAGGTAATAACTATTGAGAAAAAGACTACACATTTGAAAGGAAGACAGATTCAAGGTGACTCTGAGACTGAGGGCCAGATTTTGCTGAATGGTTGACTATGTTCTGTGATGTCTAATCAATTCAACAAGAATAATCTTACTGCTTTATACGTAGATGAGCTTATTGTTACACAGAGAGAAAGACGTGGTGAATTAAGGCAATGATATTGCTAATTAAGTCAACAACACAACTACTATTTTAAGAGAGGGACAAAAGAGGATCCTAAAATCCATATTGTTATTGGAATAACCCTTGTGTAACTGCATTCTAGACTTGGATGGTAATTCTTTTTGCCCCTGAAAATAAAGCTCCTAAACTTTATTACACAATGGAAAACCATTTTCAGCTAACTACAAAACTTCCTTTGTGATTGAAACAAACTCCCAGAAACAACATATACAAATAGTCTTTTCATTTAGGGCTGCTTTTCAAGTGGGTTGATGATAAGTTGTTACAATTTGAACCTTTCACTATTGTTTCTAATGTGCTGTTCATTCTTTTAAACCTATCCAGTTGCTCCCAAATTAGCTTTGTCAACAGTTTCTTCTGTTCAAGTTGCAAACCACAAGAGAGGTAGGAATTCTTGGATTCATACAGTGATTTCATGGTGTTATGTGTTGTGAAACATTGCACTGTATGAATCTGGAATATCTGTGAAGTGTACCCATCAGCTTATTGGTGAGGCATGTTGACTGGTAACGATCAATGCATCGAATAGTACTGAGAACGTCATCTGTAAGAGTGAGGGAAAAAGCTTCACTCAGAAATTTGCTGCAAATTTAAAATGCTGCAGTATTTGTTTTCTGAAAGATTAATGTGTGAATAAGAATTATAACACTTTAGTTTCCTGTTTAGAACATGAATGTTAGAGTATTAACATTGTTAACTCATTTGCATTAAAAATAAGGAAACCCGCTTACAGTGAGGTTCCAGGATGCTTTTCATGAGAACAGAATGGCAGGTTCCATGTATGGTGTTCATTGGACTTTGTGGCAAATTAAATATCTTGGAGTTTCTACTTCCACACATTGTCTGGAATGAATTTGAACAAATACCAGTGAAAAGCTACACTGGGTTAAGTGTTGATCATGACCCAGAAATAATAGTTACATTGCTGTCTTTAACTGGAAGCAAGCGGAATCTCATCTGTGACTCATGAATGGCTCGTTCCAGCTAACATCTGTCATTCACAGACTGAAGATTTTTCAGGAAACATAAAGACTCCTGTTTTTATTTCGCCATTTTCTTTTGAATGTCCTGTATGACAAGTGTGTATGGTTTTTCCACCCTTGACTGTTGTATACGTCGTGTTGGGGGGGGGGTTGTTTTGTTTTTGGGTTTTGGTTTTTCATGAAACACTTCTTACAAAGATATATATATTTATTAACAATATCTGAATTTGGTTTGACCCACTTGGTGAAAATGACCATAAGAGTGTCTCTGTTCCTGATTGAAAAGAGTCAACTCATTCTTCAGAGTTAAATCAACTTGAATTGGTCCTTCTGGGACACACAGAGACAAGGGGGAAGATGATCAGAAGGTGGGAAAAGGAAACCGATAGTACTTAAACCACATCTTAAACTTTCCTCACAATGTGCTTTTATGTGTTTGGCGGTGCCCTTTTCAGAGGAATCCAAATGGATTTGAAATTGGGGGAAGTAAGTTCTTTGGGAACATAGCAGCCCCAGGTTCATAGGGTGTCAGGCCTATAGGAGCATGTGTGCAAATCGCAAGGTCGTCACTGGAGCCACAGTAGGGATGTGGCTCCTTATCTATGATACGCGAATCTACACAAAGCAACCAAGGAGGCGAAGGAGAAAGGAAGCATTCGGGACCCTTATAAAGTCCGTTTCTTTTATGTCATGTCAAGCACTGGGTATACAAGAGGCCTCTGGACCTGAAGTTTCACCCTGCGTCATTGAATCTCAAGTTTCTTGGGGTCACAGCACTAATGAAGTCTGAACGCATCTCCAGAGTCAGGGAGAAGCCACCTAATGAAGCAGACTTTTCATAGAAAAATCCATGAATAATAGTTATCAAATGATGTATCTGGAAGAACTCCAAAATGTACAAAAAGTTGCAGGGCAGGGTGGGGAGTAGGGTAGGAACCAGGAAAATGCTGCGGCCGCGTCATTCCTACCCCTGGGGGAGGCCCCTGGAGGCTTGGGGACTGCTAATGTAGTGAAGAGAAAACACTTCTTTTTAAGGGTTCTAAGTCCTGCTATCTGAAGTCTTTTCCCCAAATCTTTTCTTTTTGAGTGACTAATTTTCACCAGCTCTCACTTTGAATTAGCTTTCCTCACTTGGCCCCAAAATAGATAAATAAACCTATGTGTGCCACATTCAGAACACTTTATCTCATATTCTGCAATGCATCTTATATTAGGTTACATAGGTAACGTAATAATGGAACTAGAGGCAACACGGAGGGAAGAAGAGGGAAGACGCCAAGCGGACCTTTGACTCCCTCCTGTTCTTTACATTTTTTTTCTTTTATTCTCTTTCTCTCCAGCCTTTTGTTTTCCTGTAACCCCTACCTGCTCAGGCCTTCCCCAGCCAGTCTCAGTCAAAAAAGAGCCTTTAAACCCTAGAAGAGGTTTGGGTCTTTCCTGATCTAGAAAGCCAACTGTGAGCTCTTCTTCTCCTAGAATATCGCCAGCTTGTATTGCTCTTAAGTAGCCAGTTTTCAAGCACCGTATTATCATAACTGCCTCCTAGAGCATACATGTCAGATGGGAGGTTTTGCTCCCTCAGAGGATTGGTTGTCACAGCTTCGGGGTTACTACTGACTAGCGGGTGGAGCCCAGGGGTGCTTCTGGGTACCTTACAACGTATAGGGAAACAAAGAATTATTTGTCCCGAGGTGTCAGTAACGCTGAAATTGAGAAACTGCTCTAGACTCTGCGGGACTGGGCCTCTTCACGTTGCCCCCAGGTACGAGGTGGTTCTCAGTAAATATGTGTTGCCAGGGCTTGGGGTGTGTTTTAGAGGACCCTGAAGTGTGTTTTAGAGGACCCCATTACCTTGTTTGCACAACAGTAATTAAAACACTTGTCTGAAAAATAAAATACAGTCTACAATGTGATTTGAGATTGAAAAAATATATAAAACCTTAGCAGTTTTCAGAAATCTCCGTTTTCCTACTTAAACTGATCTGCATAAACATATAGTCAACTGTCAGCTAAAATAATCACTTAGTTGTATCTTGAGGTGTGGCTGTTGGTTTTCTAGACTCTTTAATATGTAGGACATAGGCAGACTCTCTTATGGAATCTGAGTTGTGGAGGAATGAATTTAAACATAACTTTCCTCCATGTCTTCCTCTATTTCACAAAGGATCACTGACTCATTGATTCAGTCATTCAGCATGTTTTGAGTGCTTAGTATGTGCTAGGTGATGTTTTGAGTTCTGTGTGTGCCTCTGTGAACAAAATGGACACAGTCTTCACACATATATTTACACTCGAAGTAGAGGGGAGAATTTTTTTTTTAATGCACTTTTCAGATACTCTAAATTCTACAAAAACTTTAAACAGGATTAAGAAATTGTGGGAGGGTTAGTTTGTTTGGGTTGGGCTGTTATTTCAAATAGATTGGTCACAGTCTTTTCTCTGAGCAGAGACTGAAAACCAAAGTGTGGAAGCAAGTCATAGAGATGTCTGGGGAAGGAGTAGCCCAGACGGAGGTGACAGCAAGTGCAAAGGCCCTGGGGAAGTGCTTGGCATGTTTTCAGAGCAACCTAGAGGCACTGCACAGTGGATGAGGAGGAGAGTGGTAGCAATGAGCCCCTGGGAAATTAGGGGCCAGACCAGTTGGGAATGAGTGAACTCTAACTGCCTTTTACTCTACACGAGGCGGGAAGCCATTAGGGTGATGAGCAAAGGGGTATCATGACCTAATTGAAGTTCTGAAAAAGCCATTCTGACTGACGTGTGGAAGGGAGACCATCACAAGGACGGAAGCCGGAAGGCAGTTTGAGAACAGCAATAGCCCAGGTGCCCTTAACTAAGGATGAGGTGGTGGGAAGTGGTGAGATTTGAAATATGTCTTAAAAGCAAAATCAAAAGGATATGCTGATTGGTTGGTTGTTGGGGGTGAAAAAAGAGAAGTGTCAAGAATAACTCCAGGAGTTTTTTGACCTAAGCAATTGGAGGAGTGGAGTTATCATTTACCGAGATAGGGCGGACTGCTGTGTAAGTAGGTTTGGGAAGGTAACCTGTGAGCTCAGTTCTGAGCATGCTGAAGTCGAGACAGCTATTCAGTGCCCAAGGGGAGACATTGAGAAACTGAATGTATCAGTCTGAGTGAAGTCTCGGTAACTAACTAACTGGGGAGTTGGGCCAGGCTGGAAATAACTATTTTGGAAAGGTCAGCGTATTGATTGTTTATAAAGTCATGAGGGGTAAAAAAGCCGTGGCTACAGGGTGAGCTTAAAGAGCAAAGAGGCCCAAAGGCTAAGCCCTGAGGCATTTGAAAAGATAGGACAAAAAGCAGGAAAATGGAAAAAGCAATGGTGGGTGGGGAAGGAAGTTAGTGAAGAGAGAGTAGTGACCCTGTTTCAGGAAGGGTTGCCAGGAAGCCCTGAGAGCCCCTTTTGTCGTTTACAGTCCTGAGCTTAAAGTGAGAGTTGTTTCAAAATAGTTGTAGAAAAACTCCAGCCACGTTTAGTAGCTGGAGTGTACGCATGGAGCAGTGGAGAGCTGGACTTCACCAGGATCCGGTTTTCCCAGGAGACCACAATTGAGGATGGAGGGTAGAAGGTGAGGGAGATGACAGTATATAAAAGGAAGTGATTCTAAGGATGGACTGTGGACGCTATACTTCGTATAAAACTGAAAGGAGGAAACGGTAGGTCAGTGAATTACAGGATCAAAGAATTACTGAACTATTAATAGGATCTTCAGGATCTTAATATGGCAGTGCTGTAACTCTACCACTAATGGTCATTCCTGGATTCTGTGCCTATGTGGAAAGACCAGTTCCTAAAGAATGGGAAATTAACAGAAAAATGAAAAATAACACAGCAGTCTAATAATTACCTTTTAAATGCCTTGCATTTGTATGGTGATCTCATATTTTTCAAATCACTTTTGAAGATCTTTTTCTCACTTTTTATTCTCAAATGTACCATGGCTAGAGAAGACAGCTTTATCAAAATCTCAGAAGAGTCTTAGACTTAATAGAATCAAGTTACTATTAGCTCATTTCTTAGATAATAAGGCATGTTAAATATCCACTTATCTTCTGAAACAAGTTTATAATATTGAGTATTTAGCTATGTATGGTTTTGTATATAATCGTTTATATAATTTATATTATTTAACTTTTCCTATGAAAATTAATAAATTGCCTTTCAAACAAGACCGAGAAACAAATAAGTAATGTTGTCACAGAAATTCATACTATTCATTAAATTGAAAGAATAGTAGGTGACAATGTCTGTGGAGATTCATGGACTGAGTCTTGAAAACACTGGAACTGGATTTCAGATACTTTTTCTCGTGGATAAAGCTTTGTCAGATGAAGCCCAGCATGCAGTTCTGGCTCCTGGGCAGATCTTGTGGAAAGAATTCTTCAAATACCCACAGAGGAGCCATGTTGTGAAGCTTCTCCAGCCCTGTTCTCTCCCATTTCCCTCCGTCGTGTCTTTGTACCCTCTATGCCTTTCACTGGAAATGCTCTTCCCTCCTTTAAAAAAATAAATAACCGTGCCTGCCCTCATGGAATATTTGGTGTTAAGACCAGTGTTAAGTTAGTTTTTCCTAATTCTGCTCAAGTTAAAGGAATCTCGCCTTATATCACTTTTGTCTCACTGTTTTCTTAAGCACATCCTCTTCGTTTTCTACTTATGTGAGCATGTTTATCTTACCCACTGAACAAGCTTCTTGACAACAAGGACTTATTTCCATGTGGCTCTGAAAAGTTCCTAGGGTGAATTTATGCACTTAGAAGATTCTTTGGAAAGAAGCCGGATTAAGTATATTAGGTGCACCAAGGGCCAGCCTAGGGCAGGGCTGTGTGAAGAAGGACAACCACTGAGGGGCCTTGTCTGGAGCGGGGGGGCCTGAGCACAGAGCTGTGAGTGCCCACTCCTCAGAAATGCCAGGCAGCTCTGAAGAAGTCCTTGGGAAGCAATTAGATTTGGGTTGAGGGGTCTCCTCCCTGCAACTGCTGCTCCGGGGTGACTCCAGGCCGGAAAGATTCTCCCTGTCCCAAACCCTCAACTAAGCAAGGATCTTTTCTAGGGATTCAGAAGTACCAGCTTAAATAAGGTTGAACTCGGAGACATAATGCTTGCTTTCTAAGAGAATTTAATTTGGTGGTATGGAATTCTGTTATTTTTGTTGTTGTTGTTATTATTATTATTATTATTATTATTATTATTATTATTATTATCATTATTATTAATTTGCCATGCCTTAACCACTACATTTTTGCAGCATTTTCTTACCCCATCTCCCACATGGCCTCTTTCTCCCAGAACTCTCTTTCTTCCACTGGTTTCTCTGAATCCCCTCCGACCTCCTACTCCCAGCACACATGCACACAGTGAGAAGCTAGCCTCCTGTACAGGAAGGGGCTTGCCTTCAGGAACCTCCCCTTCTTCTTGCCTTTCTTGTAAGCATCTGGGGTCCCCAAGGTGCTAACCCTATTCCAGGGTATTTTCCATTCTTCACCATTTCCGGTGTCCTCCTCTGTTTCTATCCAAATTTGATTTCATGCTGTCAGGGCTTTGACCTTAGCTCTCTACTATAGTAACTGGCCCTCATACAAATGAATCCACGCCATTCTGATGAGTGGCAGTGTGTTAATTAAAAAAAAAAAAAGCTAATCACCCTTCCTTATTCATTTTGACAATACTTACTCATTTTAACTCAGGGAAAATACAATCAAATGCAATACTTCCAAAATTTTATTCTAGACCGGAAGAGTAACTTAGCACCTCATATAGTGCCTGACACATAGATCAACCCAATAAATTATTTATTGAATGAATGAATGAATGAATGGGGTCAAACAGTGACTGTGTTTGGCTTCCTGGTGGGATAAAATAAAAGCCAGACATTTACGAAAGGGATATTTTTCGACAAACAAGGTTTGTAGTTTCGTAGTTGACCTTCCTTATAAATGTGAGCTAGGCCTATCCCCATACTTTGAGAAGACAAAATAGGTTCCTCACCTAGTTATTTCTTGCACCTTTTTTCTGTCTGATTTAGTGATGATTGCACCAGTAGAAACTTTGTTTCTACCACTTCTTCTTAAAAGGTTGAATTAGATTAACAACTTGCTTTGGTTGGAATGCAAAGGAGAGACAATCTGTCATTCTCCACCCTTCCCCACAACGCCTGGTCTAGCTCTCTCATCAACCCTGAGCCTCAGAGACATGGCCAATATTTTGGGGAGACAAAGGAAAATGAATCTGAGGGTACAGTAGTTGCCTAACTCTTCTTTTGTAGCAGACGTAGCTTGAAACTCATAAGAAAAGGAAATCTTAAGAACACTTTTTTCATAGTAATAATCTCCCAGTTTTCGGTGCTGTCCCTCACACATAACGCAAATATGCAGATTTGGCCTGATGAAAAGCTTGCAAAAGCCATCTTCTCCTCTTAACATCTGGAAAAAAACAAAAATAAAGAATTGTTTAATTGTCTAAATCCCTATTAAATTTTCCATGATTTCTTCAGTGAAACCTTGACTGAGTTACCGTCTTGTCATAAATGATAGTAAGACTCTAAACAAAGGAGCCATGGATAATGGCAGACTTAGGCTCGAGATGCTGACATCCTTCCTTCTTTCTTTTTTAAGACTGCAAATATGAAGAGGAAATGTTGCAAAGACAGTAAAGTTTTCAAGGTGCAAAAATTAGACTTTTGCATCAATGGAAACAGCCTTCCCAAACTTTAAAAGGTGTGCACCTGCAAATGCTTCTATCCATATTGTCTGCCAAGAATTAACACTCTCTGGTCATGTTCTAAATGTCCAACCTTTCTCTCCTGCTTGAAACAGATGCTACTTCCATGCCAGTCACAACCACCTGTGGTCACCATGTGTCATGTGAAATCACATACATGTAATGCCATTCCGCCGTTTTTCCTCCACTTCTCATTTTATCCAAGCATGCAGTGTGCAATTACTCTGCGACTGTATACACTCTGTATACATTTCTGTTCTTCCTTGCAAGATTGTGAATGCTTCGGCCACTCCAATCGATGCAGTTATATCGATCTGCTAAATACAGTCATTTGCGTGAGCTGTAAACACAACACTAGAGGGCAGCACTGTGAGTTATGCAGGCTGGGCTACTTCAGAAATGCTTCTGCACAGCTGGACGATGAGAATGTATGCATAGGTCAGTTCCATTATAATTTCAGCTATTATTCTGTGCCTTTGGAGCGATGGGGAGCTATTTAAGGTGGAGAGGCTGGTGATTTGCACCACAGCTGAGCCAGAATGAACTTTTTCAATGGAGAAAACATCCTTGTGGTGGAGTTAAAATTCACTTGTGCTGGTTGAAATCATAGTTGGGGGATGTATTTTTGAGTCCTCTCTTATTGTTGCTTTAAAAATGATGAGCTGAAAAATCATGTTTAAGAGATGAAGAATTTTCTTTTTATTTTTCTTTCTTCCTTTTTTTTTTTTTTTTTTTTTTGCATGAAATCTTAAAACCTGGTCATTCCAACCTGATTTTAAAATCTTAAGTTATACATTCAACTTTCAAAATGGAAACTCATTATAAAGTATTTAATTATACATATGAGAAGTTAGGGCACAAACTTTTGCAAATAATTGGTAATCAACAAATATTGATTTAAAATATTGTCATTTGGAATTGAAAGCCACCAGCAATTG
The DNA here is from genome assembly GCF_036321535.1 of Camelus dromedarius. NCBI lineage: Eukaryota > Metazoa > Chordata > Mammalia > Artiodactyla > Camelidae > Camelus > Camelus dromedarius. The sequence goes on from NC_087444.1 coordinate 13,033,629, forward strand.
GTGATGTAGAAGTTTGCCTGACTTTTCCATCCATAGTAACGAAATTCCATTTATTGAATTTTCCTATAGCCCCCAAGAGGAGAAGCAATTTTTCAGAACTATTCAAGGCAATTAATTCTCTTGGCTCCCAAAGCACGTGGGCACCAGAAAACTGGGACCACAGGGCTCCCGTGAGCACTCTTTCTACCCACTGTGAATACTGATCATGTCAACTGGGGAGAACCAGGTGCCCTTCCCCCTAAAAAAGCTTCTCCTAGCTTTTGCGTAATGGAACCTGTCTTTAAAAAGGGAGCTGATGGAAAAATAAGAAATAAGAAATGGAATTTCACTTCATAATGTACTTTGAAGAAATGCATATGTTCAGAATGGTGAAGGATACATATGTATCTGTTACCACACCAATAGGTAACTGTATAGGAAACCAATGTTAAAGGTAGAATTTATTCACATAGAGGCTAAATAGAATACACAGATGAAAGGTGATCTTTCCAACAAAAAAAGGAATCAAATCAATCTGCAATTCTGGGATCATTGTTTTCTGACTGGACTGTCAAGGTCATATTAGCATTTGCCAAGTGTCGCTTAAAATAGCCGGACAAGTTGTTTTGCGTTAAATTGGGCCAAGCTTACATAAAACTGTTTATGTCTATGGTATGTTCTATTTTTCAACGTGCTTCCTTATTGTTTATGAATTAGTGGAGAAATTCCTGAACTTAGAGGCTGGAGATCTGGGTTCAAATCCCAGTTTGCTATTTAATAGCTGTGTGCTTTAGGTAAGTCACTGAGAACTCCTGGCCAAATGGGTATCTTATGGGATACATCGGAAACACTTGGTAAACTGTGACTTGCAAATACGTTTTTTTACTTAATCCTCATTAACAAAACCGCGGTGGGTAAGTATTCCACTGATAATTTCCCCTATTCTTTAGTTGAGAAGAGAAAGGCAAATTGACCCAAATCATACAGTTTTAGCGAAGAGTTAGCTTCCTGACTTCAAAGCTTGAACACTTTCTCCCAACTACTCTGACACAATTAGCGAAGCTAAGCTCATCAGACTTTTACTTACAGTGTGCTTTTAGGATGACAGCAGCAATTCCACTACAAGCTTGCGAACAGAAGACGTTCAGTTGCCTTTGTAACATTTGGGTTACAAAAGTTTGAGGATATTAATAAAAACCAAAAGACACATAGCTGTCTGAATTTTGAATGTAGTTACATTTTGCTGAATGTCATTTGTAAAAATATATAAATGTCATATTATAAATATGGTAACAAGAGAAAAGGTAAAATAAATAGGAACCCTAGGAACATAGAAATAAAATGTAGTCATTTTTTTCAAAATACATACGATTAAAATGTTTTACAATATCAATTTCATATTATTTTAAATAAATTAAAGAAAAAGGCCTTAAAAAATATTTTATTCCATAAAATTTCCCATAGCATGTGCCTTAACAATATCCTCATATGTCTCATTCAGAGTATTCTATTCTGATGAAGTCTGGCCCTTTTCCAGTCCTAAAGTAGTCTATGAACTACAAAATCTGCACTTCCTATCCAATTCTAAGAGGCATAGTTCTGTTGTAAATCCATGTTTGATTATCCGTGGACAAGAAGTTATTCAGATTTTGTCTTTTAAATCACATAAACCACAGATGAAATGTGGAAAGCTTAACATGCATTCTTGTATTTATTTCTGCTTAAAAAAAAATCAAGAGCAGTTGTTTTCTCCATATCTAGAAAGTTTGTTAATTAAAATTATAAACCTTGGGGAAATTTTATTTATTGAGGCAAACGTATTCAGTACTTTATACTCTTCAAACAAAGTGAAATCATCGGTAAGCACAAAGATGAGTATTTTTAGATACCATTAAAATTAGCTACAACTCCTTCCCCCAAATACCAAAATTCCTTAAATTGTGGCCCTTTTCTTTAGGGGTAAAATTGTCTTTAAAGAATGAACTGAAAAATCTGACTAGTTGGTATATTCTATGGTCCATCTTTTGTCTTTGGTCTGTATGAGGACACAATGAATCAGTAACAATTTCCTGAGGGGCTGTAGGTTCCGCTCTTCCCATTTGAGGGGCCAAGAGCAGAGCTGTAGCACTGCCTGGGTGTAAGGCTGAGCTGGAGTTTGCTCTCTGAAGGCCACTGGATGCCTGTCCATTACCAAGGTTTGCCCTACAGGGCAGTGTGAACCCATTCACTATTTTCCACAGGTAAGCTCCCCAAAGGGCTTGTAGCAGGACTGAGAATTAAATTTGAGAGGATACACCACAAGTAATTGAGAGTTAATTTTAATACCATTTTTTTTAAAAAAAAAGCACTAATGAAAATGAATGGATATTTGCCCAATTCACTGTCACAGAATTAGGCACTAATCTCTGAAAGTTCGAACTTCATCTAAGTCTTCTTTAAATTTAAGAGAAGAAAAAGGCACTTTGCCATTTCTTTAACAGTTGGCAATGAAATCCAGAGTCCTGACTGTGAGGGAACAGTACCTGTCTTTGACAAAATGTAGACTGTGTTGAAGTAGATGTCTTTTAAACTATTTGCATCATTTGTATTATGGCAAATATAAAATGCAGGGTATTCCATGTTTCCACAGTGATTGCAGCTTTGTGATTGCTGGCAAATTTACCCATTTTTCATACAAATTCCAAACCCAGCCATGTTTCCAAAGATGCATGTAATTACCCTGTATGATGCAGCAATTCCATGAAGATGACATCCTTGCTGCTCCCATTTCATGTAAACTCAAGCATTAAGCAGAAAACTAGAAGATACCTGGTTTGTGACCTTGGGTCATCACTGCTAATAATCCTTGACAACAAGTTTGACATCAGAATGAAATGCAGAGCTCGGCAGTTGCTACTAAAGATATCTCATGATGTACTATTGTTTTTATTCCCCTGGAAACCCAAGATCAGGTAACCAGAGGTACCTTCTAAAGAACAAAGCAAACACTAGCTACTTCTAATGCCTACAAATTAAGTGTAGTATACATTTTTAAATCAAACTTCCAAAAGTATTTCATGCTGTTTTTTTAGTGTAATAGTCCTGCATATTCTTCCTAGTTTCATGGAATAAGTATAATTCTCCAAGGTCATTCTCACCACCCCAGCATCTACCATTGGTCATAGTCATAACTGGTATTTCTTTAAATATGCAATTATTTTTATGTTAAGGTAGGGTGTAGACCCCACCTCTCTTTGTCACTTATTTTCGTGATGAGTGACATTATACTTACCACCTTTTTATATGACAACCACTGAGATGTACTGTACTTTAGATGTTCCACATTTAAAAAATTTTGTTCACATTTTTTTTGCATCTGACACCTTATATTAATCAGTTGTTATGAGCTAACAGACTAGTGAATTCATGTTGGCCAGATGTAACTCTGCTCCCTGGCTTACAAAATGTTGGTGATTCATTGTCAACTTATACACTTTATATAGTAAGAAACATATTAGAGTTGTTTTGATATAGGTTATTATTTTTATATATGTACAGACAAACAGTTTTAAAGCCACAACAAAATTACTGTTTAAAAAAAATTAAATAGCTACTATATACATATCTAAAGTCTTATCACAATCCAGTATAAATATATATATATATAAAGTGCCATCCCAAATCATAAAGTAAAATGGCCTTTGAATGAACGAAGTGCATTCATATTGCACTTTAACAATGTTCAGCAGTTCTCAGATATTGAGTGTAACAGATAAGCTCGTTTGAATAATTTAAAAGAGATTTTACACTGATGGCATATTGATTTATCCTTGATGTACAAACTTCTCATGGCATTCATTAAACCATCTAAAAATGCCCTAACAAATGGAACCTCCATTATGATCTGTTAGCAGTGAAGAGCATGATGCCTTATTTCCTTGGAAGTTTTCCATTGATTTCCTCCCATATCATAAAAATGATATCACGGAGGCCTGAGCAAATGAATGGACCTGAAATAGCCATGTTTGCCAAAGCGTTTCATTAGTGGACATCTTTCTTTAAGTAAACGATGCATTTGAGTAAGAGACGCTCCTGTGTTGATAACTTATAAGCCGTGTGGACTTGTCTCCAGCCTCTGTGTTGTCTTGTTTCTACAGAGTGTTATTGTAACCCTTTGGGCTCGGTCCATGATCGTTGTAATGGCTCAGGATTTTGTGAGTGTAAGACTGGAACGACAGGGCCTAAGTGTGATGAGTGTCTGCCGGGAAATTCCTGGCGCTACGGCTGCCAACGTAAGTAACTCTGGGAGCTGCCCTCTGCCTGCTGCAGCATGGCTGATTCTGCTTGTCTAGGCCGGTGCCTGCAGCTTCTCGGAGCAGAAAAAGACCCAAACTGCTGACAAGCTTTAAAAACCACTTAATGCCCCAGTCTGTGTATAGGAGAGAGAGCATCCATCAGCTGTCCAGCTGGCTCCTTTGAAGCCCATCTTCATCCCCTCTGATGGCTGGAGCAAGTTATATTGAAATATTGTACGCAGAACCGTGTACCGGGCCAGACCATAAATTAAGTGGCACAATAGGGACCCAGCTTGGAAGTCCTTACCGCAAAATGAAGGGTGATGTGTATGTGGTTAATATATTTCTTGAAACCCTGGAGCTCCAGAGTTCATAAATTAAATGATATCTACATAACTTACTACCACCCTTGTATCCCCATCACTGAATATGAACCAAAAGCCTAAAGGTAATAAATCTAAGGGATATTTAAATGCCAGGGTCAAATAAATGATGAAAATCAATATTGATTTTTAAGCCTCTGAGGTTAGGCACCGTGCAGCGAGCCTTAGATGGATGCCATTTGGTTCAGCCTCATTTCTCTGAGGATTATCGGACCTTCTTAAAAGCTTGTCAAGGCAGGTGGCATGTTGGTGTATTCAGGGAACAGAAATTTTAAAATCTGAGCAGAAGCTTCCTTCTGTCATTCATAACCTTTCCTGCTTCTAAATTCTGCACTAACTTTCCGTTCTGTCTATACACAGTCAGCTTACTAATACTAAAGAGGCACCAGGCAAATCTCCAGAGCAGAGCAGTCCAGTAGGAAATCATGCATCATACACATGTAACTTTAAATATTTTGCTATCCACATTAAAAAAGTAAAAATAAAATGGAGTGGATTTTAACAACTTATTTTTTCCAAAAAGATGGAATATTTTCACTTCAACATAGAGTTACCATTAAAACTATGAAGGATATATTTTACATTTTTCATACTGTCTTTGAATCAGATGTTTAATGCTCACAGAACATCTCAATTAGAACTAGCCATATTGCAAGGCTTAATAGACACATATGTCTACCATATTGGACAGCACAGCTCTAGAGGTTTTTTGCTTACTTTTCACTTGAAAAAAATGTCAGCATGCAGGAATTATCTAAAGCCAGTTTCTACCAGGGCTGTACGGAATATTTTACCCACTACTTATGGAGTGTATAGTTAGCTGGAAGCTACACGTCTACATGTTATAAAGGCAAGGTGAAATTTACTGCCACACTAATGCCATGGGCAGCAATGAACCGTGGTGATAATTGAGAGATTTGGCATTGAGCAAGCCAAAGTTAGGACGGGATCTAGAAGCTGGAGGGTGAGGATCTCCAGCTAAGAGTCAAATAGTCAGAAGTCAGGAAACGCATCTGCACATAAGCTCTGGATGAGGCCATGGTTTGAAAGTCATGCGCACTGTAGGTTCCTAGAAAGCACCTTAAGGTTTGGATGAGTTCTAGGTCACAAGGACCATGTGAGGAGCCAGGACTCAGAAGATAGTCATCAGTCCAGAAACATCTGGATGCAGAGGCTCACAGGAGGCCAGTAGTCAGGGGGAGATAAGGAGAGACAGAGGAGGGGCTGAAACTAGCACCAAGACTTCAAAGCATAAGGTATAAGGAGACTTAATAAAGACACGCCCTCTCAAAAGGGAAGTCTCATGTAAACTTTCTGACGCAGCAGGACCTAGCGAATGGGGTCCGGGTGTAATCAGGGAAAGACACTGGAGAGGAAAATAGACTAATTTTACAGCTGTAGGGGAAATGTATGCCGAAAATGGCCTGACTTGATTTTTCTGTATTAATTTCTGGAGTATTATGTAAAAAAAAGATATAATGTCATCAGAGTTTTCCTTCTGGAATTGGAAGACCGGCTTTAAGCACAGCCCTTCCACTGAAGGGCTGGATGGTGTACAGAACCCTCTGTGCCTCGACTCCAGCGCCTTACATCCTTGGCTGGTGGGTCAGCGAGATTGTAGGAGTAAATACTTTATCCCTGGGAGTATTTCTTGAGTAACTACTATAACTTAGGCGTTGAGCTAGTGTTACAGGCTACAGGGTGAGGAGAGACAGTGGCTTTGGGCATGTGGACGTGAAGTTCACCATCTGGAGTGAGAGGCTGACATGGGGCTCAACAATTAGACAGAAGGGGACCAGAACCAAGAGCTACACACCTGATTTTAGTGAAGCCCAGATGGGGAGTAAGGCTTCCCAGAGAGCTGATATTTGTTTGATTACTGAAGGATTAGTGGGAGCTTCCAGTATGGGACGCCTTGGGCAAAAAGGTACGTGAGCTAACACACTATGTTCCAGAAATACGAAACGATTTGAAGCTGATTGAGGGACAACGTGTGTGTGTGTGTGTGTGTGTGTGTGTTGGTGGGGAGGGAAGATGTTGAAAAAGCAACTAGAGACCAGATCATGTGGTTTCTTGAACACCAAGCCAAGAAGTTTCATCACATCAGGGAAGAGATGCGAGGGCCATTGTGCAGGAGAGATATGAGACCTACCGTCCAGTTCTGAGCAGAGGAAGAAAGGATGAGATTTTGTTTTAGAAAGATCATTCTGACTGCTCTATAAAGAATGACTGGAACAGTATGAGACTGGATTTGCTATGTAAATTCAACATGTTTCAAATACATACATCTTTGAGCACACAGTAGTTTTATCTCACTCTGAAATCTTTTCTTCCCTCAGATCCACCCACCACAGGGTTGATATTCTGTGTTAAAATATAGAAATTCTTTTGCCATTTGGTAAACAGCTACTGCATGAAGATCCCTACGTGTCTTCCCTGGGAGCTCTTAGATCACCCCCAAAATCTAGTGACTGATGGGGTGATTCCTGTCATAGAAGTGTGCCTTCAGCACCTGCTCCAGTATTAGAGCAGGTGACCATGCTAATTAGTCCGTGCTTATAGGTTGATAAATACTTTTTATATCACTCCTATGTCTGCACACACGTGAATGCACTCAGAAATGCCCCTCAAGTCAATCTCTCTTCCTTCCCAAGATCATCAACATAAACACACACACACACACACACGTTTCTGTTGCTTGCCCATCCTTAGGTGGAACACATTATCAGTGGCATTGATATTAACCTGCCCACAAGAAAGCAATGCCAAGAAGAAATGCAGTGGTGGAGGAGGGCTGACTGTGGCTCTGGCAGCCGTGAGTAAGGGTTAAGCAGTGCACCTGTAGGTAGGCACCGCCAAGGAGGGGCTGTCAGAGGTATCAGGACAGAGTCCAGGGGATCCAGAAACAGGGCTTCAGTCCCCCAGAGGACTGGCAAGAGGAGAAATGTGAAACTGCAGTCCAAAGGACTTGGATTTGGAAACAGACAATAAAGAGATTCAGTTACTGGCAAGCTTGCTTAAACATCCTACGATTAGAACCGAGTGAGTTCACATTTAGGCTCTGGACACATACAGACCCGGGTCTGAAGCCCATCTCCATGCCTTACTGCCTGCAGGACTTAGAGGAAATTACTAGGGCTCTGTAAGCCTGGTTTTTCATCTGAAAATGGGGGTAGTACTAGGGCCTAACACATGTGATAATTGTGAAGATTCAAGGAAAATAATGAATGTGGACCTCATACTACATAGTAAGATCTCAGTTATAATTAGTTAGTGCCAAGAACAAGCTGATGTGTCAAAGAACTAGGCAAGAATCCGTATTTAAAGACCAACTGTACAATACTAGTGCAGAAAGTGTAGTAAGTCTGGCCACTGTTGAGTATCAAATGGTTGATGGAGGAGATTCCAAAACTCCCTTGATTAGAGAGACAAGGCTGATTCAAGAGATTGAAGCAAAGGTGACCCCAAGAGCAATTGTGTGTCTTCACCTGGGGATATCAGGAACTCCAGGCTCATCAGTGCACGTTCTGCCTGAGGGGGCTACCAATTGTGTGCGCCATAAATGTAAGCTGGTCTCTCTGACAAAAGATGAAACACTTGAAAACCATCAGGATGAATGGACTGTAGACAGCATGGCACACACCATTCAAGAAAGAAAGCAGAAATAAAATGATTTCAAGAAGGCCAGGCAGAATCAAAATTAGTGTTGAGGTTGTTCCACAGAAGAATGAGACATGGAGGACAAAGAGAAGACTTTTTTTTTTTTTAATGTGCCCCTTTGAAATCTGAGAAGAGGCATGAGCCACCTCTTAGAGAATAAAGCTGAACCTTCCAAAGACAAGTAACATTCGGTGCTGAGTTCACATCAAATATGGTTGGTTCACATGTTTTGGGAGATGATGAAACACTTGTTAAGGGCACCAAGAAGACTAGACATAGGGGAGGTTTGTGGGGGTTTTTTGTTTATTTGTTTGTTTTGATTTGGAAAATGAAATGGAAATAGCCACACGGAGATGTAGTGAGGCTGATGGAGAGATGTGCTGTCTTCCTAGAGGATGCATGAGCTGCACTGGAACATCATGCAGTGTTTATTAAAGCCGCCAATTTCCCCACATTTTTACCTAATTTACTAATGGCGCGTTCAGAAGAACTTACAGTGTGAATGTTGTGGTTAAAGTCAGAATATTTCATGACATGGCTAAGTGTTATGATTTTGGAAGATAACAGAGCATGTAGGAAATCAAGAACCAAGCACACATAGCACAGAGAAGGCTGAGGTTCAACTGCTGGACCATGGCCTGTAGTATCAGAATGTGTGTTCTTGGAAGGGATCAGTACATGTATGACCAAGAACAGGAAAATGTGTGTTTATTAGGAGGCTCAATGGCCCGACCAAGAAAATTTTTTTGAATTAAATTTGAGAGGAATATAGTGGAAAAATACCCTTCCCAGAGAATGCAAATAACTAGATTTGTTTTCATGGCTGCTGGAGAAAATTACCATCAATTACCATGAATTTAGTGGCTCAAAACAACACAAATTTATTGTCTTATGGTTCTGTGTTTGCAAATCCAATAGCAGTCTCACTGGGCTAGATCAAGATGTTGTCAGGGCTCTGTTTCCTTCTGGAGTCTCTGGGGGAGAATTTGTTTCCTTGCCTTTTCTAGCATCTGGAGGCCACCTGCATTCCTTTGCTTGTGGTCCCCTTTGTCCACCAAGAACTTTTCATTTCTCTGTGCCTTTCTTCTATTACCACATCTTTCTCTAACTATAACCTGGACACAGTCCCACTTTTAAGAACCCATGTGATTAGAGTGGAGACATACAGATAATCCGGGATAATCTCTCCATCTCAAGGCCCTTAAATGTAACCACATCCCTTTGTCCTATAAGGAAACTGGTTCCAGAAATTAGGATATAGACATCTTTGGGGAGACCTTTTTCTCTGCCTACTGTGATAATCATCAAGAATGTTAGCTTTTAATGCTAGGGATAAACATGCAGGTATCATGGAGATGGAATGTAACTCATGCTTGGAATAAAGATATTTGAGGGTAAAACTTATGTAAAAGAAATAACGTAATATGATTAGAAAGGAGTGATGTATGTCAAGAAGCTATAGACTTGCACTGTGAATTAGAGTCTGTGAAATATTTTTCAATCAAGGTCAAAGATCTTACAGAAAAGGTGTTATGAGTGTATGTTTTAGACCATACAACCATTTAGAGATACAGGTATTGCCCAAAGCAAAATTAGGAAATCCAAATGCTCTGTAATCTTCCAAAATGAGGGAACCCACATATCAAGATATCTGCTAAGAGATGTGTTCTGCTAATTGTTGGCCTGCACTGATGAGAATTTCTTCACCCAAATGAGTGGAAGAAGCATTCAGGAAACTACCAATACCACTTGGGAGATGACAGTATCACATAGCAATACTCTTAAAAACCTTTAAGGGATATTGCTCCAAACGTTCAAGAAAAATTCAAAATGTTCTTGGGGAAAAAGGTAAGATCTTAGACCCTCTTTAAAATCAAACACACATATATTAATAAAATCCTGAACTGTTTCTAGAGAAAAATGAGAGACTTTTAAAATTACCAGCATGTCTATACAAGGATCCCTTGGGAAGTTTTAATGAACATTTATTAAGTCCCTACTATATGCTAGACACTGCTGCAAATTAAGGCTATAAAAACAAGTTGCAAAAATGTAGAAGGGTGCAGAGGTGTGTTAACAAGTTGTTTGAGTGACAAAGATGGGGAAGGCTTAGCTTACGTTCCAGTTTAACTCCAGACAACGTTTTGTCGTGAGTAGCAAAGAAGCTAACACAATTTCAGACCGAACAAGGACCAAAAATGGTGGTAGTTCCCCTGAAACATGCCCCGGGCAGCCCGCATCAAGAGTCCAGTCCTTGGAAAAAACATTTCGATGCAGCAGTGATATAGGAGGGTTTTTTGTCTTTGGTGAAAGGTTTTTTTTATGAAAAAGAGTTGAAAAAGGCTGGTTAGGCATATGATTTAACGTGTCACAGACGTCATCCAGTGTTTGGAGGGCTATTATGTAAAACTGGACTTGTTGGTTCAGGAAGATAGACTAGGGACCAGTGAGTAAAGAGAGGTGGGTTCCAGCTTAACACTTTCCAACTATTATTCTCTCCAGCTGTCTGAGAATGTACAGTAGGGTTCTTGGGGAAATGATAAATCCCCAGACTCTGGAGAAGTTCAGAAAAAAGCTGAACGGGATCCTATGAGTGATGCTTTCTGGAGAGTTTCTGCTTAAATGAAAAGTCAAATGGAAGACCTCCAGGGCCTCTCCAACTTTCCAGCTCTGACTTTCAGACCAAGTCCGTGGAACAAAGGGAAGGTAGAATGAGAGACTCAGCTCGGTCTGTATTAACAATCTCTCTTTACCAATGGACAGACTCTCATCCTCTCACTAGTGTGTTGTCAGTCCTCACTTCAAGAGGCAGGCTTAAGGCTTATATAACACCTTGTTTTCTAGAGATTAATTGATTCCCATCATAGCTTTTCTGCGACTGTAGTTTGGGGTTTTTTTTTTTCTTTTCTTCTTCTTCTTCTTCTTCTCCTTCTCCTTCCCCTTCCCCTTCCCCTTCCCCTTCCCCTTCCCCTTCTCCTTCTTCTTCTTCATTTTTTGGTATGAGATTAACTTCTGCAGAACTGCCAACCCAACTTGTGATCACTAAGATGATGCTTCCACTTGCTTTTCTGAGATGAAGATTATACCTCCTTGGGAAAATACCTTGAGCCTAACTTGTAATTTTTCAATTGCCTCTGTTTGTAGTCTCCTGCTATTTGCTATGTTACATTAAAATATCCAGTTCACATTTCACCAGCTGACCTTACATGCTGAATCCACTGGCAGGAGGCATGTCACATAAACAAGGAAGTCTGTGATGCTTCAGAGCATTTGCAGCCCTAGACACACGATTTCACTCATTTGGCTCTTATATCTCTCTTGCTAAAAATGAATGGCATCACCGAATCCAAGTTTTTAACTTCCTTGCTATCAACTTGAATACCAGTCTCATTTCCCTTGCTGAGCACCACACACATAAAAGTGATGAAAAATAAATACTTGGATGGGCACTTGATGTTGCTATTTTCAACTCCTAAGGGTAGGAAGGGAGTGCTCGTTAAAACAGAACCAGTAGGAGCCTCCCAGAGGTAATTTAAGAAGGAAAATATTAGGAAGACTGACGATAGGAAGTGGCAATTTGTAGGCATTACAAATATACCGGACTGTCCTCCTGGGGGGAAATGGTTCATTTTTGTCAGCTAGAAGAGCGAACCCAGGGTTGCTCTCAGTTGTGAAATTTCTCCTGATTCAGCAGGGCAGTGCCACACCACTCAGTCATGCTAATAGCCATCACTTTCCAGTTGCAGTCCTGTTTTCCCGCTATCCTCAATATAACTTTAATTTGGGATTGATTGAAAAAGCCCACCTACCTCTAGTACACCAGGGACTCGGTGCCACCGGTGAGCAGGGGAGTCTGGGTTTACACTGACGCCGTGGAAGGTGCTTCAGTGCTTCACACCGCTAATGGCTCGTTGGAGACAGCCACAGAAGCAAAGGCTGGTGGAGCTGGTTGAAAGGAGTGAGTTGTTTGAATGTCCTTCACAGCAGAATCATATCCTAAATACATTCAAAACCCAAGTCTCTCGAATTGCTGAAGCCCAGCATAGGACAAATACGAACAGTGGACATACTAACAGCAATTCCAGGCTCCCTCCTGACATTCTGAGGTTTGCCTGCTACTCAGCTAACCAGGACTCAGCTCAGAGAGGGGCTCAGCTCTCACCTGGTTGGGCAACTTTCTGTACTTACTTGGCCATGCATGCTAATTTCCCCCCTTTATTTGAAAGGAATATTGAGAATGACAAGTATGCACAAATTGTACCATTTCACTCTATAGAACTATCCAAGTATAACAATGAAAGATGTGTGAAATGCTGAAACTCATGAAGAAATGCGGGTACAGTTGTACCCATGAGTGCCCAGCGTCAAAGCAGCAGCCTGGCCTCTGATGGAGAGATGGTCAGGAGACCAAGCAGAAACACAGTACATGAAGTTCTTCCTTACTTTAGGCAGTATATACATGGAGTTTCACCTTGAGCCATTCTTTACCCACTCGTGAGTGGGGATGTGTGTGCGTGTAAGAGAGAGAGAGAGAATCTCAAAGTCGTCTAAAGTTGCATGTATAAAGAAGCTATCTCAGTATGAAAATCAGCTCAACTGAAAAAGGGCCAACCCACTTGAAACTTGTCAGGGAAATTTTTTCATTTAAGTAAACGGCCAGTCATCAGTCACTAATAGAACGGAATTCTGGGTATAGGAGCCACAGATAAACCGGGGTGGGAGGTGCCTCCTGATAACGGAGTTCTAGGAGTGAACACAGGGACCTGATTCTGGGTGTGACTGTTCCCACCCTCTCCAAGGAATATTTCCTCAACCACCTCAGCCTTTCCTGGGCAGCGGCCCCTGTGAAATCCTAGACAGGGTTTGGATGTTCCAAGGCTCTTTTTTCTTCTTCCTTTTTTGTTTTTTGGTTTTTTTTTAATTGAAATGTAGTTGATGTACAGTGTTTCAGGTGTACAGCGAAGTGACCCATATATATATATTCTTTTTCAGATTCTTTTTCATTATAGCTTATTACAAAATATAGAATATAGTTCCCTGTGCTATACAGTAGGTCCTTGTTGTTTATCTGTTTTATATATAGTAGTGTGTTATCTATCAATCCCCAGTTCCAAATTTATCTCCCCCTGCCTTTCCCCTTCGGTAACCATAAATTTGTTTTCTATGTCTATGATTTAAGACTCCTTCTTGGTCTGAAATTACGTGATCCTAAAGTCTCAAAAATGGTCTGACCTGTTTGCATATGGACCAGTTTCTGAGGAATAATAATTTTAAAATAATGAAATTGTTATTATTTATTGTGTACTTCCTGTGTGTCAGGAACATGTATGCACTATGTCATTCTACCAGAGAGGTAATATTTTTTTCCCTTATTTTATAGACAGCAAAACTGAAACTTAGAGTAATTTTCCCAACTCAAACACCTAATAGGTGTCCAGCCAGTTAATCGTGAACACTTAATGCTGAGTTTGCTATGACATTTTATAAGACTTTGCCATTTTCACTTTGTAGATGGAGTCAGAGGCAAAAAAAAAAAAAAAAAAAAATTATTCCAAACTTTTCGTAAAGGACCAGACAGTAATTATCTTAGGCTTCCTGGGGCAACCCCTCAACTCCGCAGCTGTAGCCCCAAATCAGCCCCAGACAACACTGAAGCGAGAGATTGCATCTGTCTGTGGTCCAGTAACACTTCATTTATGGACACTGAAATTTGAATTTCATGTAATTTTCACGTGCCATGAAATAGTCTTCTTTTGATTTTGTTTCCTTCACTAAAAAATGTGAAACCCATTCTTGGTTCCTAGGCCATCGTAAACAGGATGCAGGCTGGATTTGGCCTACAGACTGTAGTTTGGTTTATTTTTAAACTTACGCAGGAGTTAGAAATGAAGAAACAAGGACCTCTTAAATAAAATGGAGAGAATATGAAGCAGGAGGCAAGAGAGAACATTAAATTAAAAAAACCCCAAACCATGCATTTCATTAAAGTGCGTCCTTTATCTTGTTATGAGTATCTCAGGGAGTTGATCTAACTGATTAATATTTACCAGGCCCTAATTGACCTTAAGAAAAATGTTAAGATTTACAGAAGGCTTTGGCCATATAATTTCCAGAGCAAGATCACAGACACAGTCAGTGCCAACTGTTTAAAGGCTTACAAGCCAGCCAAGTCAATTTCGCATCAATTTAGTGCAATCAGCAACTAATGAAAGCGAAGTCAGGGTGGCCATAATACAATCAGGATTGCTCATGTTGGAGTGAGGAGTCTTTCTGTTGCCTTCTGCACCAACAACCAGTCACCTTCAATATCAACAAAAAGCCCTGATAAGGGAGAATCACAGTAATAATATGGGCCACAACACCAAGGGCACAGGAAATAAAAATGCATACAGAATACGCTGAGAATGTATTTTTTATCATCAACTTTAATATCAGAGGTAATTATTCTGAATAAAGTGCACGTCAGTGCTGTGAACCCTACCTTTTCTGTCCAGTGCTCTGTTGAGTGAGACTGAGTCACACTCAAATCGATAGATGAGCCCAGGACATTCTAAAATCATGTAGCTCTACCTACAGGGACAGAATGTCATGACCCGTCTGTATTTAAGTGCCACAGGCTTTTCATCCCATCTTTGCCAAGATTTCTGTCTTTAAAAATTACAGTCAACCTTCAGTCATCTGTTGCTGCAAGGTATGGAGAAGAGGCATGTGTAAATGCAGGGCAATTGATTATCTTGATGTAAATCCCAGTAAAGTTGGATTTCATCTAGAACAAGCGCATACACACAGAAATTCAGACCCACACGCAGTTCCTCTGTGTCCAACTTCAGTCCCCAGCTCATCCTTGTGCTTCATAGTCAAGATCATCCAGATAGCTCTGGATATTTTATAAGAGAAAGAATTGCTAAGATATATTTTTGACACTATTCCTTCCCATATTCTGCAAAAGTGTAGGATGAATATTATGTATTGTTAGTTATTTCCTCTAAGCTACAACTCTTTGGGGAAATGAGCGTATGTCTCAGAGACAACACAGTACAAAAATAATGAAATATTGATGTAATTATTTTTAAGAATCACATTTAGACCTCTTTTTAATTAGTGTTATTGACTCTGTGGACTTAGTCTTACCCTAATCTGTATTCTTCATCATGATAATCAATAATATGGACAACTACATTGTTCACATGGATTTTGAGTGCAAAGAGACAAAGTCTGTGAGTTTACAGGGGGGCTTATTACCAGGACAATTTGGCAATGTATTAGGGATGTAGCGTCAGAGGTGACAACCCCTGCATTTTCGATGATTTTGCTGACCCAGCTTTTATGAGTGCCCATGTGGAAGACACTTGGGTGTGTTATGAGGTCTTTCCTGAGATATCACATCCCTGTTATTTCTCTTTTTTTTTTTTCAATTTTAGTGACATTTATTATTTTCTTTCTAATTTTACAAGCTATGCATGTTCACTGCAGACAACTGGAAATAGATAAAGGCATTAGGTAAAAATTAGCAGTCACTCATAATCGCCACCCCCAGAAATAACCATCATTAGCATTTTGATGTATTTCCTCCTAGTGTCTCCATATTTTTTTAATTGGCCTGTATCACTATGTTAGTTCCAGGTGCACAACATGGTGATTCGATATTCCTGTACATTCCAAGATGGTCATCATGATACGGCTAGTTGCCATCCATCTGTTCTTTCTTTAAGATGAAAGTTAAAGTTGCTGATTTTGCACCAAGGATGCTAAACTACTTACGGACTTATAATGTATGAATTCCATCAGATTATCTCAGGGCTTGAAATTTCTGAAATCACAGTTTTGCTAAAGACTGTCTGGTGTCTTAGGGTGGGGGAAGCTGTGCTTCACCTATTGATAGGCCTAGCTAATAAAACATGATTAAATCAGCCGTGTTCAATATGTTCTTCATGTACAATAAATGAGGTCAGGTCATATCATAACTCTGTAGAAAAACTCTTCCCTTCGTTTCATCTTTGATGCCAAATTCAGTTTAACCAAGGTGGTTGAAGAGCTGCTTAACAGAGCCTTGCTAAATCTTTTGAATCCTCCCCAGCAAACTAGGCTGGCTTTAGGTTGCCTAATTTATTTGCTTGTTCATGCAATCACTCATACACTCATTTACTCGATCACTTATGCGTACTATCATTCATTTAACAAATATTAAAGTCCGAGTTATGTGCCAGGAATTGTGCTACATTTGAGCACCAAGAGACAAATAAAATGTGATCCCTGCCCTCTGATAAGGGCTGGAAGTACAGAGGGGTCTCAGATCTGACAATGCCTCACTCTTGGAATCTGAGAAGACCGACTTCCAGTTCCACTTTTATAGCTTGCTTTTCTGATCATAGGTATCCCTGCTTTGACCTACAACCTTGGAGCCTTATATCTGAGTTGGAGTCTTAGAGATACTCTGGTTTAGCACTTAAGTCATAGATTAGCTCTCCTAATTGCAATGATGACAGTGCTTGCCATGTGCCAGGAACTATGCCAAGCCATTTACACTGCCTTGTCTAATCTGCATAAAACCCAGGTAGCAGTTATCCCCACTTTCCAGGTAAGTGAACAGAGGCCCAGAGAGGCTAGGTAGCCTGCATGTAGTCATTTAGATTCTTGTAACTTAAATGTGTGATCCTTCAACCAGTAGCATCAGCATCACTCGGAAATTTGTTGGAAATGCAGAATCTCAGGCCACATGCTAGACTTACTGAGCTGCATTTTAAAAAGATCTCTAGTTGGCTCATATGCACATTAAAGTTTGAGAATCAGAGGATGAGATAGTAAGTGTGGACTTTAAGGAGTCAGCCTCAGAGGCTGACTTCAAAGCCCAAATGTTTCGTTTGTTAGTTCGTTTTCTTCACTTAGTGTTCATAGAATAATGGTGGCTGGAAAACCAAAGGGCACACATACGCCTTGGAAAAATCTTGTAAGGAATAAGAACTCATATAGTATCTCATGCCATCAGTTTTTACCAGCATGTATTCTACAAATCCAAATCATATTAAAACAAGGAGAATCATGAAAACTTAAACAAGTAGCCTATTTGTTTTCTTTCATCCATATAATTTAAAAGTGGTTAATATTTGATAGGTTAATAATAAATATTTTAATATAGTATATTGCATTTGGTTATGAATATATCAAAAGGAAATACAAAGTGGAGTTCCAAAAGATAAACTTTTATTGGGCACATGAAACAGAACATAAAATTTGATGGCAATTACCATTTAATCTATTTGTGTTTGGAAACGTATTGAAAGAGAAACTCATAGCTCAGTTAATTGTTATGAATTATTAATTGCTCATTTGAAAAGCGATGAGACAACTGCACTTGTTGAAAAACTTTCTCAGTGGCTTTAACCTTTGTGTCATTGGTTTTATGAGAACAAAAGGGAAAGAATGACAGGAAGATTCTAATCGTCCAAAACTAGAAAGTGACAAGACTGTGAGCATCTCAGTGACTATATAAAGGTTAACTGAGACTGAAATGAAATAGTTATGGCTGGCCCCACTCCCGCATACTGAAGTGTGATTCTCTGGGGGTGGGACCCCAGCATCTCGATTGTGCGAAACCCCTGAGACAGTAACAATACATAACCAGGACTGAGGACTACACTTTCAGTAGTTGTACATTATCTGAGAGATTTAACCCACCCATGAATTTGACTCAGGGTACTCTGAACCCCAAGGGAGATGTAAGCAGGGCTTCAGTTTGCCATCCTGGTTAGAATTTGAGGCAGGAGGGCAGGGCACCCAACTAATGCCATGAGCACTGTAATGCCTGGGCAGCTTTATAAAGACGTATTCCCTAGGTGGCAAGTGATTTCTGATCCAAACAGGCTAAGATCAAGAGTATGTCTGAATTTCAAGACACCTGATGCAAACAGCCCCTTCTCAGAAATCAATGCGATGAGTTTCTTCTGTTGAATGAAAAGAACAAGCCTTCAAAAAGTAGAGCCTTTTTTTGTTAACTAAATCCAGGGATTTACTGTTTAGTGTCAGCAGCCTAACTGCTTTATAATTGATTTTTCTGAAGAAAACTGAAAACTTAAGCCACCTTAATTTCCTTTATCTTGACACACATGATTAGCATTACTCTGAAATATATTTCACTGAGTTCCCAATTACCATTTTTTAAAATCCACTTCCTCGTTGCATTCTTGCCTTGATGAAATATTTCTGAGACAGAGAGAAAGCAACTGTGTAAAGGTAAAACTATGGCTGCTTTATTCCTGTTGATAACTTTATCCTCTGTCTTCAAAAAACTAAGTTTGTAATCAGTTATGTTTTTTACAATGAATGGGATTATCAAAACACATTAATATCTATTAATTTTTTAAAATCTTGGGGTAAAGGAGTAAGAACACTATGGGCAATCACAGAAATTTAAAGATAATGAAACAAAATGTAATATTGGCAACCTAGGCCAATGTGCCTAAATCCATATAGATGCAATTAATATTTTGTGTGCAAAAAAAAAATCAGTCCTGTACCATTAGTTGCTCTTACTTAGCCTCAATTTTCTCATGTAAAATGAAAATAAGAATTGTATCTACCTCATTATCTGTGAGAATTAAATACTATAACAATATTTAACCCAAGTTCTGTCACACAATAAGGGCACACAGTGGGATAATAAAATTATAAATGATGGTAGCTGCCCTCAGAGTTTCACCGAAAAATGGTGGGGATTGGATCAACAGATTTAGGAAAGCAGTCGAGTTACAAACGGCATGATAAAATGAAAGCTATGATAATCGCGCTGCTTCTTGGGGGGAAAAAGGCTAAAAATGAATGGGATTTAACACTTACTGTGTCATTTTTTGTGGTTATTTTAGGTTGGAATTGCCATGTGTACATACAAAATTTCAGTTAGGGTTTTCTCAATCAGCGATTTTATTTTGCAGCTTCTAAAAAGGAAAATAAAGCCCTTACTGTAGACTTCTATCCATTAAATCCAGCCTAGCCTTAGCAGCACTTATTCATCAACTTTAGGTCATTCTAAATCCTGGAAATTACTCTAATGTTAAAACTCCTGCCTGCGAGCTGAGTCTTGAATGATGGTGACCCCTAAACAACCAAAGTCTAGAGTGGGTTCTGCCCTTGGACATAACCCAACTTCCCAGGAGTGATGATTGGACAGTTAACAATCCACTGAGTCTCCATCAGACCTGTTGGATACCTGACTATTTTCAGCTAAGTAACTTTTTTTTTTTTTTTTTTGAGTAAAGGTAGATTTATTTAGAGAGATGCATACTGCATAGAGTGTAAGGCAAGAGAAAGGCAAGAGAAAGGCAAGGAAAGAGGTGTGGGAATTGGGTGCTCAGGTTAAAGTAAAAGTAGGTACACACTCCATAGACAGAGTGCGGGCCGCCTCCGAAGGGGAGGGAGTGGAAAAAAAGGGCCGCTAGGCGTGGTGTTGTCAGTTTTATGGGCTCCGTAGCTTCACACGCCTACAGGTGGGACCTTTCCAACTGCCCTGGGGAAGGGGCTTGGATTCCCAGGAATTGGGCCACCGCCCATTCTTTGGCCTTTTGCGGTTAGCCTTGGGACTGTCATGGCGCCTGCAGGCATGCTATTTCTCACCCTGTTACAATGAGCATATAATGAAGCTCAGGGTCTGCTAGAAGTCAAACCTCTTAATCCTCAAGGCCAACTGGGAGTTGAATCTTCCACCATTTTGGTGAATCTTGCACCATTTTGGTATTAAATTGCTGTCATTCCTTGAGTGGCTGTGCCCTGCCCCCTTCCCTCGTGTCTCATTCCCCCCTCAGAGATTTTACTCCCATAATCTTAAGGGGTTGCTGAGGGGCGAAGGTTCATCTTCTGAAACTACTTCCAGGCTGAGTAGGGGCGTTGACCCTGCCTTTCAGGGAGTAAAAACCTCTGAATGCCTAATCTAGGGGCCCCAGGGGCAGGACAGCCTTTTGTTTTTGCCTCAGAGGGCAATACAACTGGAATCCTCCTATAGCCATTGTCTTGATGTGCAACTGTTCAAACCGCTTTCATAGCCTTCTTATGAATTTTCTTGAAGATGGAGCACCTTCGTAACAACAGTTTAACAGTCTGTAACAACAAAAAGACTTAAAAGGCATGGTTAAACACCTGTAATTGATAAAGAGACTTGTTTGTAATTACTAGAATTATGACTGATTATATTTAACTTAACATATTAAAGAATCCTATGTAACTTAATATCTGAGATGCCTCAGGTTTCCTTTAAAGCATCTCAAAGTCAGCTGGGGCTGCAAAAACTTTTAGAATTTGTTAAATACTTAAAATCCTGATTAAGCATGAAACTTTTTATTTTTCTACTGTATACTGAAATATTTTAATTTTAGGAGCTTTAATTGGATGTATTCTCAGCTAAATAACTATTGACACTCCTTTGGATTTGTATGTCAGAAATGTATTAAGCCCCTTCTTTGTTTCTACTCCCCCCCCCCTTTTTTTTTTTTTTTTTTTTTTTTTGCTTTTTAGAATTCCTCAAGACACTTCCCACATGGATTCTTAGAAAGTTCATGCTATGTGCTATTTTTCAACAAAGATTTCTCTTCTTATACTAAAAAGATACTCCAATCGAAACTCTTATTTGAAGGGAATAAGGTTGTTCATTCCTACAGAAGATTAAAAAGCAGTGATAACATGAGCACCGATTTAACCGCACATCACACTGCCCTTGAGGAAGGAAGGCTAACTTTCATAGTGAACCAAACGACATTGAGGGACGGAAGATATGTTAACATTTCTGCAGCCCTAATAATGCCGCAACCACATGTGAAAGTCAGGGAACACAGCCTCCAAAGAGTAAGGAGAATGTGAGGGAAGTGTGACTGTCACTAGCAGCAGGCTTACACAGGACTCATTGCCAGGGCCAGCCAGTCTTGGTTTAGTCTGTGCATTTGAAATGCTCTGTCCCTCTGCACACTATGTTGACATATCACTTTATGTTTTAACGTGAATGTACCAGTCATTGCAACCACATAGTGGGTGAAGAATCACCAGGGAGGGGAGAGAGAAATGGTGTTAGACGCACCACTCTGCTGGAGCATGGTGGGAGGAGAGACGTGGGTGGCAGGATTCATTAATAAGTAACCAAATATTTATTATTTGTTGACTGTTTTTTATGAACTTCACACCATGATAGTTAAAAAAAAAAAAGTTTAATACTAGCCTGCACCCTTAAGGAGGTTATCAAACTTAAGGAGATTAGAATAAAGAGCGTAGAATCACAGAGTGAAACAAGTTTCCTGTCCGGAGTACTCAGGGCCCTCCTAGTGGCGCTGGCTGTAAAGGACACTGGAGACTACTCTGGGTCTAGCTAGCTGAGTAGCTCTCTGGTATAGTGATTGGAATCCTGGCTCTGCCTCTTCATGGGTATCTTGTTGAGCAAATGATATAACCTCTATAACCTATGGTTTTACATCTCATAGAGTTGTTGGGGAACTCGATGAAATGCTTGTAAACCACTGAGCACCGTTCTGGGGGCACAGTAAGCCCTGCACATGATCGCTGCTTGTTGGTACTGCTCTAGTGTAAGCAAACCCCAGTAGGCAGCAGAGAACCTTGATGAAGAGCTCAGAAGGATTTGCAACTGTCAGTGAGTCATTAAACCTGTAAATGGAAATCCCAATCATAAATGTCGATTTTTTGAAGCAGTATTTGACATTAACTTTTGTGTGACCAGAAGCCATCAGGGAAATGTGGGAAGTGTCTGGTGACAGGCAGACACCTTAATAGGGATTCCCTGATCCTGTATAATTCAATAGGGAATGGAAGTGTTGTAAAGATGAGGACTTGAACGTTGTTCCTGTACACAGGGGTACCTGACATTGCAGGTGTGCTGATCCCAGGCAGGTGGCTAAGCTCTAGAAAGCACCTGAGCCCCCAGCCTTGCTTGGGCTTCGTGAACGCTTTCCTCTGGGTCCTCTGAGTGAGAAGATGGAGCTTCCACTCCCTGTGGCTCACTCCCCTGACACTAGTTTAGTGTTTCAAAACAATGTCAGCATTAGCTTTTTGTATTGTAGAAGACAAGAGTTCTCACTTGTGTCCACTCTCAAATTAGAATTGTACTGTTTTGTAAAATAGTGCAGTCAACTTCAAGTTTGGTAATGAATCTTCAGGTAAAGCTAGTCTTTTCGTTTTCCTTTAATCAAGAAGAGAAGGCACTGCCTGTTTCTAGCCCCAAATTTAACATTAATACAGAAAATAAAGATGCTTTAGACATGGATTTCTGTCTAAAACTTCATCCAGAAACTGACAGTCCAAAAGGATACTTGCAAACACATTTCTTTTCAAGAGGAGACAGGAGTTCACTGGGGACTTTTTCTTTTCCTCTGCAGGTACCTAGTTTCTAGCTACGAAGCTATGCCTTACTCACCAAAGAATGCGTTTGAAAGCACATCTAGAGATCATGACTAAAACCCCCCAGGTGGTCTCTTCTGTCCTGCTAAGCCCTTTTCTGTTCCCCCAGGGTATTTAAGCTTTTCCTGCTGTGCCTTTCTTTTCAAACTGCCATGCTTTAATAAACAGGAAGGATGAATACCGTATATGCAAGAGTCTTACAAATAAATACAGCCATACTATAAACACTTCATAAACTAAATTGCATTCAAAACTATTTCAGTAATACACATGTCATGTGCCATAAGCATGCTTGGACATTTCACATATATTATTTCATTTATTCTCCCCAATAACTCTACAAGGACATGCTAGCGTACCCATTTTATAGATGAGGAAATTGAAGCTCAGAGAGTTTGATTTGTTCAAAGCAAACAACCAGTTGGTAGTAGACCTGTTATAAGACCAAGATACAGATCTGACTCCTTGCCCCATATACCACACAAACTCAATGCAGTGGGTCCAAAATAAACCCTATTTAAGCTCAATCCTCCTTTAGAGCCAGGAGGGTAATAGGAGCTTGCAGTGTTCTAGTCTTGGACCACAGCCCAGCGACAGGATCAGTTTGCTCCCAGTGAGATGGAAACAGGACTGACTTACTAATAGGAGTGTTCATGAACACAGACGCCATCACACAACAGAGAAAGAGACTTCTGGATAAAAACAAGCATCACCTGACAAAGGTAACCAGCTCTTTGCCACTATCATGTTGTCATCTGCCAACAGAAGCGAATATTTATTCACTAACCTCTATGTGCAGTGAATTTATTTCTCTGGATCAGCAACTGACCTACCCATGCACTTGGAACAAGCAAGTTATTCTCTCCGGTTCCCAGCTCGCAAGGTCAATTTTTAGATGCATACGGGGGAGAGTTCCTGCTGTAATATAAAAACACTATTGAAACGTAGCATCTCACATAGGCCTAGGATGTTAGAAAGAATGTACCACCATTCAAGCATGCAAATCATGCCAGTCAAGAGAAAAAAAATCCTGTGCATCCTGGGCCTTTTCACACACAAAAATGTCACCCAAACTAGTCATTAAATTATTTTCTGACCAATTCCTCATGCCTGTCAAAAATTTAAATCAATAGACGTCAAACTGGGGCCCTATCAGCAGACCCTATGTCACTTCACAAGTGAATACCCCAAAGGAGGAAATGGCATATATAATCCACTGTCAGAAATTTAGTCACTGGATCGCATAAGGCACTGTATTTAATCATCACAACATCTCTATCATAGAAGGTGTTGCTCTCTGCATTTTCATATGGGGAAACCAAGACTTGGAGAGGTAAAACAAGTGGCTTAAGGTCATGAAATTAGAAGAGAAATGAATGAGACTCAAACCCGCACTTTTCTTCTCCAGGTCTCCAACATATATTCACTGTGCAGGGGCTGTGCACAGAGCACTGAGCTACAGAAGCTCGGTGGTGAGCCTTGTAGGGAAGCCGAGGCAAGAAGTGAGGTGTGATGAGGAAGACTGTTGAACATCAGACACTTGCATGATGATTTTTAAAAGCAATAAAAAGTCATTATCTCCAATGTTGTCCACTAGCCTAGCCCCTCGGGATCAAACAAAACGGGCTGTCAGATGCTGGAAACAGGAAGGTGCTGTCTTCTCTAAAGCAGCAGGCTCATTCTTCACCAGCTGTGTTAGTGCCTGTGAAGAGTAATACATGCCTGACTCACGCTGAGGGTCCAATATTCTCAGCTGGGCAAGGCCACTCCAAAGTGACTCTGCTGGGCAGGAGACGTCTGGTGAAATGGAAAGTGACTGCTGCTGTACTGCAGCCATTCCGGCGAAACCAGGTGACAGCACCGGAGAGCATGGCAAGAACAATACGTGGACAAGCCTTTATGGTTGAAGCAAAGTTCTTGATGTCGTGTCAGTACTACACAGTCAGGCCCCTCTGTTGCTCTGGAGACAAGAAATGGCAAGAATTCTCTTCATCATCAAATCATTAGCTGTTGGTGGCAGACACACTGTCTCAGCTCTTGTGTCCTGTGCCTGTCATCCCGTTGAAAGGGTATGTGGAGATGGCTCCAGAAAGTGGCTGCAAATACTACCAACAAGATCCTTGGAAACATGGGTAGGTGTCATGGAATAGTCCTGAGTGAAGTCTGGAAAAATGCATCTATTTCTAGGAGGAATAAGAATGCTCCCCAGGCCATAACACAGTGACCCATCCTAATGGGAGACAGGTCATTTCATCTTAGAAACTGAACACTGTCCCATTAAAAGAGGGGTGAGCAATGGACGAGGATCCAGTGAATGGCATCCTGGAGTCACTTTGGGCTTTAAGTGGGGCGATGGATCTGCTTACAGTAAGTAGTTAGATATTAATGTGACCCACAGGAAGCCTTGTTGCCCTCTGTGGGCTGGTCTGATAAGCCTTAGGCTAACTTGGCCATAAGCTACTTGGGTTTAATAAAAATGAAAACTCCTTGGACACCAAGCAGATGTCTACATCCCTCTTTCACATTTTAGGAGAGAGAGCAGGACTTGGGCACAGTGGGAAGGAGCAGGTTCTCTCTAACCCAGACTGGCTTTGGAGTCTGTTGTAGGTCAGGACCCTCATATTACAGGATCACTCTCAATCCAGTGAGTCATTCAAGCCTCTCTGAGAGCTCCCACCAGAAGCAAATGGACCCACCAGCAGGGTCAGCCTACTTGCTTACTAGGACTCCCAGCTGGATTTTAGAATAGCCTTGGATATGACTGCTGATATCACACTGTACTTCATCCAATCCCTTACTCTCGAAGTAGATCAATGTACCTGGTACCAACCAAAGAACCCTATAACCCAGACTTAAAGGCTCCATTTTGTTTCATACCAGTCAACAAATACCTCTGTCTGGCCATGCATTGCAACACTGTTGCTTGCATAACATGATGCAAGACTTTATCCCCCAGTTGGATGACCTATGTGCTTTGATACACCATTAGCTAGTAGATTTCACCATAAAACCAATCTCCATAAAACCATACCAGAATGCTAGGTCTTAGGTCCATGGAATTACACATCTGGAGTATTGTATGTCCTGTATAACTCAATATACAGATGAATTAATAATTATTCTGTAGAAATTCTACATGCAACACCATCCACACATTTAGGTAATGGCTTCCTCTGTGTTCCATTATGAATCCAATTATAGACACATCTAAGTTGTATTATTTGAAGAAAATACAAATCTCAAGCCTCAGACTTGTGTGGCTAACATCATCCTTTTTGTATTGCTTTAGAAGTGTACACGTAGAATTGTTCTAGTCTGTTCTCCTACATCAGAAAAACATTCTTGGGGAGAAATGAAGGCCAGCAGGCAGCATCCATGTCGGAAAGAAACAACATACATGCACTTATCATTTGGCTTATCTTCCAGTATGAATTTCCAAGGGTTTCAATACCAAATTCCCAATCCAATATTTTAAATACTAAGAGCAACACAAATTTGGAAAAGTTTGGAAGCAATGCATTTGAATTCCATTTGCACCTTCCACATTTGCCCATGTGCATGGCGCTCTGCTCAGTGCCAAAGACGTACATAGATGCAAGCGCTCATTCAGCATGGTTACAATGAATGTGTTATGCTCAATTAACAGAGAACTGGGGATATTATTTAATATCATGCTTAAATATATCATGCACATGTCTATCAGATAGTCATGTAATGTTCTAAGAGGCAAATAGATATTTTGTTTGGGGGTTTATCTAATGATAATTTATTTTTTATTAAGATTTTTTGTAACAAGAAAATTACAACATTCTTTTATAAATATTACAGATTGAATCATACATAAGCTGCCAGAATAAATTATTCATGTCAGTAGACTTACAAGTTCATAGTGTGAGGATGTGTTCACCTCCTAAAGTATTAGAAAATTATGAATCTAATACTTTTCCATAATATCTAGGAAGCAGAACATTAATTTCTTGGCTTTTTGTGTTATGAGTAGTGTAAGGAAGTTTTTCTGAAGACTTTTTTTTTCATTTATATATCCCAGACTCCTTAGTTAGTGGTATTAGAAAATGATCCTCCATCCATCCTCAGGATAGTATATTTTTATTCATAATATTCAAGGAAAAGACTTGGTTTCCCATTAAAAGTTGATCTCATTTGCTCTAATAGCCCAAGTGCAGATAAATTCAATTCTGACGTGTTCTCATCTGGAAGTTTGGGAATCTTATTCACCGTATGTCTAATGTCAAATATTAAAACACACAGTACAATAAAAAGCAAGTTCAAAATCCCTTTACTTTCAACCTATTAGTCAGATTAATGGGGATGACACATTAGTTCCACTGTTACACCACTTCAGTGGCAATCTTCTAAAATTAGGAACTGCCAATCTGGGAGAAGCAAAAGAACCCTCTATCATTTTAAATTTAACTTCAGCCTACTCTGAAGCCATTAGAAACGATTAGAGGAGCTCTCTAGCCGTTATATTCAGCCCAGTAGTCTTAGAGTTCAAAAGGTGAAAAGCACTTTTCACCATGAATAAACTGAGACAAAATTATTTTCAATGAAGTTTCAATTTTAGTGAAAATAAAGCAGGTAATTACATTGGCTATTACTGAGGTCACTGCCTTCATTGACCATCTGGCTTAAAACTAAAAAATAGGTATCATTTGTGACATGGACAGAAATGAGCAGCGTCCACTGCTTCCTTTTTTAAAGGCCTGCAAATTCAGTTAATTCACATATGAACAGTCCTCATGAAACAGTTACTAAAAAAATAGCCTGATGGCCTTTTGAAGCTGAACAACTCAAGGGGAAAAAAACAAACATGTAATATCTTACCATTACTATTACTATAGTTACCATTTTCCATGTGATGGATTTTTGCATAGTATTTTTGATGCCAAAAACTGGGGAGCCAAATTTATCACTCCTATTACTATAGTTTGCCTATATATGGAATCCTATTTGTTGGATGTAAACTTCGTTTTTAAGTTGAGAGTGTTATTTCCCTAGTAAGGGATATAATTTAATTTTTGCCTAATTTTGTCCTGCTTCCTACAATCTCAGAAAGCATCAAAACACTTTGGGAAGTTGGACAGATGCTGTTTTAAAGTCGTTTTCAATGCACATTGTTTATTTATTTATTTTTACTAAACTCTTACCTCTGAAAAATGTCATTATCGGATTATTGTATAGCATCAGTTCACTGAAGTCTCTCAAAGAGAAGAAAGTTGGAGCAATTCATTGCTTTTTTCCTTTGGCAACTGTGCGAGGACTTCAAAATATATTGTTTAAGAAGAGAGGAACAGAAATTGCATTAATATGCTTTGAGTCTTAAACCTAAGATAACTTTATTCCTATATCTTTTGTAACACCCAGGTTCTGTTGTGCTGTGTCGTGTTTTCCTAACACAGAGGCCAGTAGCTTCAGGTTATGCTATGCATTCAGCCCCAGAATAAAATACATACTTTCTGAAGATCCCATTCGCCGCATTCATTGCTGTTAGAGAGCCTTTGAAAATGCCCTTGCAGGATGCATGGATGTCAGTCTGCAAGAAGGAAAGAAGGGGAGAGGGTGGGAGCAGGGCAGGAGTAGAAAGTAAGTCACCAAGAGAAAAAAAAAAACTATTTTCAATTTGAGGTTATTTCTATTGGGTCAAGTCCTTCAAAATTATTCAGAGGAAAGATTAATGATTCCTTACAGGCAGAGGTAGCTTAGCATCCCCACTAGCCTCTCCTGCCAAAATCCATCACGCAGTGACGCCAGCAGGAAGCCAGCGGGGAAGAGTTTGTTTAACCTAGAATCTGGCACAAAGGGGCTGTTCCAGAACAGGGTTTTGGAATGCTGAAGAGACGTGTTCACAGCAGCATTTTCAGACATGGCCAACGAGGTAGTCCCAGAATACATCATTTGCTTGTGGGTTTACCAGTGGGAGATTTTAAATCACAAAACAATACCCCTCCTCCCCAACTAGCCAGATGTATACTGAGGGACCACAAATGAATTGATGAGTTAAAGTGCAATTGTGGCTCGTCTTGTCTGATTCTGCTCTTGGCTCTTTTCCATTTTGAGAGTGGGAAACAATTTGCTTTGCTCAAAACACAGTTCTCAGCACGATGAGCGTGCAGGCTGAGACCCGTCTCAGAGGTGCAGATGGCGAGTCCCAGCTCTCGTCACAACATTCATGTCGTGCCTGGTGCCCCATGACTAAGCTGTGCCCCGCACAGTGCCATGCTGACAGTTCCCCACGAGCACACTGTCGGGCCATGAGCAGCCTCTTGTACCATGACGCCATCCCTCTGCTCTTTTATTCAGAAAAAGTTGAGCTGATAATATTTTATCAGGCAGGACAGATTTTTACGATCTGGAAAAATTCTGGCAATTAAATCTCACAAAGAAATCCCATAGTTTCTGTTTGGGATATGAAATTATTTCTTCTATGGCCCATGGTTTAATGTTGCCTTCTTATGAATATTTATATTCCTAGCATCTTAGCTACACTGACAGGGAAAAAGGCAGTTCTGTTGAAATAATGGCTGTAATTATTTCATAGGTTCCCTTTTTGACAGCAGTACATCCTTCAGCTTCCACTTTTACACCAAACTAGAGATTAGGAGGTAGCCTAGCTGTGGAAACCGTTGCTGGAAACTGTCCATCCATCATGAGGAACGATCCTTTCTCTGAGGGGAATTTTCTGCTGGATTGCCAAGTGCATAGTATTCCCCTGGAGCAAGACTGCATGAAACAACGCTGCTGTGACACGTCCCATGATATTTAACTCTAGAGGGTCTGGCAGCCCAGTGCTCTGGGGGTGCTAATTGTGTTCTCTGGTTATCATCATGTTTTAAAACCCACAATGTCAGAAGCGTTTATCTAATCCTAGGGTAGAAAAGCAATTAAAATCCATCCCAGCCAGGAGAGCTTCCACAAAATCCATTATCCCTGCCCTACTTTTAGGCCCATAAAGGAAGAACAGTGGGTGAAACAAGCCACAGAAGCCTTCAGTTTATTTCATAAACGTATATTGAGCATGAATTCTGTGCCAGGTGCTGTTGTGGGTACAGAGAATATGGTGGTAAGAAGACAAACGGAGACCCTGCTCTCAAGAGCTCAAGTGCTGGTGGGAGGCAGATGGGAGCAAGTAGAGGAGTAAACAGTAGGCGGGCGGACACTGGAGACTGAAGTCAGCCATCGTCCTTCTGAGAAGGTAGACCCGAGTGTCAAGGAAAGGCCCGCCACGGAAAGTTCTGGAGGAGGAGCATTCCAGGCAGAGGAAGCAAGAACTGAAAAAGCTGCAAGGTGGAAAGGAGCTTAGGCAGTTCAGAGAATGGAAGGAGGCAAGTGTGGCTGGGACGCGGAGAGCGGCGGGGGGGTGGTCTGAGGTGAGGCAGGAGAGAGAGAGGCACCAGCTCACAGGTCCCTGACGGCCTGGACAAGAGCTGTGGGTGTTATTCCAGGGCAGTAGACGTTAAGCAGGAGAGTAGCATGGTATGGGGGCTAAAATTAAAGAATAATAATTCTGGCTGCTGTGTGGACTAGTGGATTGTAGGGAGGGCAAGATTGAAACTAACAAGACTGCAGTCGTCCAGGTGAGAGGCGTTAGTGGCTTGGACTGGGTTGGGGCAAAGCAGGTAATGAAATGGATGGATTAAGGACTTGCTGTAGTTTTTGCCTGCCTTTGCTGAGAAACTCAGAATTAAATCTAAATTTTGAAGTGTCTGTAACAGAGGTGTGCTTTATCTGTTTTCTGTTGCTCTCACCACATGGACGCCTTATAATTGACCAGTACTGAATTCTGTCTGGTAGAGAAGGAAACAGAGGACCAAAAGTAGTAGTGGTCACAGCATTTTAGCATATGCGTGCAGAGCATAGCATTCAGACAGAATAGCAAAGGGATTAAGTCCTCAGGGCTAGGTGGGATCCCAGGCTTTACCACACACTACCTGTGTGACCTTAGACAGGTTGCTTACCTTCCCTGAGTCTTCATTTATCTGTAAAATTATTGAAATGAGAGTACCTACCTTATAAGATTGTTAAAAGGGTTAAATAAATCAATGCACGGAAAGTACTTAGAATAATGCTTGGTACAAACTAAGTGCTCAATGAGTAAATGTTAGCTTTTGTTATTACTATTTTGATTTGACTGAAACCCCTCCCCCCAAAAAGTGACACATATACTGACCTATCAACATGCACTTTTCCCTTTAGTTACCAAACAGGAAGAAAGATGATGCAGAGAGTTTTTTTTTTTTTTTTAATCTCTTAGAAGAAGAGGAATTAACATTTAAGAAGCTCTTGTTACTTGCCAGATGATTCATAGATAATCATATCTCATTTAGATTTCTCTATAATCAAAGCAGCCATCATTTATTAGTAAGCGTTTTACGTGCAACATCTATTTTCATCCTCAGAAGCATGCGGTGCCTGTTTCACAGATGTGGAAGCTGAGGTTCAGGGAGGTGCCCTGCCCTGCCAGCGCCCACAGCTAGTGACACGAGGAGCCAAGATCTGACCCAGCTCTGCGTGACTTCACAGCCTTTCTCAATTCTCACAAAGGGTAGGTGAGAGACCAGCTGCGCCAGAACGGGTCAGGTTGTCTCAGCTCCACCATCAGTCAAGCCAGGAGGCGAGGCTCTCCCTCCCTTCCCTGTGCCAGCCCAGGCCTCCACTTGTACCTTGGCTGGCTTCCAGGCGAGTGTTCCGAGCTGGGTCCCTAGCTTAGTGAGCATGTACTGCTCATGCATTTTGATGTCATCAGGCAAGTACCCGTCATCAACACGAATTCACCACGCGCTTCTTAGGCAGTGAACTGCTGAAGGTGAGAAACCACTGCAAATCCTTTACTTTTTCATGTGGTCATTCAGTCTTTTCCCATTGTTCTCACGGTGTTGCTCTTGGCAATAGAGTTAAGGGTCTGTCGACGCTAGCGTTGGAAAACAGATCTATCTCATGTCATTTATAACTTGGTCACATTAGTTCATTTACTTAGAAACTTTGGCATCATCCTTCTTTCCTGACTGAATTTTTGTGACAGACTTTCATCTCATTAGTTATATAATGCTGGGGAGAGTAATTCACAATTTCAGTTCGTGGTCCCTTTGTTCCTTTGTTTTTCACACTTGTTCCCAGAAAATAAAATTGATCAATTTAAAATAGCAAATGAATAATCCATAGTACTAACTTTAAAAAATTTTAGGTACTTGAGCATTCTATCAAAAGAAAGTCTAGGAGTTCTCATCAGAAAATTGTCAAGAACTAAATTGTACCTGTGCTTTTTAAGATTTTTTTCAAGCAGTTTGCTACCTGGTCTATCCAAGGGTCCAGATTATGTCCTTCGGAGTCACTTCCATGTGTTCATTAAGTCCCTTATTCATTCTTCACATCATCAGTAACCCTAAATTGCCAAGTGCCCACGATATAGGAAAAATGCAATGTATTCATTTTTAGATACATTTCTATTTTGATGGATTTGGGAGATTTGGGGTTATTTTGAAATTATATACTTCCTTCCTAGACTTTAAAAAAGAGACTTCTAATCATTATTTTGGAAATATGAAATCAATTAGTGGCAACAAGGTAATGGCTTCAATATTCAAGTTTGAAGAAACAGACTTACCTTCAACTTAATATCCTTTGCGATATGTTCTTTTTCCCTCTGTTAACGTAAGCAGGGGCAGCATCTTTACACACTCTAAGAACTTCACTGCCCACCCCTGCCTCTGTGAATCTTTTCTTTCTTTGCAATCTGTGAATCAACTGCCCTGATTTGGGCTAGCCAGAGGGTAGCCTTTAGAGTTAAGCATTGTAGATTGATTTAAGAGACATAAATATTTATAACCAGCAACATCATTGACACAAAGGAATTGCCTGATTGAACAAGTTGGAGATCCGTCTGAAACAGATCCTAACAGGCTGGAGTGACATTGAAAAGATCTGACTAGTTAGGGGCACCTGGTGTGAAAAGCAAGCGCCACATGGAAGTGAGTGACTGGACACGGATAGAAGGTCTAACAAGGCAGCAGTGAGAGGTAGCAGGGATCCAGGGGGAAGGGACGAATGAGAACGTAGACCTTTAGATTAACCAGAGGCCCACATGGGACAGCTACATGGAACAAAACAGAACCCTGGAAGATGAAACCAGGCAAGAGGAGCCATGGGGGATCGCACGGCTCACCGAGCAGCATAGCCAGTGACGAGAAACGTGTTTGTTTGAGTCAGAGTCTTAGCTTTGGCTTCAGGACAAGTCTGAAAGGGAATTCATGGAGTGCAAAAGCCAGCTCACCCTCTGTGCTCTTTCGTGGGTAGTACGCGAGAGTCACTCATCCCTCTCATCCTTGGAGTGGAATAGCCTTGATAGAAGCCAAATCCAAGAAACAGTTTCAGTTTAAGATCTTGAAGGTTTTAAACTTAAAGTGTGCTCCATGCCCCCAAAACAAACAGAGCTGGAGGCAGACCCAGGAGCGTGGGTCCCACGTCTCCAGACAAGTTTCCATGGGCGTTTCTCTCCCAAACACTCCGACTCCCTAACTCCCCTTTCCCTGTCGCTCTCCTTCTCTGCGTGACAGAAGAAGCAGGCATTGAAAGCCAAATTAAGGTACTTTTCTGAAATCACTACTTGGCATTAGTAATGAACGCCAGATTCATTTCAGTTCTAGTCTCAGGATGATTTAACTCTCACAAGATCTTAGGATTACAGAAATCACTGGAAGAAACATCATGGAGAATTTCCCGTCATACACCAAAAAATAGCATAGATGCTTAGAATATAAGATAAAAGATGTCTGAGTGCACAAAGATAAATGATGTTTACTACCCTCAGGAAATAATATTTATAGACGGCTACCTGCTCTGCACAGAGCACCACGCTGTTCAGTGCGAACACTGAAAAGAAGCACAAGGTAACAAGCGCCCTGCCCTCACATTGCTTATGTTTTAGTTGAGGAGACAAGAAATCAACATGAAAAAGGAGTGTTTGTTGTAGGTTTTGAAGAGTCAAATAGAACATTTACTGAGGAATTGTTGCAACTGCCTTATATGTATTAATTCATTGAATCTGTGTAACGGTCCTATGATGTAAACACCAGGTATTAAATTATCTCCGTTTCATAAATGAATCAAAGATAATTTGAATAATTTGCATAGGATCAGCCAACTAGTATTTGGTGGAACCAATATTGAAATCCAGGCCATCTGAATTATATTTGATCGTCTGCTGTGAGGCTTGAAAGGCAGGAATTGTGTCTGAAGGCTGGAACAGTCAGAGAAACCATGGTGGGGGTTGTCCACGAGCTGGACATTCAAAGATGGGTGGGGAGTTTAGGGACGGGCACACCAGCAGCAGAGGCACCGACCCAGGGGCCAGCATACAGCAGCCACAGGACAGGTGGACACCACGGGCTGACGGCGCTTCGGGGTCAGAGAAGTCTAAGGTCTCGTCCTGCCTCTGCTGCTCGGTCGCTGGCGGGGCTTGGGTGAGATCCACAAGCTTCCTATGAAGTGGAGACAGTAATGACAATAATAAGTACTTACCCTGCAAGGTTAATAGAAATAGTCAGCAAGATGACATGTAAAATTGCCTAGCCTCTTACTTGTAATTTAACTTAATTTCAAGTGTGTGTGTGTGTGTGTTTGTGTGTGTGTGTGTGTGTGTAAGATAGCCAGCAGATCAGCCAGGAGCAGCAAGCTTATACTGAGAGTGAAAGCAGACACTGGGGAGATTCTGACCGCACTGTAGGGGCTCCTGACTACAGGATTAGCCAGTTAGCAGCAGAGAGCCCCTGAAGGTTGTGAGTGAGAGGGATCGTGAGAACACTTGTTAGGAAACTCAATCTGCCTATGGCACTTCTGTGCAATTTGATTTAGGGGATAGAGCATAAACACCGTGGGAAAGAATACTAGAAGAAATTAAGCAGAGCATATGAAATATGTGATATTTTTCTTTAAAATTCATCCATTTATTCACTGAAAAATACTCAGATACTCATCGCTTACGATCTGGTACCAGGCGCTGTTCTAGGCGTTGCACATACAGCCAGGGACAAAACTGTCGATGTCCTTATCGTCACGGAGCTGATACTCTGTAACAACTCATCATTAGTATAAAAAGTATGTGTGTTCAAAGATAAGAGTAAGAGATGTCACAGAGAGTGAAATGTGTTGGAACAAGATTTTCAAAGCACGTTGTATGATTTCTCTTTAACCAGCCCACCCATCTTCTTCATCCCTGCTTCATCTGACCTTGGTGCGCCTGAGTCTGCTTCAAAGAGAAGTGCTAACATCTTTTCACTATGTTTTAAATAATGTTCACAGCCTCCCCATTGTATCCAAACCAATTTACAATTTTTTTTTTCTTTCTACTGCTGGATCTGAAAACCCCAGAATGCACAGCTTCCACACGTTGCTCGCTACCCTCTTGATTTTGGTCTAACTAGCTCTCCTCTCTCCTGAGACACAACAGCCTGGCTCTCGTTAGGGAAAGCCGTAAAGCACCCTTCTCTATACTTGCAGTGACTTCATTTCCTCCTTCTCAGGTCATCTGCTCTGTGGATTTATTCTCATTCCTACACCTTTTCCTTAACCAATAATGAAAGGGTTCCTTTGGATGTTGAGAAAAGACTCTGAGTACCTCTTCCTTCTGCCTCATGTTTGAAGTTTAGTTTTAATAAAAGTTGTGTTGCATAGAATTACTTAATGTCACCCATGAGCTATTCCAGCACCCTGGTCTTTTACCTAAACATTTTCTTTAATAAGGGCTTTTGTCTGTTTTCCTTTTCATTAAAGAAAAGTGAATAAATAGCAGTTGTTCTTTCATGTAAGGATCTGTGGAAGTGGAAGATGGTATTTTTCAAACCAGTAAGTATTTGAGCACCAAAGAAGCTGGAAATTATTAATGATGGAAGTGAACAAGGAGACGCAGGAGCATCCACTATGTGAAGTCACATAATCTGATGAGACGTAAATACATGAAACTATAAAAATAAACCCGATTTCTGTAGCTCTTCCAACCTGTCTTCTTATTGCAGGACTTTGAGCTATGCCTGGCACCTAAAACACACTTAATAATAATCATTGAGTCAAGTGATGTCTCATGCTCACAACAGTCTTATAAAATGGCCTCTGTTACAGATGAAGAAACAGAGGCTCAGAAATTCAGATTGGAAAGGGGTGATGTCAGTATTCGAACCCAGTCTTCCGGACAACACCACAGTAAACGATTAAGTACTAAACTTTGCAGTTCAAGTTTTGAGTGTCTCAGGAATGTAGCAATGGGAAAAGACAATGTGAGTTGTACAGGTGGATTGTGACTTTATTGAAAAGATATTCTTACGGACTGTCTGTAGTTGTAACCCCTTTGTCCTTTCCTAGCCTCACTAATGTGTTTTAGATCACTTAAATGTCTGGCTCCCAGTGCAGTAGCAAATGCACTTTTGAAAATTAGCAGTCATTTTTACTCAGATCCCGGCAACCCTAAATGACTCATGTCATCATTTCGCACGTTCTCTTGATTCCATAATGTTGTTTTCCTCACCTTGAATTTATTGACACCAATTTATTTTGCCTTGACATTGGCATTAACAGGGAGATGGCTTTGTTTCATCCTGACATTATAAAATCACCTCCCAAGACTTGGTTTGACATTGTCAGGGGATGGTTATGGTGACAGCAAGGCCACAGAAGACAAGAGTGAATTACAGTGATTCCCAGAAAAAAAAATTATTGAAAAGTTACTGCTGTGTGATTTCAGTAGCTATTTTTCATACTTAAATATCCCTGCTCTTTAAAAATCCTAGGAGGGCTTAGACCATATTTAGAACACTCCTGCCAAGTATATATAGGAAAAATTGAGTCTCTAAGGAGACATTTGGCTATAGCTCGACAAACAGGAACCTCAAATTATATTTTAGCTTTACAAAGTGCTTAAAGGCATTGAAATTCTGTCTCAAAAAAAAAAAAAAAAGAACCACGCATGTGAATTAATGACACAATTATCTCCTTGCAGCCGCAGATACTGGGATTTCTTAATGCCGAATATCAAAGGCCTGTGGTATTGCTGCACCTCCTACTCAGAATGCGAGGTGTTTTACAGACTTGTCTCCGGCCCTGAATGCCACCGTACGGCTTGTCTTCTACAGTTCTCGAGGAGCACCGGCTCCTTTTACTTGCATTCTTCTATGGGACCATGATTGTCTCTCACCTCTGTCCCAGTTCCACATAGAATAGCTCCATCTGAATTTTCCTTTAGCTAGTGTTCCAAATTCAACTAGTCAGCTTCCAATTTCAAAAAAAAAAAAAAGACATGTCACTAAGTTCCTTCAGGGCCGTTTTTTTTTTACCTTCATATTACCCACAGTGCCAAGATTATAATAAGAAGTAATACATTTTGCCTAATGAAAAATGAAGGGATGCTTCTGATCTGTCAGCTCACCTGCCTGCCCCTGCTTCCTCCCCTCCCTCCGTCCCTTCCCAAGGCATATATTGTATCATTGAGGGAAGAAACCGAAAATAAATCACCACCCTCTTCTAGCTGACGTTCTCCATTATGAAATCGTCTATGGGAAGCCCTGACCTGACACATCGTGACAGACAAGCTGAGCTGGAACGTCAAAGCTGACCAGCATTTTTCTTACGTGTTCCTAGTCCGCGCCTTCCCACTCCCTGCCAAGTATTTCACCCTTCCCTTCAAGACCCCAGCGTCACTCTGCCTCCTCATGCTCAGCAGACAGCCTTACCTCCTACTCCACAGAAACTAAAATGAGACCACAAAGGGAAACGCGCTTCCACTGCCCACTTTCCAACCTGTGAGCTATACATTCATCTGTACTGGCATCTGATTACTAATAATGGGCATATATCCACCATTCAGAAAGAGAAAGAGGACAAAAGACACATTGTTTTTACTTGTTTCATAAATATTTATTGGGCATCTATTTGGTGCCAGGGACAGGGCTAAATATTCATGCTACACCACAAGGCACAGGTCACAGTTGTGGTGCAGACATGTACAAGTGTAGCAGGTCTGGGTCTCCCACAAACTCAAGAAGCATGAAATATGTTTTCTGTAGGTTCAATCTGACTATGAGCCCCCTATACCAGAGAGGGGGTGGGGAATTCAACTACAGTCATCACTGTGGCTTGATCTTCAAGTGTAAACAATGTCTGCTCATTTTTGCATCAGTCTGCACTAGTTAACAAGGAGATGGCCCTTGGGCTCAGATCCCCTTAGCTCAGGAGACTCTGCTGGTTCCATCCGCACCTGAAGCTGTGCAGTCTTCTGCAAGACAACGAATCTTTGTGTCTAAGTCTCTCTTACGATTATAGGATTGTGTAGGATCTCATGCTTTTTCTGAGATAATTTTTGTAGACATTTAAGACAATTGGTAGTTTGACTAGAAATATATATTAATAACAGATACTAAAATACGACATAATGTGGTCAGGTGATTCATTTATCTTTATGAATAATAATTATGAACTTATCTTTATCGTCTCAGTAAAAGATACTTTTATTTTCTCAAGTAACAATTCATTTTATTAACATTTTTAATATTTTCAGGGCACTATATGTTTATTCCAGGCAATTTGGAAAGAGTAGAAAGTATAAAGATGAAAATTAAAGTTACTAAAATCACTTGCAGTTCTACCAGCCAAAGATAAGTAGTGGTCACATTGTGATACAGTCTGTTGCGGTGCCTTCTCCAAGGTTCACGTTACCTGAGGCATATGGAGAGATACATGTCTGTCCTCACGGGGTTCACACTGTACTGCTGCTGCTTCTGACATAACGGCATGGACTTTGAAACGCTGGTTTACGCCCTGATGTATGCTGCCATCGTGTGTGACTCTGCCTCCCAATGAACCCTATCTTTCACCTTGGGCAAAAGAGTAGAGTTTGCACCTTTTTATTAAACTAGACAAGTGCACCTTCTGATCCTAGATGAGAAACTCTGTGATTTCTCAGCACCGTTTTTATGAGCACCTTGCCTGCTTCTGTGTCTGAAGGTGTTGACCTAAATAGGATTTCAATACATCATTAATGATCGCTTTCGGAAAGGTGCTCAGCCTTTGGCTTGTGGGATTCTCAGTGAATTAATTATTTCTCAACATCAGCAAAGGTTTTTTTTGTTTGTTTGTTTGTTTTAAGGTTGCAACAGCTAACAACTTTGGGGGTGTTTGGGCAGTGCTTCTAGCCCCTGCATTGGAGTCACCTGTTAACTCACTCGTGCTGGCTAGGGGACTACACACGGCAGGCAGGGGCTCCTTCAAATGAACATGCCTTTCTTAGGATGTTGTGCGGTGTTTGCTGTGATTGGACAAGAGCAGGTGTCACTGCCATAATCGGTGCTTTGATATGGGATGAGTAGGAATAGAACGGCTGCTCTCTAACGTCAGAACCTGCCGTGCTTGGTTACCCAGACACGTCTGACCACCCGTGACCGCTTCACGGGGTTCCTTACAGCCCCGTTAGCACTGCTCCTTGGCCTCGTTATGCTGAAACAAAGTAGGCTGGTTGCTGTCACACGGGGATCACGCCACCAGCACCCCTGTCCCCAGGTGGATCCAGACACAGACGGGAGTGCGGGTTGAGAGCAACCCCTTGATGGCCCCCAGGTTTCAGTCTGGATACCGTGTCCCCTGCCTCGTCACTGCAGAGGCTAAAGGTTGACCAAGGGGCAGTGTCCCCCCTGCCACTCTGAAAATACACCTTATGTACTGTGATTGGCACAGGAGAATGCGCACTGAATGAGAGCATATAAGTCACCTTTAAGAAAACAGGCACTGCCAGTCCAGGCTGACCTTGCAAGTACACAGCAGCTGAATTCAAACAGTCAATAACTGCATGTCTGACCCCACCCTGTCCCAAGACTCATGCCCGCAGAGGACATGGACAGATGCTGTCTTTGAGAGAGGACGTTTGCTTCCTTTTTTACTTCAAGTACCTTGAGCTGGATAGATTGTGATGAGTTCATTATTCCGGCAGAGATAGAAGTAAGCACCTCACTCTCCCACCTTGAACTTCTAGAACTGGGGGACAGTGAGAAGGCATTGCACGTTAACCAAGTATACTTGGGTTGTGTTTTATATTTTTTAAAGCACCTCCACATAATTGGTCTGGAGGCTCCCGACGACTGTGAGGTCGGTGAATAGGACAAGTGTTACTATCCTTGCTTTAAAAGTGAGGAAAGAGAGCCGCAGAGGTTAAACCGCTTCCCCAGGTTCACCCACCCCACTAACCGCAGGGACTAGATGTGAATCACAAGTTCTTCGCCTAATTCTCTTCATACTACCTCATGCTTTGAGTCCCAAGTGAGCAGAAAGACTATCCTTGTTTCATGGGGCGCCAAGTAAGACCCATAGGCAAAACCAATCAAGCCAAACAGCCACCTGAGTCATCGACCAGGACTAATGATATCGGAGAAGTCCAGCTGTTACCATGTATGTGATGAAAAAGAGGGGGAATTCCTCACTCTTTGCCTTTTAAGATGATAGGCTTTGCATGAAAAATATCCATGCCAATCACAAAGCTCAAGAAAACTTCAGCAATGCCTACGTCAGACTCGTCCCCCAACTTCAGAGCTGTCACTAGAATGTACACTCCACAGAAGCAGCTGACTTCTCCGTCTGGTTCACACTAGGCTCCCACCGTCTGGAGCAGTGCCTCGGGGGACGATGGATGGATGGATGGGTGGGTGTCACTAAGTGGTTTCATGGTCTGTTCAAGACCTTACAGCAAATCGACAGCTCGTCAGAACTAGAACTCAAGTTTTACAGCTCAGTCAGTGTTTTCACCACTCCACCATATCCCCAGCCATGGCCAGACATAAGTAAGAAAAGACAGGAAAAATGCAGTCAGTGTACCGAGAATTGCCCCAAAGGCTATCAGACAGAAGTCTGCAAAGTTTCTTCCATACCCCAGCAGCAAACCTACAGGCCCAGCTTTACATCTCACATCCCACAGCTTAGGAAAGCAGGCACCAAGGCTGAATAAATGGGTCATCATCACAGCTCTTCATCTCCTGCCACAAATTCTCAAATGCCTAAATCAGAACTGAATGTTGCACACATGCCTTTGTTAATAGCCTGTTTGGTGGAGGTTATTCGCTTGCTCTTTGACGTTTCTTTGAAAAGGACAGGAACAGTTTGGAACATCTTTCCCTCAGCAATCCTGGGTTTGTTTCAGGTGTGAAGGTAGAGGTCACTTTATTAATACAACCATCAAGGAAGGCTGTCATGGTAACGCGTTGCATCGATTCCTTGAAGCGCAGGAGACAAAGCCAAAAAGAGAAACTTTCAAGTCTATAAATACAGACCCAGCATTGCTGAAGCCTAGCAGCTCACTGACAGGGTGAACCTAAATGTATGGCTTTGAACAGGACCCAAACAGAGGAAAGAAAACTTCACTTTGGGAATGTAATGGATCATCATGACCGTAACGGGAAAAAGTGAGCCTTCAGGTCCCAGAAGAAAAGAAGAATAGAACAAGTTGCAACACTGAGTCCTGGCTGGTGCCCTCTTTGCACTTTTGGGTTTCCTCTCTGGGTCTGCTTTTCCGTACCTTCCAGAAAGGACTAAGAGAGGGAAAGGGATCAACGTCACATTGATGTGATCACATTTTGACAATAGTTTGCAGTTTGGAAAGAGGAAAACTGTGTGACAATCAAGAGACCTACAAAAAAAAAAGTTAAAGGATTGAATGACTTAACTTCACCCCTGTGACTCTCATTATTCAAGCTAGAAGAAAAATAAAAAGAAGTGAAAGAGGGAGGAGGAAATGCTGCTTGCCCCTATTCTTTCACTGTGAAAATCCCGAGTTTTTTCATAAACTTGTAGCAACGGTGGGAGCTTATTTATCTACTACGATAGCTTGCTTACCGAGCTGTGATCAGAGCTGTTAGAACACCTTGCCGACTTCAGCATTTCCATCAGGGTTCCACATTTCATCTTTCAGCCACATAACTCTGTTTGGGTCTAGCATTAATACTATAACCTTATTTATCAAAGGCCACAGATGATCTTGGCCACTCCATTTGGAAGCATCCCTAGTATTGGTATGACAGGGAGTTATAGGTTGTATGGTGTGATATGGGATACATCCATGAGTTTACTTCTATCAGGAGTAAAATGATCCTTTAGAATATAGTTAAGCTATTACCAAAGTAGTGTTAGCTTTTCCTGAATCTAAGGATCAGATTTTTATCATAATAAAAAGAATTGTGTCCAGCAAATAACAATTTGTATACGATACTGGATCAAGTGTTGTGTAAGGGATTTAAAAATGAAACCTTCACTGTTTACTGAGATAGCATCCTGTTAAGTTGTCAATAGCAATGAAGAAACAATCAGGACATGCTTAACATAAACACTTAGTAAGGTCAGTGTTTTCAGTTTGAGGCAAATGCACACAGAAGGGCACCAAATAAAGAAGTGATACCTTCAAGGTGCCTGTTGGGTAGAAATCCCTAGTTGGGTTTTTAATCTGCAGTGACATACGAGAGGAAATGGAGGTAATGCCAGGATTTTGTAAATGGGCATTTACCCTCATGCCAGCTCTATCTGGAGGCATAAGGAAACTTTGTGTGGAGAGGAATTCTGAAGTTAGTGCAAGAGAATGCCCTGATTAAGGAGCTATGATTTGTACATAGAGGAGGAAGAAATGAGCGCATTTATAGCATATTTGCCATTCCCAACCTAGACCTTTGATATTTTTGGTATTTTATGTATGAGCTGACTTACATTTGGAGCTCTGCCGGAATGTGGTGGGACGCGAGAGAATGTGATATTTAGTGCAAAGACCTCTGCCTCCTGTGGTGGGAAAGCAGAGCAGCTGGTCAGTACAGACGACAACCTCTTGAGGATCTAAGAAGAGTTATGTGTATTGTCTTGAGGAGCACTGACTGCTCTGCGCATCGTGCAACACATTCGCTGTGTTTCTCCTGAGTATTCTAGGTCAAGAGCAGTTGTCTGCAAATTGGGAGACCTGGGTTCTCGTTCTCGATCTGCCCTTCACTGTTTTCCGTTTCCTCATCTAGAGCTTGTCTAGATAGTTTCTGAAGTTTTCCTCAAGCTTTGATTTTACTGTTTCTATCAGCAGAAGGTAGAGCAGATTACACGGCAAGGGTGATTTTGGTTCCCCTCTGTTTCATTGTGAGCAGCGCTAAAGGGTCAGTCTTAGATCCCAGCCAGTCTTCTGTATTAACCAACCCCCACCACCAGGAGGATGATACACTCTTATAGTTCAGCTTCAAGTACTTATAGTTGCTTCTAATTCCCATGGTTCTGCACCTGGAAATTCACTCTCTCTGAAGGAAAATCACTGAGGCGGCTTCATTCTCCTTTCCCCAATATACAGAAGGACATTGCTGTGGCTGATACCCTGATCCAGGCCTTCAACATTTTATCACCAACATTAATTGAGGAGTAATTCTCTGTTGTGGGGGCTGCCCTGTTCAGTGCAGGCTATTTAGCAGTATCTCTGGCCTCTGCCCACTAAAAGCCAGTAGCATCCCCTCCCCCGAGGTATGACAACCAAACACATCTGCAGACATTGTCAGATGTCCCCTGGGAGACAAAAACCATCCACTGTTGAAAACCTTTACTTTAGATTGACAACCAAAGACCTGTATTAAATGTTAATTCCTCAAATGCCTTCTATCCTTTTTCTAATTATTCTAAAATCCCTTCTGTCAAATTCAATTTAGAACACGCAATGCTTATTTTGCATATCTCCTTTACTCAACT
This sequence comes from Camelus dromedarius, assembly GCF_036321535.1. Classification (NCBI taxonomy): domain Eukaryota; kingdom Metazoa; phylum Chordata; class Mammalia; order Artiodactyla; family Camelidae; genus Camelus; species Camelus dromedarius. Next base: position 13,077,052 of record NC_087444.1, read on the forward strand.
CAAAGTGCCTTTCCTCTTATGCTTTTCCAGTTTGTCTATTTATTCCTGGATACAGCCAACTATATGTAGCAGGGAGACTTCTGTGATTAATTTTATGACTTCATGTGATCACTGCATTTTGTTGACACCCTTTTTCTCATTGTTCGTGGTCTTTCTGTCTCTTCCTAAGACTTAAATGCTGATGTTCTACAGGTCTCTCTGCAGTCTTCATTTCTCCTAAATCTATATTCTAGCAGGATGAGGTCGTCTCTTCTTTTCTTTTCACTCTTTGTAACAATGACCACCATCACTCTGCTCCAAATCTGTATCTCCAGGAGGACCTACCTCCTGAACTGCTAACTACTTTTTACAGCTAATACCAAGACGCCTGCAGAAAAACCTGCAGATCTCTCCAAGCCACTAAGTCCAAAAAAAAAAAAGTTTATTTTCTTCCCTGATCAAATCCTTCCTCCAACCTTCCTTTCTTAATAAGTTACATCATGATGCATCCAAAAGCCAAAACAGGAACCTTAGAATCTCTTTCTTCTTTCAAATAATCTGTCTCCAAAGCTGTTCCTTCTTCCCTCTCTCCACTGCTCTAACCTGAACCAAGCCCATTTTGTTGAAGTGCCTGTTCACCTTGCCTCCAGTCCATCCTTTCTCTGGTCTAGCCTCACCTTTCCTCCCCCTTTAAATCACCGCTCTTCTCATAGTTGTTTGACAGCTTCCCGTATCGTCTTTTATCTAAACTCTGCAGCATGACCACAGCCTGCCTTTCTAGTTCCATCTCCACTGTGCACATCCAACATTCTAGCCACACCATTCCTTCCTTACTCCTCACTCACCAGCGTGTTCCACGTGTCTCTCACTCAGCCTCTAGCTGGAAAACTGAACCCACTCCAGGTACTTCAACAGAGAGAATTTATTAAAGGAAATGCTTAAGCAGGTGCTTTAGAATTTAAACAGGAGAAGAGGGCACTGAAGTCACTCAGAAGTAGTAACTGTGTAAGCAGGGAGCAGTTATCACTCAGGCTGAGGAATTACAGGAAAGAGGAGGGAGTTATTAGAAACTAAAGGTTTGGAGGAGAGACCCCAAAGATGTGGGACCTGTACCTCATAGGAGAGATAATAGCTAGGTACTAGCTGCTGCTAGTACCTCTGAAATGCCGGGCATCAGCCCCTTGGAGCTGGGGTTCAAACCTCCAGAGGGGGAATGCCACCAAGCTGGTGCAGAAACCTCTAAGGATGAGATGAAATTGGTTCTGAAAAAGCTGAGCCCTGGAACCAACTGCTGCTGTTGGGATGTAGGGTCATTGCTGGGGCGTACTCTTAAGAAGAGCCATGAATCAGGAAAATGGGGTTCTCTGCTTCCTTCCCTACCTTCTCTGTTCTCTCTGGTGCACCCTGTTGGTGGAAACAGGAGACCACTTGCAGGGTTCCAGCCTCAACATCAGAAGGAAAGGTGGATTTAGAGTTGAGAGACAACGGCTTAATAGCCAGCACAATGTACTTTCATGTCTCCTTGCCTTTACTCGTGCAATTTCCTGACCCCTAGTGTTCTTTCTGCCGGCATCTGCCTGATGCGTGCCATTGTTCACATACAATCTCCTTTTTATGCTCTCCTCTCATCTCCCCCCCACATAAATAATCATTTACACCAGCATCCGAGTTCCCTCACAGTTTGCAAACACTTCCTTTACAGTCTTTTTTTTTTATATATTGTATTATAATTACTTCCATACATGTTCATTTATTTGTTTGTTTTCTACAAAACTGTGCACACCTTTAGGGCAGGTAGTTACAAGCATATAATCTAGCACGGTGCCTGGCATACAGCAGAGGTTGGTTGAGCTGGATGGAAATGATAAAAGCATTTTAATGAAATTAATATTAGATCATTTCTTACATATATTTTATCCTCCCAACCAGACTTGAACTTTATAAGAGCAGAGATCACGCTTTCTATTTCTTTCATTTTTTTTCGTGATGTGTAGTACAAGGTTTCATCTGCTGAAGAAGAACTCAGTGATATTTGTTAACTGTCTAGTTTATTCATTAAGTGCCACAAATTTGGTTCAAAGTGGCATGAAGATGGAACATAAGTTTATGAATAGCAGGTAAGGTTAGTAGTTAGGATTGAATGTGCTTCTAGCACATGGTTCCAACAGAGAGTGCATATGGTTAAAGTTCTATATTTGTTGAATAGCACAATCAAGAAGCCAAATGTAATATGTCTTATAGTGAATTCTAAAGTAATGAAATATATTGCAGGTTTCATTTTTTTTTTCCTGCTTATGTCTTACAGAAATATATTCCCCCAAGTGTTGAGATTATTAATCCTGGGCTAATCGGGTCCTTGAATATTTATTAAATTTTTCACAATCATCAATATCGACTAGTAGATTATTTAAATGTAGGAAAGGTGTTGAATTTTAACTTAATCACTGTCTTCTTGGGAAAAAAGAAACCTCTGTTCCACAACTGATTTACATTCAGATCCAATAAGAAGAAAAACAGCTTTTTTTTTAAGGGAGTGATATTTAATTAACTATTGATTTCTTCTCAATTATTCAAGGCAAGCAATTATCGATATTGATGGAAACGATATTTCCCTATGTCTGGTGACTAAATGAAAGGAAATATCCCATTCAGCAATCTGCTGCCTGAAACAAGAAATGCTGAGGATCTTTAACTTTAAATGGAAACAGTTATTTGGATCTGTTTATTCCATGTTGACCCAATTAAACAGATATTTCCTAAAGTGTAAGCAAAACAAAATCCTGAAAGCCTGTGTATGCTTTCCAAATTAAGAACCACCAAAAGAAGGAGGGTTTTTTTTTTTTTTTTTTGGTCAGGTTTGACCATGAGTTTCACCACTCTGCCCTTGTCGACTTTGCTTCAAAGCTACAGATCTTGACATTTTTAGCCATGACACATTAAATACTATAATTTGAGACTAATATTCATGATTTCTAGGCCACCCAATGAGAGGCGGCTTACATAATCATTAGAACCCCCGAAACACTACCTTGCATATCAATATCTCGACCCTGAAGGTGTTCACAGGCCTTAATAGTCCCTTCTAATATTTACAGATAGCAAGTCGGGGTACGTTTGAAAATTGTACCAATCCATTATGCAACTATGTTAGCCATCGCCAAGGAATTGTTGTTGTGGAAGGTGGGAAAACAGGGCCCTGTTTAGGGCACTTTGTTATTAACTCTGTGAGCATCTACCACCATCTTTTCTCAGCTCATTTGCACACAGAGCATTAGCATGTTTGCATGTAAGAAGCTTCTTTTGAAGGTGACATGACTATTGAACATGAGTAATGGACAAGGCAATATTCTCTATTGAATTATTACTTGGGAGTTTTTTTTTTTAATACATTATACATGATAGTAATATTAAGAGTGTGTGTGTGTGTGTGTGTGTGTGTGTTTAATTCATGAGGTATCCCTGGGGAAATTTGACTATGACATTCTTAAAAAATAAAAAAGTTATAATTTATAAGAAGCTGCTTTTTCTGCTCTGCGCCACATCCCCCCCCCCCCCCCGGCCCTCCGCCCCGTTCCAGAGTGGTTCTATATATTAAGTGCTTAAGCGGCATATGTTGCTGGGAAGTGTTCTTGGCTCTTTTCATGTTTGGTGGTGTTTTAATTTCCCTGGGTCCTATTTATCATTCTGCTAAATCAGTGAAACCTTGATTATCTAAAAGAACAAGAGACATGGAATTAATGATAGTCAGATTTTTGAAGAAGTAAATTATTAGAGACGAAAGTTACATGGCAGGGGCCGTAAATGAATTTTAGTACCTGGAATTGCTTGCTTGATTTATTCAAATTGATTCTATTAATTGGTGGACATAGTGAAATTTTGGTAATCAGGGTTTCACCATTGCATTTATTATTATTCCTGGAAATCAAGGTAACCTTGGACTCTACTTGCTATACTGACAAGGTGATAAATATCCTAATAGGCTGTCAGGAGCAAATGTGACTGCTCTTCCTCACATTGCTCCCATGAAAAGCTTTTTCTCTTCGGATCTGACTGCTGCCTTGCCCAGAGCATGCTGCCTGCCCTCTGCCCCACCCCTCCCTCCTCATGCTTGCCGGTTCGCTCCGCCCTCCTGCATGCAGCGCTGGAATCACCTGCAGGGAGAATGGCCCACCCCTTAGAGGTTCTTGGTTATGTTAGCAACACGGCTTTGCATTTTAATTCCATTCATCTGGCTTGAAAGCTCTGCATTCTTGTATCAAGGCACTATCCTTGAAAAACCCTGGAGGTCACAACAGGTCCCAGTTCCACGAAGAGAAGATACTGCCAAACCAGGAGTGTCACATTACTTTGTATTTGATAGCTCGAAATGGACAATGATAATATACAATATTGCAGCAAAAAATCCATATGAAAAGGACTAATATGATCAAAACAAAGGCAGCAAACTACATTTGTTTCGAAATTGGAGTACATGCTTAGTTTGCGGAGGGGAGGGGGGAGCGCAAGATCAATAGAGATTTTTTTTTTAAGCTGAAAACATGATGTACCAGATGAACTTAAATTGATTCTGCTTCTCCTCCCCGCGCCCCTCCTCCCTCGTTCTGCAGCGAATGTCTGCGACAATGAGCTCCTGCACTGCCAGAACGGAGGGACGTGCCACAACAACGTGCGCTGCCTGTGCCCGGCCGCGTACACGGGCATCCTGTGCGAGAAGCTGCGGTGCGAGGAGGCGGGCAGCTGCAGCTCCGACTCGGGCCAGGGGGCGCCCCCGCGCGGCTGCCCCGCGCTACTGCTGCTGCTGCTGCTGCTGCCGCTGCCGCCTGCTCTGCTGGGGACGGCCGGCCCCTTGGGGATGTAGGCGGCGCATCCAGCCACCTGACGGGCCGGGCCGTGCGCGGTGGGGAAGCAAACACAACCCCAGCATTTGCTACTAACATAGGAAACCCACCCTCAGACACCCCCACTCAAACACAGTGTACAAACGAAGAAGGCCTGACTGAACTAAGCCATATTTATCAGCCGTGGACAGCACACCCGAGTCAAGACGGTTCATATCTGACCCTAGAGGAGCTGGCAGCTGTTGATAATATCACTGAAAATCACATTGCCAGCTGCAGAGCGCATCACCGACTGGAAAGGCTGAGACAGCCCCCAAACGGGAAAGACAAAACAGCAACCACCGACAAGAAGGCAACCAACCTAAAAACATTCGCTCCTCTCACGTGGTGCGCCCCAGCTCCGCCCGGCCCGCGTGTGGACCAACCAAACGGAAGCCTTCTTTGCTGGCAGTGCAACGTGGGTCTAAGGAAGTCTGTTTCAAGCTGCCATATTGGCCTGCTTCAGTCCCTGAATCCCTTCCAACCTGTGCTTTAGTGAACGTTGCTCTGTAACCCTTGTTGGTTGAAAGATTTCTTTGTCTGATGTTAGTAATGCACATGTGTAACAGCCCCCTCCAAAAGCTCAAGCCAGTCATACCCCATGTATCTTAGCAGCGCTGAGACGTCCCAGTGCGAGCACACATCCACTGTCCAAGAGTGGCTATAGGAAAAAAGAAAGTGTATCTATCCTTTTGTATTCAAATGAAGTTATTTTTCTTGAAATACTGTAATATGTAGATTTTTTGTATTCTTGCCAATTTGTGTTACCAGACAATCTGTTGATGTATCTAATTCGAATCAGCAAAGACTGACGTTTTATTTTGTCCTCTTCCATTCTGTTTTTGTTTCACTGTGCAGAGATTTCTCTGTAAGGGCAACGAACTTGCTGGCATCAAAGAATATAAGTTTACATATATAACACGTGTAATAAGATTCCACCAAAGGACATTCTAAGTGTTTTCTTGTTGCTTTAACACTGGAAGATTTAAAGAATAAAAATTCCTGCATAAACGATTTCAGGAATTTGTATTGCAGTTTCTTAAGATGAAAGGAGCAGCCACCAAGCAGATTCACACTCACTTTACTGATTTCTGTGTGGACTGAATACACTCAGCTGACGAATTTAGTGCCCAGGAAGATGGATTGATGTTCACTAGCTTGGACAACTTCTGCAAAATATGGGACTATTTCCACTTGGGAAAAATTATAACAGCAAAAAAAAAAAAATTAAGTGATTGCCAAGATTATGCCAAAGCCTGTTGGCAGAGTACTAAGAGACTTTTATTTTTAAGTCATGCTGTTTTCACAGATTGATGTGATCGTGTGACTCTAGAGATGCTGATCTATGTATCTTTCCACTTACAGTGTTTACATGGAGTATCCTAAGAAGCAACCTGGGGAACCAGGAAAGTCGCAGGGAAACTGAGTGATTAGCAATTTGACTTTGAATATATTCAGACTAAGTATTTATAGGAAATATCAAAATATACAGCAGCAAGTAGACATAACTGCTGCTCCTGAGAATAAAGTTTGTTTTAAGTACCACCCAAGGTGTAATAAATTCTTCTTTCTGCCTTTTATTAGGCCAATTACTGTGCAAGACAACAAGGCAAGGAGGGTAGGGGAGAATCATTGCAAAGTTTCAAAGTGGCTAAAGCAGTGTGTATTCCATTCCCAGCGCACTGTTGGCCTCCAGGTTACCAATGTGTTAGCAGCAGCATCGCCTGGAATCAAAAACAGATATCAAATGAAGCCAGAGTCTAAAGGAAATGAAGTCCTGCATGACTTGGTAGAGCAATAACCTATGGGAGTGTTGGGTCCGAAGCCTGCTTCCAGTCTGACTTCTTCACCTGCCGCCACGCCTTGCTGGATGGAGGAGGGGTGGGGATGTCTTCTGATAAATACCCTCTGTAAAAGCTAGATGAAGGAACAGCGTGTCTTATTGGTTTTGTTCCCAGAAAAGCCAATTCAAAGAAGGCAATAAAAGGTAAGCAGGTAATGCCTGTGCTGCCTGCCACCCCACGTCTAAGTCGATTGAATGTTTGTTATTCAAACCCACAGTCTCTTTTGATGTAAGAAATAAGAAAAGATGGAAATAAATTAGAGCTCTGGCTTAGTGCCAGAGTGGCCAAGCAGAAATTGGAGATTTACATTAGAAGCATAAACAGCGAATTATATTTCAGGCTCACCAAAGACTACACGTGGAAATGCTGATAACACACAGAGTTTGAGATTACTTATAATGAGGTGGATTTCTAATATTAAAATTGGAATTTAAGTTGTCTTGTAGTTTATTAGCACAAACCAAAGGCAGACTGTGTCATTTCCAGCAACGATGCACTTTATCATTACCCACTCATGGCTTTGTCACAATGCTCAGGAATCAGACTGCACGCTTCAGTACGTGGTATTCCAAAAGCTAACTCTAGAATTTAATGAAGGCCTGATCCAAATCAATTCATCTGCATTTTATCTTTATGGAGCTCTAAGAATCTAAATTGATGAGGGAATATCTTGCTTTCAGTGTATTTAGATATAGTTTTCTGAATTTCCTGAAGTGATGTGATCTGCTTTTAAATAAATTCACTTTTAGGTATATAACAAGTGGAAATGAAATGTTCTTTTTAATCTGGTTTCTCAAATTCTTCTAAAGAGTGTATTACTTTGACAAAACCCCGAATCAGTGGATTTGATTTGCCTGATTCTTTCTAGCATTCTTGGAAAGCTTGTTCCATCAACAATATTATGTCTAAGAGCAGGATTGGGGTGAAAAATGGCTACCAAGTTGTTCATGTATTTAAGGTCCTAATTCTTGCTCAGTCTCCACTTGGATTAACCCTTAGGGTTCGTTAATATAGTCTTATATATGAGTTAATCTATCAACTTTATCATAAAATACAAGTACAGTTCCTTCCATCAATACCATAGATGAATATAAAACTTCAAAGGAATCTTGGTCCCAAAGTTCAGCTATATAGAAAGTGTTTATATTTATAGGAAAGTAATTAGACTGCCCTGTGATGATGTGGGGCTGATGTGTTTCTGACCCTGTACACAGCCTGGAGGGGGACTTTAGTCCCAGCAGAGAGGGGCCCTTACTTAAAGGGGCCTATTCTGACCCTCCTCCCACTTTCTCTCAGTAGCCAGAAACTCAGAATTCCCTACACAGGTGTCCTCTCCCCACTTTTAGGGTGTGAGTACCTCTTCTGGGGGTCCAGTTCCTGAAGGCAGGCAGCATCGTGAGTGCACGTCCTTGAGCACAAGAGTTAGTGAAGGATGAACATGTGTGGATAGACAGTGACTTGGACCTGGGAGTCTATGATGGGGAACTCACATGCGAGTGAAAGGAGGCTCCTTGCAGTGAAAATCAGAGCTCAGGGGTGGACAGAAGGAGCCAAGGGGTGGGAGCGAGATAGAGTCGGGCTGCCTCAGGGCCAGGGTCCAACATAGAACTCTTGGCAGTACAGAGATGCTAAACCTATACCTGAGCTTCCAATGATTCTGAAAGCATTTGCATCAAAGCAGCAGGGTGGGACATATTTTACTTAATACTATCTTAGCTTCATATATAACTTATAAACATTTAGATACATGGCCTGTGGGCTTCCATTGTTACTATTGTCCTGGCCCCTGCCTGGTGGGTCTGCCTGAAGATGAGCATTGCATGGGGTGCCATGCAGAAATCACTCACTCAGGTACAGGCTGGGAGAAGGCATATGGGTTACAGTCCAGCCGTTCCTGTAGTTAATGCTCCACCTCACTTTCTCTCCAACCTGTCTTCTTACTGAAAATGAGAAGGTTTGGATGGACTGGGGCAGGTGTGAGGAAACCCTGAAGTCAGATCTTTTGTCCCGTCGTCTTCATGCTCCGCCATCAATAACCCAGTGTTACTGGGAGGTAAGGATCCCACATTCTGAGACGGGGTGCTCTTTGCTACATGGAAATGGGTTGTTGTACCTCATCTGTCGTTGATGCTGAACAAATTACCATTTAACAGTTTCTCTGCTCGCAGGATTGCACACAATACGGGGGAACTTTGAACTACACACTGTGTATTCGTTATGTGTGGGGGTCTATGTAATTATGATCTGGTGCAATTTAAAGCTTCAGCTTCAGAAATCTGAACTAGAATTTCCTACCCACTGTTTTTATTCCTAGTCTTCATCAATAAGCATTAGAACAACCTAAGTAACTGAGTAAAACTCTAGGATTTGGGGGGGATTTAATTGGGTAGCCTTAATGATATATAGGAATGAAAAACAGAGCTAGAGAACACCCCTAGAATTTGGGTCCAGGTATCTGACTATGAACAGTTCTTTCATTGCCTCAGGAAATCAGGACTAGATTCTGATCAATTTTCTTTTTAAGGAATATCAAATGTTCATTTGACACAAATATTTTGACAGTTCTGACCATTTCCATATAGAAGAATTTTTCACTTTGAACTATATTTTCACTTTTTAACACCAAAAGAAATTTTTCCCTTTAGTTACCTAAGACAGATGCCAATAAATTCCCAGTATAAACTGCACATAAACATAATACGATGTCAGAAAGAATTAAGGATGCCAACTGTCATATTTTGAATTTTCACCAACAGTCTTGGGAACATGGAGAATTTTTACTCTTTACAACACCTGGTAAGGTGTGATTCACATATTACCATCTTCATTTTGCATCTGAAAAATCAAATAACTAAGAAACAGACATATCCCCCTTATAAATCATGTTATTTCATTTAACTAGAAATGAGAAAATCACATCTGTGAAAAACTTATATTAATATTGAAAAATGCAGTTATTTGAGATCTATTATGGCAGAAAAATTCTGTCCCTAGTACATTTTTAGAGTAGGTCCTGAAACAATCCCCCAAGAAGATTTATATGATTTTGGGGGTTATTGTTGAAATATATACAATTGAGCATTTAACAAATGCTGGAATTCCCCCCTCCCCCGCCTTCCCCCATCACCCAACAGCTCTTTTTAATTGATGACTGACTTAAAATGGAATAGTAACATTTAAAATTATGTGATGTTTTTATTAACCTGAAATGATAGCTGGTAAAATGGACCATTATTCTGCAAGACCTAATTATGTTAACACTAAAGATTTAGCTAGGCTGGCTGGAGCAAACTGCAGAGAATTGGAAGTAAAAATAATATCATTTCTTAGCCTAGTCCCATTTTTTTTTTTCAGAGGCATCACTTTTAACTATTATTTAATTAATGAACTATGAATTCTATGAGGGGGGAAAAAAAACGTGACTGGAAGAAAGAAAAAAATAATTACTACCCTTCCTACATCTGTCTGAATAGACACCGAAATTCCTGCGTGGCGAGAATGTGTGAAGTTATGTTAAAGACATAATGCACCTGGTGTGTATCCTCCAGCCGCCCTGCCCTGCTGGTGCCGCATTACAGCTCTGCTCTTACCAGGGAGAGTCATTCTAATCTAATAAAAGAAAGAAAATGGCAGAAAATCACACACCTGAAGTCCTGTTAAGAATAGGTGATTCTTTTTGCCCCAGGCAGGCAAGAGCATAATGTCATTTTTGTTCGTTTGTATTTTGCTCTGAAGGAGGGGCTGCTCCTGTGGGGGAATGATTTTCCCTCTACCGGTGTGAAACGTGGCATTCTCCAAGGAAATAGCATTTTGCTGGTTACCGGCCGTGCCTACCCCACGAAGCCCTGAGTAATTGTTTTGGCTTTAGTGGTGTGTTAAACACCTAAAGGCAAGAGATTAGTGTCATCACTCTCTGTCTCTTTTTCTCTCCCTTTTATATATATATATAAAAGTAAAATTGTATATATATATATGCGTCCAAGTATAGGATGATGATGTTTGCAAGAATCCTTCAGTTAGCTGATGCCTAATTATGAAGACTCCCAATTAAATATTTAGTTTATTAAATTAATAGTGTGACAAGTATCGGAGCAGCTTTACAACCGCTTAAACTCGTGTTTACATCCTGTGTAATTACAATTCATAACTGGGAAAGCAGTCAAAACTTTAATGCATTCTGACCGATGGTTCTCATTCTGCCAGATAGACCCAGCACAACACATTCCAGTAAGTGACTTAAAAATGGGACGTCTACATCTAGACTTGGGAAGGGCAGTGGAGGGATTCTAGCCATGGAGTGTTTCAAATTAGGTGTAAGATTTTCTGTATACATTTTTTTTTTTTTCTGGGCAGAGGATCCGTTAAACTCTCTCTCTTTTTAAAATTTAATTTATGAAAGGCCTGAAAGTGTAAGGATGACTGCACTAAAACCTAAGGTTAAGATTTACCCGAACTGTGAAAGTTTTCTTTAAATGATAAATTGTTGATGGGGGATGAGTGAAAATAACACAAAGGTATTTTTGAAAGCACGTCTTCCAGCAATCAGCTCTTTTTTCATTGTGTACCGACCTCATCTCTCCTCAGGGCATCTATATTCCCTTTTGTAGATAAGGTAATACATTTTATTAGTCGGTCATAGTCATTGTGGAAGCCGCATGACGTAAAAGTGAAAATAACCTAGGTCAGGAGTGTCGCATGAGTGACAGGTGATCGAAGCGTCTCGGCAGCTCTGGTGTGTTTCTCTTGGCAGCATGTAGGATCGCTGGACGTTCACTTCCCCTGCGTCCCTGGGTCAGCCTTCCTTTAGGCTTTGAAGGATACTGGTTCCAGTAAAGCTCTTGGGAGAATCTCTGTTTCTGAATAAGCACTTGCATTAATATGTTGATAATAAAAGCCTCATATCTTATCATCAGTTTCAATTAAGTGATAACTAAACTCTGGCAATTGGATGTATATCATTTTTCATTCAATCTGACTGTGTATGTATTTCCATGTGAATTGTCGCTTTGATGCATGCAACATATTTTCATTTACAGTCACATACCTGGGTTACTGAGTCAGTGAGAACAACCTGCAGGCACAGGCAGGTAGCAGTACGTTGATTTGACACTTGCCTATTAGAGGATGTTACCACATAGATTTAAGTCCCTCCCATTAGTCAGATTCTGTCACCTGAAATATGAGCACATTCTGAAAAAGCCTGAAATAACGTGGGTTCTGAGGCTGTTCTCAGGGTTGTGAGAGGCACAACCACTCTGGCTTCTCTGTTACAGACATCTTGCTAGAAAGGGCTCAAACTGTTTCTTTTTCATATTTGCCCTAACATTTTAAAAAATAAAATGTGTGTGACACTGGAACACACTTGGACTGAATGGCACAAACTCCCTTTCCTTCCGGCTGGTTTGTTTCATTTTTGTGGCTATTCTAGGCTGCAGGCATCAGGTCAGGAGCAAAGGTCTTCCTGACTGTATGGTTCCCTAGGTTGTGGGAGCTATTCTCACTGCTCGGGGCCCTAATTTACATCCCTACCCTGTCCTCTGCACCTGTGCCAGCCAAATTGGGAGCGACTCGCGACCTGTGGCTTTTGAGCGCTTGACTGTGGTTAGTCCACAGTGACATGTCCTATGAATGTAAGATACTCACTGGATTTCAAAGAGTACAAAACAAACAGGAAAAGAATGTGAATTCTCTCTTTAATCGTTTTCATATTGACTACATGTTGGAATGATAATATTTTGGACAGACTGTGTTAAATAAAATATATTATTAGAATTGACTTGAACTGCTGCTTTTTGCTTTTCTAATGTGGCTGCCGGACATATTTTAGTTACGTATTTGGCTCACATGTGTTGTATTTCTATTGGACAGCACTGCTCTAGCCACTGAAGTTTCCCATCTATCAAACGGGGCAAGTAGTAGTCACGCTCCAGAGTTCATGTGAAAGTCAAAGTGAACTAATGAACATGAGTTTACTTGGCAAATTGTAAAGTGTAGGAAGAGTCTGAGGTGCTGATGAGAATGATGGTGACAGTCACGATGGTGACAGTCATGATGATATTTTCAAGCTCCACCTTTCCAGGCTTCTCTGGAAATGTTCAACCAGAGGTCTTGCCGAAACTTCCTCTAAAAGTGCTCCCAAGTGAGGCATGCAAGGCTTTTAAAGTTTGAATGAGGCACGTGACCTGAACAGGAGGCTTATGTTTGTAACAGTGTCAACAAGGAGCATGCTAATGGCAGCAAAAATTAATAGTAATCTTTGCCGAAAGCCTTGAGCCAGGAGCTGTGTTAAGTGTTTTTTACCATCTTTATTCTGAATAATGCACCGCGTTTCTGTTAGGGCAGCTTATGAGCCTTTTGCTCTCTCATATTTTCTGCGCCCTTAATTGCTTCTGGTAAGTTCTTTATGTACATAATGAATGGAAGATGGCAAGATGTGACTTAGCAACAGCAACTCAGGGGACAAAGGCAGAATGTGAGTCGACCATGTGTGCATAAATTTGCACAGCAGAGTTCTAGCGTCATAGCATGAAAGGCGGTAGGATTTCTACGCAGTCACTCTTCCTCTCTGTGCTTCACACTACTGCTCTTTGCAGATATTTTGCAAATGGAAGGTTTGTGGCAACACTGAGCTGAGCAAGTCCATCAATGCCATTTTGCCAACAGCATTTGCTCACGTCCTGTCTCGGTTGCATCTTGGTAATTCTTGCAATATTTGGGGGTTTTTTTCATTATGATTATATTTGTTATGGTGATCTGTGATCAGTGATCTTTGATGTAGATACTGCAAGAGATTACAACTCACTGAAGGCTCAGATGATGGTTAGCATTTTTTAGCAATAAAATATTTTTAATTAAGGTATGTACATTTGTTAGACATAATGCTATTGAACAGTTAATAGACTACAGTGTAGTGTAAACATAATTTTATGTACACTGGGAAACCAGAAACTTCGTGTGACGCTTTATTGCAATAGTCACTTTATTGCCGTGGTCTGGAACCAAACCTGCAACGTTCCCGAGATAGTACGCTTTGTAGTTAGGGTCAAATGTTGAGCCTCTAATTAATTTAACTTCTGTCTGTGTAAAGGATGGTTTTCATGGGATAACACTCTTGTTACCTCACTGCTCCATTCAACAGCCTCTCAAGATAAACTGCTCACTCCACAGTCTTGAGATCAAAACTCATCTTCACGTTGTCCTCAGCACATCTCTCCAGTCCTTGATGCCTGAAAATGCCCTGCACATTATCATCTTCCTGACTTATTTAGGTCTACCTGGAATGCCTTTCAACATTCTTCACCCATAAAAAAATCCTACCCCAAGTCAAGTTCTACCTCTCCCAGAAGCCTTGTCAGATCATCTCCACTACTTCTAGACGTGCTTACTTACGTGACTCACCACTGAGTTCTTGCCACGTGTGATCTACACTGTGATTTAGTAGTTATCGCCCCTGCTGCATTATCATTGTTAACACTAACATCACACACACACACACACACACACACACAGGATCTTGCATACAATCTCTACATTCATTCACAAATATTTATTGAGCACCTATTATGTGCCAGGCACTGATCTAGATGATTGAATCAGTAGGGTCTAATACAAATTTGAGTCTGTGTGCCTCTTATTATATCTTATTATATATAAATATTACATATGTCTTATATATCTTATTATATATAAATAGTGCAATTTAAATAAATAACTGTATTAAATAATATAAATAAAAACTTAAATAAATTGAATTCCTGAAGGGAAAATGTGTATACATTAAAGATTTGCAGATTGAATCTCATTTTAAATACATTAGGGGTGTATTCCTAATTAAACCCTGTGGTGTGTGCTTCTTAAAGGTCCTTTATAAGATCATCGATGTATCCCAGTTTACTTTTTCTAATTTCAGATTTTGATATAGATCGTTTTTCTTAAAATAGAAACATCTGTATTCCTCAATCTCTGCCATACTTTGTGCTTACATCTGTCATTCTCAGACTTGAGCATGCCCCGGAATCACCTGGAAAGGTCTAGGAAGACAGTGGGCTAGAGCCAACCCTCGAGTTCTGGCTCCGTAGGTCTGAGGTAGAGCCCAAGGGTTGGATTTGTACAAGTTCCCAGGTAAGGCTGAGGCTGCTGGCCGAGACATCACCCTGTGAGAACCATTGCTTTAAGCTAATTAAAAACTTCACTGCATTTTCCTGAGAAACTCACGGAGCTTAACCTAACTCCCCTCCCTTGAGATCCAGTGACCTAACTTTAAAATGAACATCCTGATTTTTCACCCTGCAGGCCTGTGCTGAGAATTAAATGAGGTAATGTACACGAAACCGTCTAATCTGAGGTTCACATTCAGGAAATGTGATTTGAAACCACACGCTTTCAACTTAGCCATAAAATAAGGCAGAGGCATTTATTTTACTAGATTCCCCAACTCGAGCAATTCAAGCTATCTATTAGAAGTTCTGGTCTCTCTATTCAACTGATTTCACCCACAAAATGATAAAATAATAGGCTCCCACAGTTGACAAAAACGTTAGAGATTCTCTGGAGCAAGCAGTTAAATGTTTTGGACCAGGTAAATTGTCAAACCCTTTTTGTTTACTTTCTTGATTCAGTAAAGCAATCAAAACAATTGAACTGGTTGCCTGTATCATTCCTCAACTTGAATATTTAGTTTTTCCTAAATTGAATTATTTGACCAAAGCAAGCTACATCCAGGCTAACAGGAAAAAAAAAAAGGAAATGAGATTCTCGTTTCTCTTGTCAGCTTGTAGCTGTGCAGCTTCCACACAGACGCTCTGCCCTGGGAGATCACGCTGAATTAAAGCCCCGCTCCTTCTGACTCCGGCTTGCCCGCTAACTCACCGTGTGGCCTCACTCTGTGATGTTTCTCTACCCACTACACGGGCTCAGAGGGTTGTTAATGCAGGGAATCAATGATCAGAAATTAATTTTAAAGCCTATGTTAAGAGCGCATTAACGTGAACAGTGCAGCTTGCCTACAAGAAAGCCTGAGCAGCCCAGCAAGATGCTCCAAAGGGTTTGAGGACAAAATTCTCAGATAGAACATACCTTGAGAATAATGATGCGTGTCACTAATAACCCAGGGCTAAGTGATCAGCCTAAATTGGAGGCTTTGCAGAGGAATACACAGCCTTTATAATTTCCAGTTTGGTGTAATAATATGGAAATGGCTTTTGATGCCGGGATTGGATCAGCCTAAATGAGCTGGAATTGATAGCTGCCTGTAATACCAGGGGCAGGAGAGAGTGATCACGTCTGTGTCCTTGCTGACTTATCTAGGGCTCTCCAGACGTGACAGTTTTAAGGAGTGAGACTTTAAATGTGTTATGGAGACGCACTGCAATATCCTGCAGCACAGAGCGAGGTACCTTTAAAATTGCCTCAACAAGAATACAGAATGCGGAGTCTCCTTTCCAGGAAGGGAAGAAGGGCTTTTGTTCCCATGAAAAGTAGAAGATGATAATTTTTTTAAAAAATATGATGGAGGTGTTCTGAGGGCACAGAGAATTAGCTCTTCCTCCAGGAGCCCCCCAAGCCCAGGCCATTCTGTCCCCTGGAAGCGATAGCATTCTGGAAGGCAGACACCTGGACCCTTTCCAGGGAACAAGATAATGGACACCTGAGGGCAAGACAGTTAATAAGCTCATGATTAAAATGTTAAACTGGCAAAATTCAAAGCCTGTGGTCAATGACATAGGAAACAAAGAGCTGCTTTAGTTTCTGTGTTATAGATAGCATCCCCAGCATTACGTAACAGCCTCACTAAGAAGTCATCACGGCACGAACAAATTGTTGTGGAACAGTGGCGAGTTTAGATTAGCCCGAGTGGAATCAGGCTTGACGAGGTCTTTGCAAGGCATATACGACTCCCTACTATCTGACTGCTTCGGCCGCATCTTCTTGCCAGCCTGTGCTCCATCTTAGTCCTGGTGGTGGCACTTCCCTGGAGACACCAGACCCTGATGTCCCATGTGCCTTCGTGTCTGTCTCCCCTTCCACCTGAAATGTGCTTCTCCGTTGTGTCTGTCTAGTGAGCTCATCCTGTAAGACCCCGTGGAGCTGCCTTCTGTTTGATGTCCCAGTGCAGTTGTTTGCTGTGTCTCAGACCACCCCAAAACTTACTGGAATAAAACAAGACTGGCGAGGGCAGCTTGTCCCTCCTCCACAATGTCTGGCATCGCAGTTGAGAGGGACTCAAGTGATGGAGGACTGTCAGCTGGTCCGGCATGTTTTGGCAGTGGCCGAGGGCTGAGTTCGGCTGGGCTCATCCACCAGAGCACCTACAACACGGCGCCTCTGGCATGACAGCCATAGGGTGGTCAGGTGTCTTATGTACAGCTTGGTATTCTAGCAAACAATGTGGAAGCCACATGCCTTTCAAGACTGGGATTTCAAAATGTAGAACAGACAAACAAGGTTGTACTGTGTAGCACAGGGAAATATATACAGGAACTTGTGGTGCTCACAGCGAAAGAGAATGTGACAATGAATGTATGTATGTTCATGTATAACTGAAAAACTGTGCTCTACACTGGAATTTGACACAACGTTGTAAAATGACTATAACTCAATAAAAAAAAGTTTTTTTACAAAAAAAAAAAAAAAAGACTGAGCTTCAGAACACATATAGTGTTACTTTTGTCACATTCTACCACTCAGCGGTCACAAGCTAGCCCAGACTCAGGAGGAGGGGACACAGGCTTTGCCCTTCATTGAGAGAAATGTCAAAGAATTGGGGACCGCGTTTCCTCTCTGACCCAGACAGGGTGGCGCGTTCTCCTTTGCTCCACCCCCACACACAGCGTAGCTTGGAATCTCTACCAGCACCTGTTTCTGGCTGTGCTGTGTGGCTGTTTAGTCCCCTGGCTTCCAACTAGACCCTGATCGCCATTCGATTTGCAAGGCCTGGCAAAGCTCACATCAGATATTGGACAAAAGGTGCTTAATGAGCACTTCTCAAATGGGGAGTCTGTTGTAAGTCTGGATTCCAAACAGAAACTCCTCCACCAAAGGGTATGTAACTCCTGCCCCAAGGGCAGCCCCACATGCTGTGTGGAAGAGCAGTGCTTGTGAGCAGAGGGCGTGGTGGCCGGGAGAATGTAGACATGGAATTCTCAGTGAGCCAGACTGTCCGAGGCCACCGCCCACAACCTTTCCAGGGCGAGTAATCAGAGACAAATGCCAGTAGTGATCAGCACTGGCCAGGGCTGTCAAAGGCACAGTCTGGCGTCCTCCTCTGCCACTGCCATCTCAGCCTTCCCCTGGAATCCAGCCTCCTGGGTCTAATGGCCTGTGGGACATTTACCTGGATGTCTAATAGAGGTGCTCAACCAACATGTCTAAAAGACCAAACTCTCGTGTCAGCAAGCCCTTCCAGCTCCGCCTTCAGCCCTGTCTGGCCTTGTCTGCTGCAGCAGTGTCCTGACTGCCTTCCTTTCTTCCAGCCTCACCCCTCTTCAAATCTCCCCTCAGCAGTGACTCTTTAAATAAGGAAATATGGTCATGTTCCTCCTCTGCTCAAACCCACCAGTGGTGCCTCCTCCACCCGTAGATCAAAGTCCAAAGGGATTGCTCAGGCCCCACGTGGATAGCCCTCAGCTACCTCTCCGCCCTCATTTCCCACCACAGCGCCGCTCACTGGCCCCGCTTCAGGCGCACTCTGCCCTCCCCTCAAGCACACTCCGCCTCCAACCGCTCTACTTGCTGCTTCCTCTTCCTGGAATCTTCTTTCCTAGATGTTCTTCCTACTCCATTCAGGACTTGGCTCAAATGTCTCCTCTTCCTCACCAGTCACCTTCTATTCCTACTGTTTCTCCATTCTGCTCTATTTGACTTCCGACCACTTATCACCACCGGCATGATACTGTTCCTTTGTTTATTGTCTGTCTCCTTCCACTAAAATATCGGCTGTGTTTACTGCCATGTTCCGAGCATCCAGGACAGCGTCTGGCTTTGTAGAGGGCACTAAACAAATATTTGTGGAATTAATGAAGAAATTGATGAACGTTCCTGGAAGACGTGGATCGCAGTGCTCTTGCCTGCAGAAGCCAGGCGAGGCCTTGGGACCTGTCTGATCTGTGTTCCGTGTAACCTCTAACAGTCTGAAAGTATCTTGGTCCAAGAAATGAAAAATGATATGCCATCCCTGCGCTAAACTTGGGGTGCTTTTGGTTTTGTCTGTTTTCTTTCTTTTAGAAGAGCTGTTTTGTCTCCTTATTCCCAGGACCTAACAAGTGTCTGGAACTAATAGGTACTTGAAAGGTGTTTGCTGAACTCATGTTCAGTAGACTAGAAATACGCTAGATGCTTTTGTGACTCACCACATGTAAACATTAGCCAGTGAGATGGAAGCCCCGATTGCATTTTGCAAATACTTCACTGATACCAAAAATGTATCAGGCGTAGTGCCTCATGCACAGCGTCCCTCCAGCGTCTCCTCCATGGCTTCTCTGCGGGTTTGGAAGGAAGGGGAAGGTGCTCCTCCACTGACCGATGGCTCCAGAGAAAAGTGCGACTAAATCCTGTCACCTTCGTCAGCACAGCCCCTCTCCTGGCACGGACTGGTGATGGGGCTGGCCACCCTGTGCTGGTACCTCTCCCCAAACTGCAGGGAGACAGATAAGAAATTGTGCTGTCTTTATCCTGTGCTTTATGTATGTACAACTTTTAAGGAAGTGAATGCTTGAGTTTGTGACAAAAGCCCTTCATTTACATGCGACATTAAGTGTCAGTTAACGCTCGGTCAGGTGGCACGATCGTTTGGTCCCAAGACTGTGCTTTCTGCGTTACTTTGTGCCAGAGTGGCTCTCGTGATAGGTGCTAAGCAAAGACAAAGTGCGACGGGGAATGCTGCTTTGTGTTTGTAAAACTTCTTTCAGCCCAGGCTTTCCAAGCAGGATACACACATTAAAGGAAACGATTATCCCCACTTTACACAAAGAGGAGAAACGTTTGATTTCTTTAGTAATAGCCTCTTAGAACAGTTTCCAAAGGTAATTACATTGGTTGGATATGCCAACTTGTGCGATGAAATTATCAGCACATTACATGAAACCAGTAAGAGGAAATAATACTTCACAGAGCATATCAAGTACAAGAGGAGCTTCCCCTGCGTCCTGACTCCCTCTGTCACCGGGGGTAAGACACCAGCATTGCTGTAATGAGGGAACGGATGCATCCTTTTGGGCCATGGTTGAATGTTCTAACATCATTTGAATGCACATGAGATAGGAGGTCCCCTGGGAGTAAGCAGAAGGCTGCCCCCTGCCCCTCAGACATTCCCTCTCTGAGCGAGACAATGAACAGGTGAACTCTGACTGAGGACCTGCTATGCCCCTGGCCTTGTGCTAGGTGCGTTCACGTGCCTGATCTCCTCCCATCTGCATCACAGTTCATTTTGTGGCTTAACACCAGGAGCTTGGTCTTGGACTCCAGGCTTGGTGTTCTTTCCACTACCCAGACCTGCAATGCCCAGGCCAGGCCAGGGCTCACCACCTTCGTCCAGCAACTCCCAATTCCGCATTTCTTCAGCAGCCCCAGGGAGGCAGAAAGCCAGCCCTCCAGGATTGCACAAAGCACACCTGAGTCACTGAAGGGCTAAACCCATAGAAACGGGCAGAGGGTTAGACATGATAGGAGCCTCCTCACTGTCTCAGCCTTCTGGTACCCACCCAGATTCCAGCGTCTTTCCTTGACTCGCAGAAAGGTTGGTAGTGTGGGCTATGAGGTCTGATTGGCTGGGTCTGAAGCCCAGTTTCTCCACTTGTAAGCTATGCGATCTTTTTTTTTTTAAGTAAGCTATGCGATCTTAACCTTACTGTGCCTCAGTTTCTTCACTGCGAAGTGGTTTAATAATAATATCTACCTCACACTGATGTTACAGGAGTTGAATGTATCACTGCATATTCCATCAGGGAGGTGCTCTTCAATCAGGAAAAACAGAAGCAAAGGAATGACTGTGGAAAGATTTCTAACACTACCTTAATTTCCCAATTATAGGCAGAGTACAACATTCTAAGTAAAACAAAGTCATAAGCAATGACACCTGGGTTCCTTTGCTTTCCAAGCCTTTCCTTCCTTTTATCAAGACCTCCTTCTTCTTGGTACAGCTGCCTACAGATGACACCAACTCATAGTCTCTAGCTGACATTCCATCCCTGACTTACTCCTGTCTCTGCGAGATGGGGAATTGTTCTCTGAAGGCAGAAATGTGCTTATATAAGTGCATATACACATTCCCATCCCCTTTGGCGATAAAGCCTTAAGGAAAAAGATGTATTTTTCAAGATGTGGCCATAAAACTATGTGGTAGGACTTTATAATCTCAGGGCCAAGAGGGAAAAAAAAATAGCACAAAAAGGGAAATTTCAGCCAATGTTACAGAACCACAGCGGTAAGAAGCTGTTTCCTGAACAACAGGCTCGCTAAGCCACATGACCTCTGCTGCCATGTGAAGAGTGAGAAATTCTCTAAATTAAATCAGTTGGAATGGTGAGCCGGAGCGGCGCCTGCTGACCGAGACCTCCGGCGGCACGGCCGGGGGCCAGGCTGGGAAATCAGGCGGAATTGAAGTTCCCCTGTGAGAGCAGTTAAGAGCCCGATGGGTAGGTGTTTATAGGTTTTGCCAAGTCTTGTCTTGCTGACAGACTGGCTCCTCAGTCGAGTTTCCTCTCCTGTCTTCTGCTTCTGCTCCTGTTCCATGGCCTTGCAAATGCCGTAATGTAATCGCAGCTTGTTTCCATTCTCCGAAACCTGTACCCGGAAGGTACCTCTAAGCTATATACATACGTTGGGATTAAAGACAAGACAGGCTCCCAGCCCCATCGTGCTCAAATGCACTTCCTTGGAAACACGGCGTTTCAGCTGAGCAGCCCTGGGCTTCAAGTGTACCTGGGGGGAAGGATAGGTGACTCTTCCCTGACCTTATTTGCTCCTGGCTGAGCTGGAGCTGAGATGCTGTTCACAAGTGGTGCTCAGAGGCACTGTCCCCCACTCACTCAGCGAGGAGTGTTCGGGGCACAGATGCAACGGAGGAGTGGAGCAAGGCAACGCCCTCCATCCTTGTCCATCCCCACCCCCAGGTGCCTGTTTTAGTCTCCATT